>NC_041394.2:122457575-122812575 GCF_900747795.2 Erpetoichthys calabaricus
TTGGTGGAAAGTAGATTTAGATATTTCAACCAACCTCAAAAGCTAGGCCATCACTCTGGTCTGTCTTGACCACCTGAACTACTCCTAAATGAAGACAGTTGGTCCTTCAACTTCAAAGTACCTAACATAAATGTTATTATGTTTAAATCTTGTTAACTGTATATTACACTAGTCTACAAAAAATATTTTTTGTTTGCTTCTGGGAACTTCAGAGCATCTCTTTATTAAGTTTTCTACACTGATTTCATATATGAAATCAGAATTAAACTAGCACGTCAGGTTTTTGAAATACACATCATTAACGTTTTGACACTTTTGAATATCAGTATAATATATCAACACTATATCTGGAGTTTGGACTGTGTCCCACCAAAATTGTGTTGATGTCTTTATTCTGAAAACAAACCAGAAGACGATACCAGAGACACAGAAAGCATATTTATGTCAATTTACCTTAATATAAAAGTGAGGTCAGTGTGCCCAAAAATGTTGGAGGCACTCGCTTTTGCACTTGTACTGCACATCCGTCTCTCTTTGCAAGAACCAACAGTAGTCACCCATCATGCTCGGAGTGAATTTTTCCTGATATCAGTTTTCCATCACCTTTATATCTTGATGAAATCTTTCCCCATACTAATCTTTGACATCACTTAGATTTGGTGGAAAAAAGTCGAGATGAGAATATAAAAAATGTGTCTTCAGTGACATTCTGGCTCCCGTAAGCTAATATACTTTCAGCATATTCTCCACAAGCTCAGCATAGTTCTTTGCTCTGTGACTGTCAAGAAAATTCTGTACAACCTGCACAAATGAGGGTGCTGATTCATTTAGCTTCAGTTTCCTTTTGAACTTATTTTCAAGCATCAGTTCACGTATTTCAGGGCCAACAAAAACACCTTCCTTAATTTTGGCTTCACTTTTCTCGAGACCAAACTTATTTCTTAAATGCTGAAACGCATCACCTTTACTGTCCAGTCACCCTATTTGTCCAAGACCTGGAACATCATAACTAAAAAATGGTACCTGCTGGACAAAAACATTTTTCAGATTTGGAGTCAGCAAGTGAAATTTGTTAAAGTTCAGATGAAAGAATTCCAGTAGCAAAATGCTTGTTGACCAGTGAAGGCATTTATGTGAATTTCCCCTTGGGATTAATAAAGTATCTATCTATCTATCTATCTATCTATCTATCTATCTATCTATCTATCTATCTATCTATCTATCTATCTATCTATCTGTCTGTCTGTCTGTCTGTCTGTCTGTCTGTCTGTCTGTCTGTCTGTCTGTCTGTCTGTTCAATAAACTTATGTTTAGCTGCTGAATAAAAAAAATGTCAGTTCAGGTATAGTAAGGACAACAAGCATATAAAAGACAGCAAGCAAACATGGCTTCATTAAGAGTATCAGATTATTATATGTTTAAATGTTGTTTGCATTTCTCTATGATTTTTTAATTGCCTTTTTGGTCTACATGGTTTTTATGAAGCAAGGGCAGAATAATGAGAATTTCATTTTGGTTTATAATTAACTCCTCATGTTTTACTCTGAAGGCTGACACTGGGATTACTTAAGAGAAGCAATTCTGAATTGCATAGAATTCTGAAATGTTGTAAATGGCAACTTAAGAGATGTGAACTGTATCCAAGTGCCTAGAGCTAAGTCATCTTTGAAGGCAGACCTCCCTGCATTCACAATGAGATATGTAAAGGATTTTTTTTTTCTAGTCCTGAATCAAGCACACTGAATTGGAAGAAATAAATTTACCCTGAAATTGGAGATGCTGTTTTTTTTTTTACAACATATGAAATTGTTTGAAAAGATTTTTTTAGAGTACGTGGGAGAAGATTCTTGTTATAAAAATGTAGTGGGCATTTAAAAAAAATGTACAAAAGTAATTTCATTTTTGGTCGATGAAATTTTTTCTGTTTTAGTAAAGTACAATATTTGAAACACCTTTGTAAATAGTTACCTTGAAAATGGCAGTCATAGCATATGCTTCTATTACTGTATTTACCTTTAAATTAATTGATGGTACAGTATAATAAATAGAAGTACAAAATAATTTAGTTTAGAAAAATTGTAAATTTATAAATTCATTAAAGAAAGCTCCTGTGATATGCTGCAAATATTATATTAAGGTCTCACAGAGAAATTTTTTTAGAAAATTTAACAAAGGTGGAGGAAGTTCTTAATGTACTGGACCACATCCTGTCTTATCAGATGTTGAAACCAAATGTGTATTAATAAAAATATTTTGGTTAGAGAAAGGTTATTGTCTGAAAAAATACAGGCCAATCATCAACAAAAGCAAAATGTTATCCCAAAGTCATTTGTCAAGAGAGATACAAAACTAAATGATTGAAATACATCGTTTCCCTGACTGACCTAAATTCAACAATGGTTTGTTGAGAATTAAGGTTTAAATCCAAGACTTAGATATGAGAGAAAGAGTGCCACCACTTTTTAAAGTTGAAGGTATCTTAGAAACATTTGATGCAATGTTGGAAATATGTACCTAGTAACAGAATCCCACTATTATAAACAGCATCGTGCTGACCCTGTCACTAATCATTAAAACAGTGTTGCAAAATGATGATGCAAAGATGTCAAGATGTTACATAAAACAACAGTAAGATATATCAAGGAAATTATAATGCTGTCGGAAATTACTTTTTAGAGGACAAAACTAAGATTAAGAGATGCTAGTCATCCCAGCTAGTTTGCTCTGTTCCTCCACAAACAAATTGATTCAGCTAAGCAACTATTTGTTAAGTACTGAATCAGCCAAGTACAGTGGAGCAGTAATTGTGGGCATAGTTGAGAAGCACAACCTTAAGAGATAAATGGAATATGGAGTTACCTTGATTTTTTTAAAATCACGTTTCAAGTACGGTGGAAAAGATTTTATAGGGGAGGACTTTAAACAAATGACTGCTTTGAAGATGAGTGTGCAGGTGACCTTCATATTAAAGTTTGGATGAGTGTAGTCATGGATAACTTTTCCCATGTCATAGTATGAATGGTCAGAGCATCATAATCTAGCTACAGCATCAGTTAAGAGAGTCACACTGAGCTTTCTCTCAGACGAGTGCAATGAGGATGGGGCAGTTTGGTGATGGCATCTAATGATAACTTCAAGCTTGTTGAAATGGCTTGTGCCTATGAATCATATGGTACTACTTAATCTCAGAGCTGGGGGTAAGCTAATGTAAAGGCTTATGAGGGAAAGAAGTGTTTATTAGAACTAAAAATAAAAGATGTATGCTTGAGGCGGTAATGTATCTGTGAACAGGCTTGGTGATGACAGAAAGCTTATGTAACTGCTAAAATTGGACTTTAATTCAGTGGAAGGTGGGTCTTGGCAGATCAGTGTAAATATTCTGCAGCCTAGCATTACAAGATAATACAGTGTTTGATCCTTCATCCAACGAGGATTAGTGAATAAAATGTAAAGGCAAAGTGTAGGCAGCAGTAGTCATAAAAAAGTATGCCCTTCTTAAATGAACAATAGAAATCTTTGCCATAATCACACTACTTTATGCTGTTCTTCAGTGATGTTTGTGTTCATACCTGCTTAAAGTGAGAATCCATAAGCAAGTAACAAGTAGGAAAATAAGAAAATTGTAAATAAGTTACTTTGGATACTGGAGATTCATACACTAAAACAACAAGTTGGATGAAAGTACCGAAACTGTTGAAGAGCCAAGAGTACTGTTTTTGTGAAAAAAGAATGAAAATATGTACATTTGAAGCTAGCTGAGTGTTAAGTTGCTTTTGTTTTAATTAAAGCAGTGTATTGAGTAGGTTTTACCTTACAAGATAAAATTGTAATTAAAAAAAGTTACTATAACATATTTACTGGTGAAACCAAATGATACTGTAACAGATGTAATAAAAATAAACAATAGTATCAGACAATAAAGTGTGTCATTCTGAATGAGGCTTTGTGTAAAATCTACTTGGATGAGGCACACCTCTAAGTAATAAGTCTTCAAATGGTTTGAAGTGTCCAATAAATTAATTTACACTAATGTTCAATATGGACTGGAAGGAAGATATTGTTTATGTTTAGATATTATGTTTAATTACGTTTTTGCAACAATAAATGTGTTTTTAGTTGAGGCAGTATTTTAAATGATCCTGCACTTATGAAATTAGTAACTTAGTTATGAAATTAGTAATTTAGTATTAGAATTTCTTGAATCTTAAAAATGTTATAAACACAATGGTCTCCAGCATATTCCTGTCTCATTTACTGAGTTGTTAAACTTCTCATTGTTAAAATACTATTTACTATTAAACTTTCAGAAAACTTCCTTTAAAGCAGCATAAAGAATTAATGGAAATAGATGAATTTGTGTAACACTGATAGCAATGAAATAAGCATTGGCGTAAAACATAAAACACCAGAATGCATCACCTTAATAGCTATGAAGAATGTGGGCTTTGAAATTCATCCATTCAGTCACCCATATTCTTTTTCAGGCCCGGAAAGCCAGAACCCGTCAGGTACAAGATGGAAACCCATCCTGGAGACAGCACAGATTAGGTGTTATAAAATTAGTGCTAGTATTTCATTACCGTTTTGTTAACTTGTGCATATTTACTATACTTAATGCTAACAGAAACTAGCCTTACCATTTAAAGGGTACATTTATCCCAAAATACCGATTTTTGCTCATTGCCAGAATGAGTATCACTTGATCTATTAAAAGCAAGAAAAACATTGGTTTTCATATTGTGATTTATTAAAAGATGTCAAAGCACTACAGAAAAATAAATCATTTATAGACACTTAAAGGAAAAACAGAAAATGTATAATTTAGCATTCTGTATAAAAATACTCAATCTACTGTGATTGAGTCATCACTAAGCAATTGTTTCTTAGATACAATAATCAATTGACTTTCCCTGTTCATCACAGCTTTTACAATGACTTACTGATGCTATGTCCCTCAGGAGCATCACTCCTTTAGTAGGCTACAATATGCCACTGTAGTCCTTTAATCACTATTAATCATTTTCTGTGAGTAAAGTGCCCTGACAGTAGTCGTTGAGATAAAGGCTCACGATGGATGCAGATGTTCAAGGAACAAAGTAAAAGAATAAAAGATAGAAGATGAGTATAGATTTAACTAGCCAAATTACAATTAAACGACACCAATTAAGATCAAACACACTTGATACTGGGAAGGAAGAAGAAAATGTAAAGAATATTAACACCTGTACATATTTTAACAATTAAAATAAAAAAAAATAAATAAAAACTTTGTAAATTGTAGATGTAAAATATCAGGACAATCCTTTTTTTTCCTGTAGTGTCAAATTACTTCTTTGTTAGTTCGAGGTATGCCTAACATAAGAGGAAACTGAACTGAACTGTGAATTAACTCTTTATCTTAGATAAATAGCACATAATGTGTCACTCTTTAAGACACCTTTAGTTTCCCATTAGAGCACATGAATTCTTACAGCAGAAGATTTAATTTTCAGATATATGTGTGTTTGCTATTAATTTGCCCAACCAGTTTCCAACCAGATTAATTCAATTCAGAAGTGTGGGGAGACAGAGCTTGTCCTGACTACATCATGAACAATGTAAAAACATGTTATTCTGTTTAGTTGTTCAGGGAACACTCACATACACACTGACGAATGTATCAACCCGGCATTCAAAAAATCATTTTATAAATCTTTTACTACTGCTTCAGAAAATATAAGACATATATTAGTAGTCTATTCTGTAGAAAAAATGCATCACTCCAAAAATTCATACAATTTTGTGTGAAAATTACTGTTGTTAGTACATAAAATCTAGACTTTCATGCTATTCAAAAGTTTCATCAAGAAACGAGGTTGCATTTTGCCCTACTTACAGTGAAAGTCAAATTCAACGTCAATGATTCAAAAGATACAAAGTCCAGAGTGTGTGATGTAGGACCAACACAAAAATTGTACACGGTGTTAAAGCGGCTATATCTTAAATTTCACAAATTTTGTATTTACATTATTGTTTTTACAATTTAAAATACATTGGAACTTCGGTTTGCGAGCAAAATTCGTTCCAATAACGTGCTTGTATTCCAAAGCAATCATATATCAAAGCGAATTTCCCCATAAGAAATAATGGAAACTCAGATAATTAGTTTCACAACCCACAAATATTCATATAAAAATGATTAATAGAAAATATAAAGTAAAAATACGTAAAATAATTTAACCTGCACTTTACCTTTGAAAAGAATTTTGGCTGGTGTGAGGAAGACGAGACAGTCGAGAGGAGGAGAGGAGAGTTATTGTGTAGGACGACTTTCACTCTAACTAACAGAATCCCTGCTATCTATTGCCTCACTGGAATCTTTTTCTTTTTTTGCGACTTTAACAAGGAAATCTATCCAATGACAGTTGCTTTTGCTGAAGAGTCACTACAATTGGACACAAAATTTAAAAAATGCTTTACGCACTGTAAGGTTTCTAAACTCTTTTGCGATTCCCCCCCAACGGGACAACATGCGGAAGAGCGTCCCGAAGCAACCGCAGGCTTCTATTGCTGTAGCAGTTCACTGTAAAAGTGAATCAGAAAAGATCGCGGTCAAGCTATAAGCACCTGCCGTCGATGGGTGATGCAAGGAACATTATAAATACAAGAGCACAGTATTACATAGCCATTAATCTGGTCACGACCCTGCCTGATTTCTGTGTCTCTGTATAGGAGAGTGGTAGATCCCGCTACAATAATAACCATGCTGTTCCTGTTTCACGCTGAATAAAGCTGGTTTTGCTAAAGTACTGAGACTCAGCCTCGTGTTTTGGGGTGCATGACAGGGACTCACATGTTACAGCACACACACATGGTCACCATGCTATAGTAAACAGTATACACTCATACGGATGTTGACTATATGAGGCACGCCGTCTGAGAACGAGCATGGGAGATGATAACCCACAATCCCCACATAACGCTCGGCGGGCAAAGCGTATACGTACTATTCGTATTGCAAGATCTCACTCGTTTATGAAGTTAAAATTTATTAAAAATTTTAGCTTGTCTTGCAAAACACTTGCAGACCAAGTTACTCGCAATCCAAGGTTTTACTGTATAGGCCTCATGGAGTTTCAAGAATTTCATTGTGGTAAGGCCAACACCAAAAAAATCCACACATTACTCCTAAACAGCTGAGTGGATGTTCTTGAAATTGAAAAATACAGTTAACCTAACTTAACATATAGAGTTTATTGAGTTTCAAATGTTTAATTATAATAGGGTTTCATCAGAGAGAATAAAAGAAAAATGGTGGTTCTGCCCAGCTTACATGCAGCATCAATGATGCAACAAACCATTCAGATTATTAATATGGGAACATCTATTTGTGAAACCACACTAAATAAGTGTTTGTGTACATAATGCGTTTTGCAGGTCCAACTAACCTTTGAGTTACCTTTATTATGAAATCCAATTATGCACTAAAAAAAAAACAAAACAGCAACAAATTCTCAACTTATGAGAACAGAGAAATTAATAGAGATGTAGTGTAGATATCATTTTAATTACATGTAGCAGTTGCGAAAAGATCACCATTTAAAATACACACATATTTGCTTTTCATCCATAATACAAATATATCAAGAGAGCGATGGATACTTCAGCTAGTATAAAATAAAATGGACCTCCCTATTGCCACTTGCTGTACAGAGGAACTCCTGGATATTCAGTGAAGTCCTCCACTGTCCATCCATTATCACATCATCCTCAAGCGCTGATGGTTTGACTCATCTCTCATTCTGAAGTACATGTCCAAAAATACAACTGTGGCCATGACTGAGCCTTCTTCCACCATATATATATACGATATTTCATATTATACCGTATATGTGTATATATAAATAGAATAGAATATAATGTGAGTGCCACCTCATTTAGATAAGGGAATAATGAATAGACTGGGCAAAGGGAGGTGACAGGAGCAGTTCATTACCCCATACAAAAGTATTTCTGTCAGCTGATCGCAGGTAGGTCAGGTATTGTTTGCACTAGTGTCTGTATTTTCAGTATTCAAACACAACTAAGTGAACAAACTCCACAGAAAAAGTGAATTAAATCGAAAAATGACAAAAGAGAATTAACCATTTAAAGGTATGGCACAAATACTGTTTTAATCCCTTCTTAATGTAAATCTCTCACTACTTTAAAAGGTCAAGTAATTAAAAATGAAAACAATTAAAGGTAAAATGACTTACAGATTATGAAACTGGTTTAAACAAAACCTGCCGCCACAAGTGGCCCAAGGACTGAACTTTAGAACTACTGCACTATTCCAAAATGCCATCAGAGCTAAGTAACATTGGGTTCTCTATGGTTTTCCATCCCAGTCACAAATTTACAAAATACATGAGGATGATGAACTAAATAGTACTTTTCCTCTTGTATGTTTGTTCACACTGATACATTTTTCTTCTTGTCACCTGTCATGTTTTTTATGTCATTAATATACAGTCTGTCCCTGCTCACTATTCATTATGATATTACTATTTTTACTCTATTTTAATAGCAGTTCACGCAAAAGCTTTTGTACTCTCTTAACATTCATTATGTGATAATGGGCCTGTAAGGTATTTGACTGACAAAACAATAATTAGGCATCCATAAGTTTGTGAATTTCTGTTGTCCATTACAACTGTGCTAAGTAGAGGAGCTTGCATTAAAATATTTTAAACTTGCAAGGTTACAGAGATAAATAAATGTCAAGTTTTAGTGACACACAGGAGATGTTAAAAAATCTAAGAGCAAATGCTGCCAACTTAACAGGTTTATGACAGTCCTTCATGAAAAGGTCCTGCATTAAATAAACACAAATTGATTTATTGATTAGTTAACAGTTGTCAAGCAAGACACCTAAACATATCAAGTGATGTCAAGGTCAAAACAGAAACACCTACTCTAGAAGTACTTGAGTTAGAAATCGAGAGTGGAATCTGCTACTGTACCTAATTAGCTGCCTGCTACTTTTTCACATCTTTTGTGAAAGAAACTCCTCTGTGATGGATTCTAAAGCCCTCCCAGGGACTTGCAGTTTCAATTTGCAGTTGACTATACCAAATCCCAACTGAGATTAACACCTTCTGAAAGAAAGTATAAGAAAAAAAAAGAAAAGCTTCTCGGCAACCATGTGTGACATGATGTTGGCTCAAATCCAGAGAAAGTTTCTGTTGGCCTAATGTGGCCTTCAGCACTGTTGAAAAAATCTAGTGATCAAAGTATCAAAGTTATTGAGGGAAAGAAATAAAAGTAAATATCATTCCATCCACATAAAAAAAAAAATCTGAGCATCTGTTGAATTGCTACTGTTTATGAACAGAACAAAACAACTGGAATTTTAAATATTTCTCACATTAACTTCCCTCTGAGTCTTGTCTCAGGGTAGCTGTGTAAAATTCGTCCCACATGGTACAAGTGATTTCAGTTGTTACCAGATAATTAAATAACTAATATTATCTGAAATAGTTATAGCACATACAGTGTCTTCAAAATAGCTGCCAATAAGGAATTCACATAATATGCTACTTGATCCTTTGGATACAATGCACAGGCTTATTGAAGGCTCATGTCTAAAGTTATGAAAGCTACTAACACTTTTTAAATGTGAGTTCATAAGTAAATGAAGGACTATGCAAGGTAAAGACTCCCCACAGATTGTGAGATCACAGCTCAGCCTCAATTGCAACTCATTAGCGCACAGAAGCTCTGTTCCAATTATCATTTTCTGCTCATTGCTGCTTTTCTAGCCAAATTGCTTCAATCAAATCCAACCAACAGAGGCACAAAATGATGCAGCTTAGTTTTTCCAGACATTATTTCTTTCACAAGATGTCAAAATTTGCAAAATTCCTTACACATATAAGTTTCTGATGTTTGTGTATCTGTGTTTAATATATGTTATACACAGCTGTTTTAAAAAAATGAGAAGCTGCCAGGATATGACACTCTGACACTTCATGTATTAAAAACATTAAATGGAATATTTTGGCAACAAACTTGTCCTGAGTGCAATCAATGTCATTTTCTGTAAAATGAGAAAAAAAAAGGCTATTCTGTAACATTTGCAATCAAGATTGCATATACTCATGCAGTTTACCCTACATAAATATTGGTTTAGATCATGTCCTGGTTGCTTCCTTTATGGAGCCTGTACTTTCTTCCAGTGTCAATATGGGTTTCCTGTGGTATTCTTGTTTCTTCCCACATCCCAGAGAGACAGAAGCAGGTTAGGTTATTTTTGTTTTTGATATTAGTGAATATGCCTTATGGGGAACTGGAATTCCTTCCAGGGTTAGTTCCTACCCTAGACCTAATACTGCTGGAGTGACCTTCTGACTTTATAATGAGAAAATCTCGTTTAGAAACTGGAAGAATTAATTTAATTTTCATCATTTCTTTGTCATTTTTTGTGCTGTGCATTATCTAGTGATGGTGCGCTCTGCTACTAGCAATATACAAAAAGACTGATTTTTGTTTGAATGAATTTAGAAGAATTTGTTTCTATTGAAAAACTCAAAGTAAAATAGAATATTCAATTATTTTGTTGTCCCTGTGTTGGCTGGGATTGGCTCCAGCAGACCCCCGTGACCCTGTGTTCGGATTCAGCGGGTTGGAAAATGGATGGATGGATGGAAGTGCTATTGGTTAATCGGATGTATCAGAAGTATACGATAGATAGATAGATAGATAGATAGATAGATAGATAGATAGATAGATAGATAGATAGATAGATAGATAGATAGATAGATAGATAGATAGATAGATAGATAGATAGATAGATAGATAGATTATAACTTATAAGTAGCTGACTGAGTGCTTTGCTGTATACAGTATTTTTAGTGTTTCCTTTTTTACCCAGGGGCTAATATTATTAGTTAGCTGGAGCTCCTTACTCATGAATATACAATTGCCCTTGAATAAAATATTCCTGTTGTACATCAATTCCTGTTTTTCTTGTGAATGATCTTGGCTTTTGTTGATGATCATTGCAAAGAAAACTTTTATAGGAAAGTGTACAGGAACACAGTCACTCCCTGCTTGCCTTGGAACCAAAGGACACCACTTCCACCTTCTACTTCTGTCTACCTTCCTTTTTTGTGTATGGCATAGGAATAATTAAGCTCACAGCAATAGCATGTGGCACCCGCACTTGAGCTTTATAGTATGTTTGCTAGCAATGTCTTCTTGGTACTTCACCAAACTTTCCACTTCACAGCTCACTGTCCGCATCACAATGCATCCCATCTCTATTTCCTGTCTAAGACATCTCCACTCCTTCACTTGTCTGTCTATCTTATTGGTCAGTGTTGGCTGTTTGTGTACCTTTAGTTGATCTTGTTTTTGTTGATGGCCTTCATTTGTATAAACTGTAAAGACCCAAACAGGCAGATGGTGCTGTTTCTCTCTGTGATTCCTTCCCAGCACTGAGCCAAGAAAAAGATGCAGTGCATTAACATAGCCCAATTGCTACAATATTATTATCAACAAATATATTGACAAATAAAAGAGCACATGTCAGCTGATTTTCTTTTTTCTATAACACTATTTCAATTAAATCAAAGAATTTTTTAGATTTGGGGATATTTAGTTTTTTATATCGTAGGGGTTGATTGATGGAAATGTCATTTCTTAACATATACTGAACTAGATGTACAGTCTTGCCAAATTTAATTTTTTAACTAAACAGGAAATATTGCTTTGTTGATGTGTTAGTGAGTGAATCAACTTTGCATTTTATATATACAACATATATAAAATATCTAGTCATATCTGTTGAACAGCCTAGGCTACTGTGTTGTGCAAAAACAAGGCAGAAGAGGACTGAATAGACAGATTCTTTCATTTTGGCACAGTACTCTAACTTTATTCAGTATCACAGCCTTTATTCAAATACCCAGCAAAGTAAGCAACTCCCTAATTGCCTCTGTTACTCCAGTTCCAGTTCTTGAGCTTCAAAGAGCTTGTAGGTGTCTTCTTCAAGAGGATTCAGCTGTAGAGAGAGAGTCGCAACAGGAACTGAGGTAAGGCCAGATGCAGTCTGCACAGGATAGACAGGGAACAGAACAACAGGTGAGGAAACTGGCTTTAAAGACTTATAGCAACGTACGATAAGTGCTTTACGCTTTATGGTAGCAGCTGATCCAGGATTTGGTAATATGTGGCTATGTTTCATTTGCGTCAGAATGCTGTATAGAAGAGTGTTTGGCATTCTGAAGGTGTCCATCTATTGCACTAGAATGCTGTACAAAATTATGTTGTTCTCATGGCCAAAGCTGCGCCAGGGGATGAGGCATTTATATTTATATATACGATGTGAGACTCACAAATAAATGGATTGGTAAAAAAAAAATATTTATTGATGAATTACTGCATTCTAAACATTGTCACCTTCTATATACTATCCCTCCCGATCTCTACACTGCTCCATACGTATCTTCCATTGATTGAAACAGTGCTGGAAGTCTTCTTGCAACAGGCTTGCCGTTTTTGTCTTCACTTCATCCATTGAAGAAAAATGTGCTCCCTTCAGGTCACTTTTGATTTTCGGGAACAAGTAAAAATCACAAGAAGCGAACAGGAAGGATGATCGAGGATAGGAATGTTTTTGTCAGTCAAAAACTGCTTTACGGAAAAAGAAAATTTGCAAGAAATTTGATGTTGATTCACTGTTCCATTTTTTTCACCCAACATTATTGCGGGAACTCGTGTAGAGATTGTTGTGCAAATACTGACTGGGCTATTCACAGTTTATACCTAGCCGGTCGGTGGTTTGAGAGGGTGTGTAAGAGGGGATATAATTGAATGATTCACGTCCAGACGGTTTTCCAGGAAAGCCCTAAGCCCGGTCCGGTTATTTTTGTGTCTCACCTTGTATATATACGCATCAGAATAGAGATCAAATGTTGGGGTATCAACCCAGCAGTCCCTTTTAATATAACAAACAAAACAATTTTAAAAAGTCAACAGAAATAACAGCTATCGCTATTTCATTTTTTCTAGCGTAGAACTTGCAGAGCTTCCTCCTGCCTCTGAGTTGGTTCACTAAAAGAACATCCATCGCAGCCATTATGTGAAAGTAGAGGAAGTGCCCTGGAAGGGATTGGACCTTTGGTCAAAAGTGGAGTTGTGGTCACAGAGAATCCTTCAGAGCTATAGGTAGAAATAGAGAAGTTGTTAACGACAGCATCCCCTCTCATCCAAGGGCAGACTTGCTTACTTTATGAGAGCTCAGATGGTGCTCTCTGGGAGCATGTGCATGACTATAAATATATATACTGTATATAAACTGTATACCAAAAGTCAATTCATAAAAATCCAACTATACAAAAAAGGTAATTTAATACCCCCTTTTGTTTTAGGAAACGCAATGAACCTAAATTTTTGTGGTTATAAAGGCATGCGCCGCCAGCGCTAGTAGTGAAATACACCTATATGTAGTCTGTGGAATGGAGAGGGGCTGGATATTTGAAGCAAGACTGCACGTTGGTGACATGTAATCATAATCTCAGCCATTCTCAGTTAAGTAAATGAGTTAAATAAATATAAGCAGGTGTTCCTCAATCAGCTAAGTAATATGCAGTACAAAAGCAATAATGATTAAACAGAAATGGAAAAGGCTTTAGTTACTACTTCATAGCACTGGGGGTATATTAGCACAAAAGAAGACCTGAAAGTGTGGCTAACAAATATGAACTAGTTAACTAATAGGTCTGGAAGTGTCTGATCAATCTTGGTTAATGTTTATTTTATGTAGTGAAAACAAGAGCATGCATAGACAATTATAATACGCTTTGAAAGAGAAAACAAGCTTACATTAAGTATCAGATCTGTAAAATGATAAGCATGATGTGAAGACACAGAAAACACAAAACTAGGATGGCAAGAGGAGAGAAAAGGAAAGGCAAACTAGTAGCATGAAAGCTCCTGCAAATGGCATTGTAGGAACATCGGTGTCACTAGTGGACTGTATACCATTTATGTGTGCTGCATTCCCTGAAAATGAGAATCATGTAATGCTTCCTGATAACATGTGGCTTAGAAGTTAGCAGATATACTTAGCCATCTGGCTGAAGTGAAAGTCAGACTACAGAGAAAATGCAAGAATTAATAAAGGTTGCTTTTTTCTGGAAGGCACACAGTCAAAGAAGGAAAGGTAGGGAAAAGTGCTCTACTAATAGAGTCAAGAATAAGGTGTGGAGACTCTGTTGGAAGGAGATGCCATGATCTGAAGCAAAAGTAATAGAAGGTGAGAGAGAGGGAGAGATTGAGAGAAAGAGAAAGTAGGGCATTGGTATGGTGGATAAGTGGATGATCCACACTACCAGAACAGAGGAGTTAAAAACCTGTTTAGACAGGCTAAGAAAGGTAGTCTGGTTTCATTGTTGTCTGTTTAATTATTGTTTGCATTCTTATTTATTACCTTTTGTGTTTTTTTATTTTAATAAAGCCTTCATTTTATGTTTATTCGAGGCCTACTTAGTGTATCACAATAGTTTGTCTATGTTAATAGTTATAGACAAAGTAAAATAACATAACATATTATCAAACGCAATAAATACTCTTGAGATCATAGGGTAACCAGCACCAATCCAGGCTGCATCAGGATGATGTGGGGTCATTATAGAGTGCAGTAAAGCACAGAGCCATAGGAGTCCAGTTAAGGTCCACCAAACAGTGACCTTTGGATGTGTGAGAAAAACAACAGTGGAGTAAAACCCACATAGGCATGGGGAAATCATACATATTCCTCACAGACAATCAATGACATAGGATTCAAACTGAGGACACTGGATTAATGAGGAAGCATTGTTACCATCATGCCATCCAACGAAGTGACATTACATTCTTCTTCAGAGCTTTCAAAGATAGCAGTCTGTACATTTGCCAAGAGTTACATAACTGAGTTTTGGAATATTAAATTTACCAGTGTCTGAGGTTTTCTACTTTCTAATATACCCTCTGTACTTGTATATGGTGTAAGTATTAGTTTCATGAAGGTAGAAGATTTTTTAAATCTGTTCATTGTTTGACAAGAAGCCAGTGCAGACAATCCAACTGATAATGTAGTCACAAAGATTGACTTAGATCATTAGCATTCTAAATTATTGTAACCAGTTGATATCTGCATAATTCAATCTAAGAAAAAGATTTTGAAATATGATAAAATCACTTTTGACAGCTTTCAAATTAATTTACTATTCTGGGTGGCTTCCTGTGTATTCAACCTACAAAGTTACTCTACCAAACACTCTGCAATTCTATAGCTTTGGAGTGTGTGGTGCTGCATGAACCTCTAAAATATACTGATATATTCTTGCTCCTGTTCAAGCAAAATGACACCTTTTATTGGCTAACTAAAAAGATTATAATATGCAAGCTTTCAAGGGAACTCGGGTCTCTTCTTCAGGCAAGATGTAAGCAAAATTAGTTAGCCAATAAAAGGTGCCATTTTGCTTGACTTCTCACTACATCCATAATGGCTAACACAGTACAACACACTAGTACTGCTTGCTCCTATTCAATTATTTTTGTCTTACATATACAAACCTACATTCAGCAGAAACACAGGAAGAGAAA
Organism: Erpetoichthys calabaricus; assembly: GCF_900747795.2. NCBI lineage: Eukaryota > Metazoa > Chordata > Cladistia > Polypteriformes > Polypteridae > Erpetoichthys > Erpetoichthys calabaricus. Next base: position 122,473,188 of record NC_041394.2, read on the forward strand.
CATAACACAGAGATGAGAGATGAAAGAAAAGGTTAAGCAATATTTATTTTAATATACAAGATATTTTAATATTCAAGAAAGTATTCAGCTGTATTTTTTTATTGTTTTCATCTGACAAAAGCAAAGTGCTTGTATTTTAAACGTATTTGAAAATGTATGCTTTTAAAGGCAAATTAAGTGGCTTCCTGCTACTGCCTGAATCTATAAAATCTGCATGAGTGGCTCATGGCAGATTTCCAATGAAAAATCTAATTAAACATATTTATTATTTCCATTACATGTGTAAGAGTTTTCAGAAGTATTTGTTGAATTATTGGAATTAAAAAGTAAACATAACTTCTTTTTAAATTGCATATAGTGTTGAGAGTGTTGTAGAACAGAAATAATCCACTCAAATGCTGTTTAGTTAACTGTACCAATAGTTAAATGGAAAAATGAGCAACAGGGCATGTTTTTACCACGTTTATAAAAAATCTTTAACTAGATATTTTTTAAAATGTTGGTACTGTATGCATTAACCATTCTTGTTATTTTAAATGAAATGTCCTCCGGTAAAATTTACTTGCAAGATAGATCTATGTTTATTATTCTAAATGCTAAATTCATATTTATAGATCCACCCTTTCGGACCAGGTGTACATTTCAAATTAAATTATTTCCCTTGAATGTCTTGTGCATTGATTTTCTTATGTTTAATAATCACATACTGCTGGTAACGATTTTCAGTGTACTCATAATTTAATCAAAGGTGTTTACATGACATTTACAAATACACTTCTTGGCTCCTTGCCTGACCAGATAATATCATTTAAGGTAAAGCTGTATTTCTATGTAGTAAATAAAAATGTATTTATTATAGATTATATACAAAAGTTATGATTAGACCAGTGAATCAAGAGCTAATATGTTTCATTCTATTTCTTGAAGGCTGGTTGACGTCCCTGTTTTAGTGTGTAATAGATAAGCCCTTTGTCCACCTCTTGAACCCTCAGGTACCACTCTGATGACCAGGTGAAAGTATAAATATTCTTTATTTTATAAAAATACTGTGCACAAAGCACTCTCCACACCCTACTCATAAACACTACAATTCTCTCAATAAACAATACTCTCTCCTCCTCGCCCAGACACTTTGCCACCCTACCTCCCAGCTCAGCTCAGTGTCTGGGCTTTCCCATAGTCCTTTTATATCCCCTGACCCGGAAATGGTTCCTGGCAAAACCCACAAGTCCATTTCCTTCCGGGTCAGGGTAAACAGTCCTCTTCTTCACCCCGGGAGTACGTCGTTTCTTCCGGTCACGTGACTGTGACGCAGTCCCGGGTTATAGGGCACGCAAGAGCCCACTAGCCCCCCTACCGTGACTCCCGGTGGTCCCCAAGGTATCCAGCAGGGCTGTGTATAGAAACTACAAAGTCCATGAGGCCCTGCTGGAACTCGGGGCACCATCATGCGGTCCGGAGGGCTCCTCCTAGCGGCCTGGGGGTGGCGACCGGAGTCTGTAGCCGGTTGTCCATCACAAGTGTTAATGTTGTTAATATGTTTAAAGGTACCTTAAATGAAAAGAAAATTAAACAGTCATAGACCTTCAAAGATGTCAGCAAAAAACACATATGTCTATATGTGTACGTGTATATATTTAAAGTAATATTTTTACCATATAGTTGATTCATAATTGTCCAAATATTTTACAAGGAGAATAGCTTTTGTGTATTAGCTGGCAGTGTTGTCATTTATGAGTTCCAGGCAAGTGACTTATGAACCAACACTGCTGCATTTCATATTCATCACCCAGGTTTCCAGCTTTTTTTGGCACTTTGCTCATTTTACTTTATTGTAAAAGCTGCTTAAATCTAAAATCGAACTCCTTGGAGTCTCTCTCTCACTTGAAAAAGTGTGCATCCTTCTAAATCTAAGATGCCACTGAACACACTGTACTTTCCTTGGCACGATTTTGCACAATTTTCCTGTTAGTCAAAAAAAGCATGCTTTTTAGAAAGTAGGCACTGGCACACATTAGTAAAACAGATAGCTAAGAAAGTAAGCTATTTTTTTCTCTGTAATACTTACATATTATTAAAGTCTGTCTAGAGCTGACGCAACCATACTTGATAATTCAAATGATTTGAAGTTTACCTGAGAAGAGATTTCACTGTGAAGGACAAAAATCCACCAGGTCCCATATTACTGTACATCAGTATAAAGCTGCTTCACTCAAACTAAGTAAGATGTGAAAAACTTTCAAATAATTACATACTTTAAAGTTATACAGAGGCGATAGATAGATAGATAGATAGATAGATAGATAGATAGATAGATAGATAGATAGATAGATAGATAGATAGATAGATAGATAGATAGATAGATAGATAGATAGATAGATAGATAGATAGACAGATAGATAGATAGATAGATAGATGCATTATGCCACGGTAGCGTTTCTTGACACACTTCTGCTGAATAATTCATTGGCTGAAAGTACTCAATGCTAGTATGTCACAAATAGGATGAGCAGCATTGATCATAATGGCACTCGGTTTAATTTTTATTCTATTCTTTGCTACTACCTCCAGAATGCATCCTATAACTGAGCCTGCCATTGTAATTAGCTTGTTGATTAAATAGACCTCTCTTTAAGAGAAATTACCAGACCAGTACATCACAATGTAGAAAATTGTGCTGACCTTCACAGAGTTGTACAAGATGTGAAGAATGTCACTAAACACAATAAAGAAACACAGCCTCCTAAGACAAAATGAGCCTGCTCTGCCCTTTTTTATACATATATACATATACATGTATAGTTACTCTGAATTACAAGACCAGTCCAAACTATCAATGATGTGGACTCACAAGTACTTGTAGGATTTCACCACCTCAACATCCACCAGACATTAAGGCTCTTTGGTGTGGTGAAAGTTAATAATCAGTTTCTTGGTTTTGCTGATGTTAAGTTGCAGACAATTCTCTTTTCACCAGCAAGTTCTCCACCTGACTCCTATACTCTGTCTCATCTCCTTTATCAATACACCCCATAAGTGCAAAATCGTCTCAGAATTTCTGTAAATGACAAGACTTGGTGTTATAGTTATAGTCTGAGATATACCTGTACAATGTAAAGAGAAAAGGAGACAAGGCTGTTCATTGTGATGCTCCAGTGTTGCTCACATCCATATCAGAGACACAGACCTTGAGCCTCACAAACTGTGGTCTGCCTGATAGGTAGTCAGTTATCCAGGACACCATCCATGTGCATTCCGCTGAGCTTACCCCTTAACAGAGATGGCTGGATGGTATTGATGGTAATACTCATAACAATAAAGTTGGAATAAGAGATATGGCAACCAAATTAAAGGATGAAAAACTGTCATACCTTCAAGATAAAGAATACTTTCCCATAATGTTGAATTCTACATCCTACAACCACAGAAATAATAATTTCCCCAGGTTCGTTAGTACTCTACCTTACACCCTTTTGAAATAGTGTGCTTTTATCCTTTAATGTGTATCTTTGTTGTTGTTCACTTATGCATTGATAACTAATTCACTCCATTTGGAAAAGACTGCTTAAACATTTTCATACAATTAGTGATAAGGGACATTTTTGCCTGAAAGCCACATACTAGCAGGATATTGCTTTGTTTGTATTTAATGTCCAAATACAGTACAAAACATAAAAGTTAAACAGAAGTGGTGAGGTGTGTGGATCCAGGAGAGAATACTTATTGTTCCACACATCTACCATGAGTCAGCAATACAAAAACTGAGAGCAAATACAGAGTATTGAAATGTTTTTTTGAGTTTTTACAATAGTGCCAGCAGTGACATTAAGTTAACAAAACATCATTGTATATGAACACCATATGATTTAAATAAATGGTTAAAATATGTTTGGACTTTTCTCCACATCTATTGAAAATAAAAAAAGTATTTAGTTGCAAATATAAAGAGTAGCAAAGACATTGTCAGTTTTTTCAAGTTGACTGTGTTCTTATGTAATGTGAAAACAGTTATGACTGCTGTCCTGCATACGCATCTCTGGCTCATCTGATTCTCTTTTCTTCCATACACAGCACCGACAAGATGCCCAGTGAGGGTAATTTACCCCGTACCTTTCAGTCTCCAGCCTTTAAGCTTGCTGCTGCTGGAAGGAGATGGTCAGTTGTGAACAGACTGCACTGTAGTATGGATCTCTCTGTCACATGACAGAAGACATTATTTCAGCCAGACAGTTTTTTTAGTTCTGCACTTTAGTTTGTAGTTTATAGCGGCGCTCATTATTTTGTGACTTAATTAAATGAGAAGGACCGAGGTAGGATTTCCGACATTTTCCTGCAGGAACCTTCTGTGACTTATTAGATCACACTACATTTTTTTAACAATATTTAAAAGAAAGGCTTAATTTGTGTATAAAATACCTATATCATTTTTTGTTTTATTATATAAGGTAGCAGACAACTAACATGCTAGCAATCTTTCATCTTAAACATTACAAATACACACCAGTTAGAAGAATTAGCAATAATTATGCGGGCGAGCCAGCATATGACAACAAAAGTCAATACAAAATCAAACATATAACATTATATCAGAAAACAATGTCTAGATCTGGGCCTGGTGGGATACCCAGGTTATCTGTCTCTTTTTCCCAGGGCTAAGGGGTGAGAAATGCAGAGGGAAATGGTGACCTTTGGGTCCTTAAGGTTCATCCTACAGTTCCAGATTTCTAGTTCTACCACCTGGTATTAAGACTTGAAATAAAACTGGTCAGAAAAATTATGACATAATAGTAAGCTTGGGTATCCAATGGAAGCAGACAAAATCATAAAGAGAAAAAAATTAGTTCTAGAAGCAAAGAGATAAATGTTACATTTCTACAAAGGTCACTATGGTTTATGTTGTGAGGCTGCCCTTGTGAATATAAGGCTTTTGTTTTTAACATAAATATATTTTCTTGGTGATTAAAAACATGACCTAGGAGAGTAAGAATTACAGTGCACTAACGCAAGAGCTGTCTTCCCTTTTATTGTGTTTGCCGTACAGAGCATGTACCAGATCAATATCCATGCAGTCATGGCTCATGGAATTAAATGAAGCAGTAGTGTGTGCCAAGAGAAGTGCTAAATTAATACTAAGGGAGTTTGCTTCTGTTGTTGTCAACAAACTGTGGTGTGCAGATATCCTGAAATAAATGTCTGCTGCAATCAGTATCGATTACACCAGTTTGTGGTCAATTAAATGCTGGCAAGCAAAAACATGACTAATTAAAACAAGATCAAAAGCAATGCATGACTCATTTATATCACAATGATTGGTGCAATTTTTGCCTGTGTAATGTGAAGACACAGCCTGAGAGCAGTTAGAGAGCCTGTCTCCTTCTTTATCACTACTGAAACATTTTCAAATATTTTCATGTTCTTCTTCAGATTTCTTCTGCTTTTGTTTTTCAACATTACAGATGTAGTTTATAGGATGTACACTATAATCCTCTTTCTAACTATTTGTCCAAAAATTATATCTAACCAGAACTGGAAACTAGAAAATTTTAGCTTGCATCTTTCTTGCTTGAGGTCTGTATAGTGTATTATTAATAACAGTTGAAATAAATTCTCCTGTGTTTACTGCTTAGTTTGTTGAGATTCTTTAGTAGATTTTTATCACTTTTATGCTTGACACTTCAACGTGTCCTATTGAGCATGGAATTGAACTGGAAACTAGCGGTGTAACTATAAGTATATATGGTTAATTAGGGTTAGGGTTAGAATTAAAATTAGAAAAATAAGACTTAAAATGAAAAGAAGTTAATTAGCAGCAAAAACAGGTCATTAATTAAGAAAAGTGTTAGAATGAAAATTTGTAGTCACTGGGGCCCTCCAGGACTGGAGTTGGGACCCCTGATTTCGAGTATTAGGTATGTCCTATTGTTTTTACTCTTCATATGGAGTTAAATGGATTTTCCTCCCACAGTCACAGAAACATGCAAAAAAAGCTAAATTACAACTTTATATTGGCCCCATTGTGATTGTGAGGGTGCATGAGTGGGCCCTGTAAAGGTCTGATTTAAAATATAAACCTGTTAAAAGTACATAGCAACAGTGCATCATCCTCAGCGTCGTTTACTTTAGCATGGGCAAGAAAATCAGCACAACCTTTTTGATGTGCCCACAGACTCCAGCTGGTTTCTAAGAAACTGATGATGATTATTCTGAGCAGCAAATGTCATGTATCAAGCTAGGGAAAGATGTCCTTGTAAAAGAATTTCAGATTTTTGTTATAAAATGTTATTGTTACAAACAGGTAAATATGACTGATATTATCTCAATTCCATTTTTTTTTTATCTGAAGCAATTTATATTATAGACTAGCTAAAATACCCAGCGTTGCCCGGGAAGAAAATAAAGTGATTTTTTTATATTGTTTGAGAAAAATATAATCAAAAAAACACAACTTTAAAATAACAATAAATTAACAAACAATGAAGACTCACTAATGTGCTTGTCTTATGGTCTTGTATGTATGTTATCATCCAGTTGACGCTCTTAACCAGCCAACTCTATTTAATTTCAAAAGCAGCAGGGGCGCTGTGGTGCTCAAACATAAAGAATGCTGGCAGTCCCCTCCAGTTCGCCCTCTGGTTGGCGTTCCAAGTGTCAACTGGATGATAACATGCATACAAGACCGCAAGATCACCCCCACCCTACCCAGAACGGGGTGAGTTAGAGTTGATTTCATTCTACAGTATTTTTAGTCAACCAATGTGAAACATGTGTACCGAGTTTCATGAAAACTGCTCCAGCCTTTTGGAAGTGATGCTGGAACATACATACAATACATTGACTTTTATGTATATAGATTGTATATCATACTAGCAAAATACCCGCGCTTCGCAGCGGAGAAGTAGTGTGTTAAAGAGGTTATGTAAACATATATATATACATATACATATATATATATATATATATCTACATATACACATATCTACATATACATATATATACATACATATACACATCCACATATACATATATATATACATATACAAATTTACATATCTACATATATATACATATGTACATATATATACATATAAATATATACATATCTACATATATATACACATATATATACATATGCACACACATATATATATATAAATATAGACATACATATATACATACATTCATACATTCACATATATATATATATATATATATATATATATATATAGATATATATATATATATATATATATAGATATATATATATATATCTACATATATATATATATATATATATACATAAATATATATATATATATATATATATATATATATATATATATATATATATATATATATATATATATATATATTCATGGCATTCGTAGTCTGAATCACAATCTGATTGTATGGGTGGTTACCTACCAGGTAACGCTTATAGTTGGCCAGCAAGTCAGCTAACATCCGCCACGGTGCCTTCAGTTGTGAGAAGCAGATCATAGAATGGTTGAAAATAGTTTACAGTCAAATAATGCAAAGAGTATGCAACACTTGTTTCGCCCTAATTCTTGGCTCATCAGGCGTACACACTCACTGCACTCCCTTACGGGAATCGAACCTCGGACGTCAGCGCTAGAGGCGAAGCCCCTAACATTGCGCCACGGCATGTGGTTCATTTATTTGACAGCATGTAGATTGGGGTAATTACATTCACGGCATTCGTAGTCTGAATCACAATCTGATTGTATGGGTGGTTACCTATCAGGTAACACTTGTGGTTGGCCAGCAAGTCAGCTAACATCCGCCACGGTGCCCTTAGTTGTGAGAAGCAGATCATAGAATGGTTGAAAATAGTTTACTGTCAAATAATGCAAAGAGTACGCGACACGTGTTTCGCCCTAATTCTGGGCTCATCAGGCGTACACACTCACTGCATATAGCCAAATTCCCGCGCTTCGCAGCGGTGAAGTATTGCTTTTAAATTTTAATTAAGAAGAAAAGAAAACCTTTTTAAATTGAGGGAAAATATACCAATAACAATTTGTTAAGGATCTGTTTTTTTGTGAAGCTGCCTTTACACAGCCTGTCCGCTGTTTTATAAATGAACGCCGTATAAGGCCGTCCTTTCTCCTTGCTTAGCGGTTCTGTATTGTTTTATTGTTCGTTTATTACGATTGTTATAGTTATTGTGTAGGTATTTGAGACTCACTTTTCTGTTCAGGTACCCATTTCCTTTATGTAATCCGCGGATTCTCAGCTATTTTTTGTTCATTTATTACGATTATAGTTATATATTGATTCCCTTCTTTAGCTGACTGCCTGCTCATATAAGGCACTCTGCTGTTTTTTTGTGAAGCAGTCTTTACACAGCTTCTCCGCTGTTTTATAAACGAACGCCATCCTTTAAGGAAGCAGCCTTTTTATTTAATCCATGGGTTCTCCGCTGTTTTATTGTTCGTTTATTACGATTGTTATAGTTCTCTTTGTATACCACGTTGTCAGTTCAGCACTCCGGTTGTAATATGACCAAGTCGTGCAAGCTTACTGTTGAGAATGCAACATATAATTGTACAGGAGAAAAGCAATCTTGCCAAACTTAATTTAAACTTACGGTTTATACCGTGCTTTGTTTCCGCCTTAGCTGAACTTATGAATATGCTTGTATGCGTCACTCGCTCGCTTCTTATTGTTTCGCTGCCTTCTCAATTGTGTAATGAATGTTTTCTTCAGCGCTCTTTGGGGCTCTTCCTTGTTTTCTACGTACTGCGTTCACAGTCAGTTCACGTGATTACGTGGGAGGCGTGATGACGCGATACGCAACTCCGCCTCCCACGGCCAGCGAGCTGCAGTCCATTACAGTATATGGACAAAAAAGAGGTTCCAGTTATGACTGTTACGCTTTGAATTTCGAAATGAAACCTGCCTAACTTTTGTAAGTAAGCTGTAAGGAATGAGCCTGCCAAATTTCAGCCTTCCACCTACACGGGAAGTTGGAGAATTAGTGATGAGTGAGTGAGTGAGTGAGTGAGTGAGTGAGTGAGTGAGTGAGTGAGTGAGTGAGTGAGTGAGTGAGTGAGTGAGTGAGGGCTTTGCCTTTTATTAGTATAGATATATTTAATTTTTGTAGTATATATTCTGTTATATTTTTATAATATGTTGAACATTTTTTATTACATAACATTTTAATATTGTCTTCTCAGTTGCTTTTCTTCCTGTTTTTACAACCTCTCCCTTGCTGTGTATACAGTGGTTAACCAAGCCCTTGTTCTATATCTCATGTATAGCCTAAAATCATGCCTTTTATTTTTGTTATCAGAAACCTGTTGCAAAAATTTTTTGGGTAACTTTAAGGACTTTAGTTTACAACCACAGGGCTCCTGTATCCACAGTTCAGAATACAGCCACTTTCACCAATGATAACATCAATTGTACATTATGAGTGTACATCTGCTTGTGAGGCATGTCACAAACATATCACAAGAATATGAAACAAACCATAATATTAATAAATATTACTAAATCAGTTAAGGCATACCACACAGAGAACTAGAGCTGGACAGAACTCTCCTACTTATATCTGTGCATTATTTTCCTAAGCTGAATGATTTTTTTCTTCCAGGATAGGAGTCAATTGGTAGTGCTTCATCTAGAGTATATTATTACTTGCCCTCAGTCCATTTCTGTAAAAGTTGTAATCATCTCAATGACCAAACCAAACTTACACTGGCAGACAAGCAGGTCATTGAAAGAAGTGATGAGCTGAAAGTATACTTTAAGAATTGGAGATAAAATTTACTAAGAGTTGGATAAAAAGGGATAAAGCAGATGTAGCACTGATGCAAAATTGCAACCTTCTGTAAAATGCGCCTAAAGATTTGTTGAGATACAGAGAGTAAAACAATCTTCTTTTAAGCATGCATTAGGAAGCAGTGATCATATTTGCAAAATAAAACAAGTTTAGTATATGTTGTAATAGTGAAATAATTCTGCTTCATTCACATTTAATTGAAATTCAACTTTATTCACATTTAATTTTTATAACTAAATTTGGACTACGTCTTTGGCTAAATTTTTGAGTCACCTTATTTATGACATGCTTTAGTGGTCCATGCCGCTGCCTCTCAGTTCTAGAGCTTTGGTGTTAAATCCTCACTTTGATTCAGTGTAGGTGAATTTTTCACATTTTCCTATCTTTGGGAGGGGATTCTCTTGGTACTGTGGTATATCTAAATGATTTGTAAATTGGTTGATTGGTAACCAGAATTGGAACTGTGCTGTCTATACAGGATCCTGTTCACTGTGACTTTATACAACTGGAGTCAAACAATGAAGGAATGAATAAATTAATTTGCAATACATGTTTTATAAATGATTAACACTGAACAATCACACTGACACACTACCTAATGAAAGTCCTATCTAAAGTAATATATAGTCAAATCAACACGCATCTACAAGGAAAAATCGACCTGCTGCAGTATTAGCTTCGACCAAACGTGGGCAACATTGACAGCATTACTGCACTTGAAACTCTTAGCAAACAGAATTAACAGTCAGCATGAAACATACTTATGCATCATGGACTTTGTTAAGGCATTTGAAAGAGTCAAACATGTCATCCTGATGGAAACCCTTCTAAAATGAGGCATCTGTGAGAAGATGTTAGTTTGATAGTGAATATATACAATAACCAACAAGACTTTATGAAGACAGAACATATCATAGAAACAAACAGAGGTGTGCACCAAGGGTGTGTCCTTTCACCTCTGCTGTTTAAGAACTATGCTAATGATGATCTCCAAGGTATTTGTGAAAATATAGGAGTCCTAACATATGATGAGAACAATGTTAAAAAAAATAAGCTATGCATACGATACGGTATTTCTAGCAGAAACTGATGAACACCTCTACCAATTACTAAAAGAAATAGATGAAAGAGGAAAAAAAAATTCCATCCAAATTAAAATGCAAAAAACGAAAGCCATGGTAGTAACAAACAAAGGGTGCACACAAATAAGGTTGACACTTGACAATAAAAGAATCAAACAAGTAACTAACTTTAAAGTATGATCCACTCTACGATATGGTGTAGAAACATTTGCTCCCACATTGGCACTTAGGAAAAAAATAGAAGCTTTTGAATTATATTGCTACAGATGAAAACTGAAAATTAGGTGGAAGTGATGCAAAGAATTGGTTTGATGAAACCAATGCTGGTGGAATCAAAAAGGGAAAACCAAAATTCTTTGGTCATATTGCTGAGGGCTCAGCTGATGAAGAACTGTGCAAAATCGTGGAAGAGAACTGGAAAAAGAAAGGGAAGTGAAGAAGAAGAAGGTGATAGATCGATGATGTAGAAGAGTTGAAAGGCAGCTAATATGTGAAAATTAACATCAAAAAAGCTAGAGACAAAACCAAGTGAAAATAAATGGTCGATGCAAGTTCCCATTTGAAGACACCAAAGACCGCATGCAGTCATGGTCGTGCAGTGGCAGTAGCAGTTCTATACAAGTCTCCAGCACTAGTAAAACTTTTCAGTTTGGTGTGATGCACCTTCTAGCGTGATTTTGTAATTTTCCTATTTTGTTGCTCCATTATATGCATTTCTTTACTTTGTATACAAGTTAAGAAAACACAAACAAAAAAAGATAATATGCACATTACACTCAAACGTAATGTTGCAGTGATTATGTCCCAATTTGATGAAAGACAAAGGTATATCTTATCAAAACAAACTCTAAACGTGCTTTGGTAGCCACATATGCATCATGTAATGACTCCAGAGATACTGCAAGTTTCACCCTCCAGTTTTGGAATGTCCCAAATTGTAAATGTAATCGTCTATGGTTTTGAGTCAACAGAAATTCATATGCAGAAAAGACAGAAACAGATCATTCTGCATATTTTCTGAGCCCAGGTTGACAGACCAATTTCTGTCAGTGGCAGTGATAAATTAATCTGTAGGAAGATGTTAATCTTGCTTTTATCTTTTTATGACTTAAGTATTGGCAGTAGCATAAGCCGTAAGGTTAACATTTCTTTAATTTCTACTTCATTTTTTTCAACAGTGTTCTCCTCATACAAATAAACCCCAATTTGAAGTTGCTATTTCACACATTGGTAGTGTTACAGCATATCACACCAGCTTCGAGATGAAGTGAAATTCAGAAAGCAGTGCAAGTTCAAGTAAGGAGTGACAGATTAATGTGCAGATATCTTCATAAAAGATTTTAGGAATTTTAGATTATAGTAATGTGATGACTAGACCTTTCTGGATGTTGTGTTAGGTAGCATGTGTTATAAAAAGTCATGCAATATTAAAAAAAAAAATGCTGATAATTAAATATTTTTATTTTATTTTGTATGTTTAAGACATTTTCATATAAATTGATTATTTTTTAGAGTAAAATCTCTGCAGCTTTATATACATCTAAAGTTTAACATAACAAAACCAGAGATGTCCACACAGATCATAGAATTTCAATATTTGGAGGAAAATGCATTTTAGTTTTTAATTTGATATAAATTGTGAATCTTAACTATCATAAATCTTAAGGGAATACTCCACCAAAAATGATATTATGATGCTTACCTCATGTCTTTTATAGTGGTAGAATTAAAGCCTCTTAGGAAAGGCATTTTGAATCGAAGACATACATCTCTCCCTCATTTTTTGGTCAAGAGTTCTGCTTTTAATTCAAAAAATGAATCTAATGAGGCTTTAGATTTTCTGTTTATGTGCATGCTGATGATTCTAGAAATAAGCATGTAATACATGTATTTAGCACATTTTCACCATATAACTGAATGCCTAACATGTGGCTAATGCTATACTAATATTTTTTTTTTTCTTTCCTTCATGGATTTTTTTCACATTGTTTTTCCATTATACAGCACAGTTACACTATGGTCTTCTATCATGTAATAAAAATCCTTCTTTTCAATTCTGTATGAAAGCATTAAATAAAAACATTTCACGGCCACCTATGCAAAGTATATGTGGTACGTAATATACAGGTAGTCCCCAGGTTACGGACATCCAACCTACGACATACGAACGGGGCCGCAGCTGCGACGCATCCGCCTCAGTAACTACCGCTCTGTCATCTTCGGCCTGCGGACGCTGCAAGCAGTGGCTGGACGGAGGCTGGAGTGGGGCGATTTCGCTGCTCGCTCAGTGTAGTGTCCCTCGGGTGGCTCCCAGCGGCAAGCGGTTTCACTGCCCGCCCACCACACATGGCTGCCCTGTTCGTTCTAGGTGCGTGGCTGGTAATGCTGCAAGCGGTGATCCGGTTGTGGCTGAACGGGGTGGCGGGGGATAGCATTGTAGTGTGCCCCGGATTGCTGCGTGTTGAATGGGGTCGGTGTTGTTGCGTACGCTGCAGGCAGCATACTGTAGTGGAGGTGACTGTGAGGTGGTCTGGTGATGAACCGCCCCTCGCTGCCCTCATTCATTCTCAATAGCAAGCCTGCTTGTACTGTTACGCACATAGCAGGAAGTTGTCTCTTGTCAGTACAGGGTGGTCCAGATCTAATTATGCAGATCCTGATCATGTGGATGACTGTGATTTATGCAAGGACGATTCCAGTTCGGAGCAAAGACGATTCTTCATGTCATCAGTTCGCACACTTCTCGATGGGCCAGGATTTTTCGGGTGATTTTCTATGTAATAAACTGAATAAGTTATAGCGTAATGAAAATTGCATTACCACAGGTGGAATTGCAAATTTACAGTGCTGTACAGAAGAGCTCATCTTAACCTTTTGTCTTCACCCTTCAACAATGTCTCTGAAACACACATCTGATGCAAGTACCGGTGATATAGTAAAGAAGGGAAAATCCATTACCATTGAAAATAAAGTAGAAATAATAAAAAGGTCAGAAAGATGTGAAACTCCATCATTCATTGGCAGAGCACTTGGTTACAGTCGGTCAACAATAGCATTTGTTAAAATAATGTACCTGTTCCGACTTACATACAAATTCAACTTAAGTACAAACCTACAGTCCCTATCTCGTACGTAACCCGGGGACTGCCTGTATAAAAAACATTTTTGGTTGGAGTATTCCTTTATCGTTAGGAAATTTTTTTATTATGTTCATAGAGTATACATATATGAAGATATCTGTGATATATTATAATGCCTGGGAATGAAGATAATGTGTCACTTTAAAATATGAATTGTCTGTGATATGAAGGGAGCCCTGTGGTAATCCTCAATATTAAGAACAACACAAAGGAGGCAAAACCTACATAACTGGCACCACAAAAGAATACATAATAAAAGAACACAAAGAAAAAATACACAAAGGGAAATTAACAAAGCCAGACTCTCTTCTGGACCTGATTAAACCTGTCTTGATACCTTCTCTGTCTGGTGGGACTGCTGACTTCTTATACACTATAATACTTTTCCAAATCACTTCCTTCCTTCTTTCTCATTTTGTCTGTCCCTGAGCTCTTTCCTCCTGTCATTTGTATGTTTATTCACCCTTAAATGTGCTTTTAGTTAGCCTCTGTCGTGGAAGGAGCTTTAAACCCCCTTTGTGGTTACTTCTGGCATGGCTCTAGAATTACTCTTTAATGTCAGAACAGGCTTCAGTCAAATCCATTGGTACCGGATAAGAGATCCTTCAAATTGCTTCATGTGCACATTCACCACTTTGCCATCAAATGTCTTTAAAGGGCTAGGTCTCCAAAGCAATTTGCATCATGGTTTTATGCCTTCCTATCTAGGACCACATGCCTTGTAATTGCCAGTAGGCATTGCTGCTCCTGGCATTTCCACCCTGACCTTATTCTCTCACAGATGAGGGTCAGACATCCCTGGCAGTTGCTGGTTAGCTTACCCTATGTGGTCCTGGAGAGAACATTCTATGGTTTCCTTCAGCCTGCTCCTGATGTTCTTGTCACTCTTCTGGGTCAGCCACCACATACAGGAATATCACCCCTTAGTAGTATCTCCATTCAAATGCTGCCTTGTGGGGAACTTTTACTCTTGCTCATTCTCTGTTTTTTTGAGGCTGCCTATGGGGCTTAGATTTTCCCAGTGGCAACTTAGTGGGGCTTTTGCCTGTAACAGCCTCTTGCAATTCAAGCATCTCTTCACATATTGTAAGGAATCTATCTCTTCCTTTTTGATTTTAATATAGGGGAAATTGTTTTTGACCTAAACTTGTGAGGGTATGCTTATTTTTCCTATCTCTTTCTGAATTGGTTACCTTACTCATTACATAATAAAAAAACTCCTTTATTTTTAGTGCAGGTTGTAATCATTTTTTACTGGAAAAAGTTCCTAAAATAATATATTGTGTGGGTAAATACTGTAAAAGACAAAGGCATGGATATGTCAATGTAATGAGTATTAAACAAACTCAGGAAATTTTCCCCACATATGACTTATGCAGATATGCAATGTATTGTTATTATTTAAAAAGGTTATTCTTAATGGGTTATGAACCTACAGCATTTTTCATAATATGCTTAAACTGAGTAAAAGAAGAAAATTATGAAATAAAAAATAAATAAGGGACTTCTTTTAGTCCAGGAAATTAAAAAAAATAACAATAATAAAGAATTTATTAAAAAAGTATGGAGTTTCAGTTGAACATATGCACAACTACACAATAGAATCACTGTGTAAAATATTAAAGAGTCAAGGTTCAACTAAGTACGTCTAAATTAATGAAATTATTAAACTAACTTAATATTCAGTCTGTAACCAGAAAATATGGATGAAGATCTTAAAAATTAGATGAGTTCATGGTGTTATTACAAAAGGTTACACCATATGTTTTTAATTAAGCATAATTAAAAAATGAAACTGGCTAAACACTTGCTCCAGGAATGCAAGTAATAAAATATTTTTTTTAATTATAGTTATTAAATTCACTGTCTCATAATTTTCTTTTTAAAACCTAAATTAAAAAAAAACAATTATGTTTCATATAAAAGGGACGGCTAATAATAATGCATGTTCTATTCAGCTCAGGGTGGTGAGGGCCTATTCCACGGGTGCAAGGCAAGAACCATCCCTTTAATGGGAGGCTAATCCACTGCAGTTCACACTTATTTTTTCACTTTCACTTATTTGTAGAGTACATGGCAAATTTAAACTTGATGATTAATATGATATATACAGTGCATCCAGAAAGTACTCACAGCGCATCACTTTTTCCACATTTTGTTATGTTACAGCCTTATTCCAAAATGGATTAAATTCATTTTTTTCCTCAGGATTCTACACACAACACCCCATAATGTCAACATGAAAAAAGTTTACTTGAGATTTTTGCAAATTTATTAAAAATAAAAAAATTGAGAAAGCACATGTACATAAGTATTCACAGCCTTTGCCATGAAGCTCAAAATTGAGCTCAGGTGCATCCTGTTTTCCCTGATCATCCTTGAGATGTTTCTGCAGCTTAATTGGAGTCCACCTGTGGTAAATTCAGTTGGTTGGACATGATTTGGAAAGGCACACACCTGTCTATATAAGGTCCCACAGTTGACAGTTCATGTCAGAGCACAAACCAAGCATGAAGTTAAAGGAATTGTTTGTAGACCTCCGAGACAGGATTGTCTCGAGGCACAAATCTGGGGAAGGTTACAGAAAAATTTCTGCTGCTTTGAAGGTCCCAATGAGCACAGTGGCCTCCATCATCCGTAAGTGGAAGAAGTTCGAAACCACCAGGACTCTTCCAAGAGCTGGCTGGCAATCTAAACTGAGCGTTCGGGGGAGAAGGGCCTTAGTCAGGGAGGTGACCAAGAACCCGATGGTCACTCTGTCAGAGCTCCAGAGGTCCTCTGTGGAGAGAGGAGAACCTTCCAGAAGAACAACCATCTCTGCAGCAATCCACCAATCAGGCCTGCATGGTAGAGTGGCCAGACGGAAGCAACTCCTTAGTAAAAGGCACATGGCAGCCCACCTGGAGTTTGCCAAAAGGCACCTGAAGAACTCTCAGAACATGAGAAAGAAAATTCTCTGGTCTGATGAGACAAAGATTGAACTCTTTGGTGTGAATGCCAGGCGTCACGTTTGGAGGAAACCTGGCACCATCCCTACAGTGAAGCATGGCGGTGGCAGCATCATGCTGTGGGGATGTTTTTCAGCAGCAGGAACTGGGAGACTAGTCAGGATAAAGGAAAGATGACTGCAGCAATGTACAGAGACATCTTGGATGAAAACCTGCTCCAGAGCGCTCTTGACCTCAGACTGGGGCGACGGTTCATCTTTCAGCAGGACAACGACTCTAAGCACACAGCCAAGATATCAAAGGAGTGGCTTCAGGACAACTCTGTGAACGTCCTTGAGTGGCCCAGCCAGAGCCCAGACTTCAATTCGATTGAACATCTCTGGAGAGATCTTAAAATGGCTGTGCACCGACGCTTCCCATCCAACCTGATGGAGCTTGAGAGGTGCTGCAAAGAGGAATGGGCAAAACTGGCCAAGGATAGGTGTGCCAAGCTTGTGGCATCATATTCAAAAAGACTTGAGGCTGTAATTGCTGCCAAAGGTGCATCGACAAAGTATTGAACAAAGGCTGTGAATACTTATGTACATGTGATTTCTCATTTTTTTTATTTTTAATAAATTTGCAAAAACCTCAAGTAAACTTTTTTCACAGTGTCATTATGGGGTGTTGTGTGTACAATTCTGAGGAAAAAAATGAATTTAATCCATTTTGGAATAAGGCTGTAACATAACAAAAGGTGGAAAAAGTGATGCGCTGTGAATACTTTCCGGATGCACTGTAGCATATGTATTTTCAATGTGGAAGAAAAATCAGAGAACCTAAAGAAAACTCAAACAAACACAGAATTTGAACTCTAGAGCAATGAGAATGGGTGTCTGTAGGAGTCAAGGGAGAGTATTTGACCACCTCTGAAAACCAAGTTATATTTCTTTTCATTAGCTCTGTCTATGTGCTAGTTGATTTAGACTGGAATTTCCATGACAAACTTTTTAATTGTATTGTTTTAACTTAGCCCGATGTTTTACAAAAGTGTAAAGTTCTTTGCATTCACACCAGTTGCATTGCTGGCTTTTACTACTTAGCTTTATCAGGCTGGTGTTATCCTGCATGAATCTGAGTTGGAGATTGTAGAATCTAATTGGCTCTGGGGATGATAGTCTGATTAAAAAACTAGGAAACACAGGGGATGATGGATTAAGTGACCCCCTAAGGACTGTTTGGCACATGTTTTGAATAGTTCTTTGTCAAAAGGGAGTCAACAGTTGTAAGTTGTCATCAAAGCCATGTATCACAACATCGTGTCTTCAGTGGCAGTTATAGCTTCATGGAGTTCTCTGAATCCCTCAAATGTGTTGCACCTTTGAAATAGCTCTACCTATAACCTCAATCCAAATTTGGCTACTCTTTAGATGTTGCATCTAACCTACAAATTATATCAAAGTACAGTTCATTGTGAGACCCACCTGCACTCAGTTACTTCACTGTGTTGAATAAAATGAAACAGAAAAGACAGGGAAAAATATTAAGCAGCATATGTAGGATGTCCATAGGGCAGTTTTCAAAAATTCAAAATTTTAAATATCATCTGTGCATAAAGTGATGGCATGACGTAAAGATTCTCTAACAAAGATAGGTGAGATCTGATTGTATCTTTGAGCTGCAGTGGCAGTAGCTGACGAGATAACACAAAGAATATGGAGAGAGAGAGAGAGTGCACAACTATGATAGGAGTCTCTCAATCTAAGGAAAGGATACGATTATGTAAAATTTGTAATAAAGGATGTGCCTTTAATCTTAAGAAGAAGAAGTTTTTTATTACCTATTTGATGAATTTCCAATATTAACAATTCATAGCTTAGACAGTCAGAGGTGTTCATTGCATGTGCAGATACAGATACAGTATGTGAACCATGTGAATTGTCACAGAGCTGTTTCAGTAACACCATTTAACCTTTGCAGGTTTATCTGAGTATAAGCAAGTGCTAATCAAGATAATCTGTTTGGGTGAAATGATTTGTATGTAAACTATTCTAACCACAAAACTGAAGTCTTGCTGAAGAGAGTGTAATCTTTGCCATAATTTAATAAAAAAGTGATCTTTAATTAGATGTCTACTGTCCTGTGTGCAGCAAGACTATGGTTATGATTTTTCTTGCTTTGAGTAATTTGTTTTCATGATGTTTTAACACTTCTTCTGACATTAGTTTTTGCTTTGGTTGTATTTGGCTTCCTGTGGCTGCCACCATTGTGTCTGGCAGTTGCCGTAATGTTACTGTGGTAAATCGACTGGAAGTGCATGTCATCTTCTTGTCATCTGAGATAACAGCTGTTCAAAGACTTTGCATGTGTATTTCTTCTCAAAGATTTCCTGGTTATAGACTCTCTTTTGCTCTGTTTTCTCGACTGCCATCCTACAGTAGTTTAGGTATGACGGTGATAGCCTTGATAACCATTAAGAAGTATCTGGATGCGATATTGGGACAGCTTAGCTCTTAGTTAAATAAACGGGCTTGATGGACTGAATGGTCTTCTCTCATTTATCAGATTTCTTTTGACTACATTACTAGAGATTTTTCACCCTTCTGGTTATGAATATTAGCCGGTTATTTCCAATGTGACAATCTTCTGGTCTCAATTCTCTCTGAAATTCTACCTGTACTTTTAAACCCAACAAGGTGCTTCTGCTGGGTTTTGATGCTACAAAAAGCAAATAAACTCTGTCTCAGTTACAACAACCTGTACAATACAGTAATCCCTCGCTATATCGCGCTTCGTCTTTCGCGGGTTCACTCTATCGCGGATTTTATATGTAAGCATATTTAAATATATATCGCGTATTTTTTGCTGGTTCGCGGATTTCTGTGGACAATGGGTCTTTTAATTTCTGGCACATGCTTCCTCAGTTGGTTTGCCCAGTTGATTTCATACAAGGGACGCTATTGGCAGATGGCTGAGAAGCTACCCAACCAGAGCGCATATTACGTATTAAATAAAACTCCTCAAATATATTTTGTGCACGGCGGCTCTTCGCACCCCTAGAGGATACGGCTGCTCCTCAAAAAACGCTGAAAGATTATCTTCACATTGCTCTCTTCTTTGCTGGGCTTACATATGGCTGCTTTATCAAGTGATATGCTTCCTGCACGGTGCTTCGCATACTTAAAAGATCAAACAGCACATATTGATTTTTGATTTTTACTTTTCTCTCTCTCTCTCTCTCTCTGACATTCTCTGCTCCTGACGCGCACTCCTTTGAAGAGGAAGATATGTTTGCATTCTTTTAATTGTGAGATGGAACTGTCATCTCTGTCTTGTCATGGAGCACAGTTTAAACTTTTGAAAAAGAGACAAATGTTTGTTTGCAGTGTTTGAATAAAGTTCCTGTCTCTCTACAACCTCCTGTGTTTCTGTGCAAATCTGTGACCCAAGCATGACAATATAAAAATAACCATATAAACGTATGGTTTCTACTTCGCGGATTTTCACCTTTCGTGGGGGGTTGCGTTCCAGAACCCCCCACGATTGAGGAGGGATTACTGTAGTAGGGAGAGATCACCGACTCTTCTAAAGATTAATTCTATGCATTTTAGCTCATCATTGTATTTGAGAGAGAAAAAAAGAAAAAAATTACCTCTTGAGCACAGCCATCAGCAGTGTGTCTGTTTGTGGAGAGAGTGTCAACCTTGTCGAGAGGTTTACTTACCTTGGCAGTGACATTCATGTCTCTAGTGACTCTTCCTATGAAGTCAGTAGACGGATTGGGAGAGCGTGGGGGGTCATGAGGTCGCTGGAATGGGGTATGTGGCGCTCCTGATAGCTATGCAAAAGGACAAAGGTCCAAGTCTTATAGTCCTGGTGCTTCCTGTCTTGCTATATGGCTGTGAGACATGGATGCTATCCAGTGACCTGAGACGAAGACTGGACTCCTTTGGTACTGTGTCTCTCCGGAAAATCCTTGGGTACTGTTGGTTTGAGTTTGTGTCGAATTAACAGATGCTCATGGAGTCCTGAATGAGGCACATTACCTGCATTGTGAGGGAGCGTCAGTTATGGCACTATGGCCATGTGGCGCATTTCCCCAAGGGTGATCCAGCTCATAAGATCCTCATTGTTGGGGACCTGAGTGGCTGGACCAGGCCAAGGGGTCGCCCATGTAACACCTGGCTGCGGTAGATAGAGGGTCATTTCCAGAGGGTGGGACTGGACTGTGTGTCTGCCTGGGGGGTTGCCAACTTGGATCCCGAGTTGTTTCATCATGTAGTGGGTGCGGCAACACACTGTATTTGAAATGCTGAAAAAATACATTTTAGATTTCAAAAAATAAATGTACAGTATCAGTTTCTTACCAGAATAAGCATTCTATGTTTGAATTTCTACATTACATCTGATAGACCCGAACACATCTTCACAATCATAATTTAGTCAACAAGATCTTTACAGAAATGCTGTTTCTTATGGATTAGGAAAATTGTATCACAATATCATAATCAGAAAAAAGGGTGAACTTGTATAGAGAAATTATATGTTAAACCTTAATCTCTCTGTCAGAACTTCATGATATTTCTTTTGCTTTTAGAGATCTAAGAGCAACTGTTTTAAAATTATAACTTTGCACAGATATTGCAATGCACATTATTAAAAATGAATATAAGCATGAATTCGAATTTCATTGTGTGGCAAGGCTTAGCTCTACAGCAGAACTGCAATGACACATTATTTTTTAAAGGAAACCTGAATTGTCAGATATGGGACAGCAGAACAGCAGTATATCACACTTTGTGCTGAAAATTGTACTATGTGAGATGTGGCAGGGCATGATCTTGTTATTTTTTTTAATACTTCATTACTTCCACATTCTTCACACAAATATTGACAACTGCAGAACATACTTTTGCAAAGTATAACTGAAATCATTTTGACATTCTCACAAGATTATTAATCCTGTTTTCTTTTGTGCTAACCATTTGGTATCCTGCAGCCCTGAATTAAATTAATCAGGTAAAAAATATTGTTATTTGTTTTATGTTATTAATGATGCCATAAGTTAAATAAACCAATAAATAAATCTGCATATATATGCATAAAAACCTAATAGATGGCTAGCATCTTTCATGTGAGTGACCACCAAATAATATATTGCTAGGGAGAGCTTAGGGGAATAATAGGTCTCCAGCCATTAAACAAATAAATAGATAACAAAATGACACATTGTGTTAAGTCAATAACACAAAGTATTAGGATTAACCATTCACTTCACTTTCTTACTTCCTGCTTTTCAGAAAGAAAAAAAAGTGCTTTGCTGATAAGGTGCCTGGTTAAATTTCATTTGCATAACTGTCCTGTCACTTCCCTTGTGACTTTACAAAATGATGTGAATAGCAACATAAATATAAGTAATTGAAAAGAAATTATTATTTAAATTGTTTGAAAATAGTAAATTAAGTCTATAGCACAGTATGAGTAAATAAAGACACAGCGTTCAACCTCTTCTGTCTAAAGCTTTTTGAAATTGCTAAAGGCAGTGAAAGCTATTATATGCATTAAAGATTCATCAATGTTGCTATTTAATGCTTTAGGGCTGCCGACTGTCTAGATCGGCCTTGCTCAATCAGCAGTTAAAAGAGCTTTAGGATAGTGTGACAAAATTGTCAATCAAGTGCTGCTTGATCGCTCAGTCTGTGTGGAAAGCATTCTGTGGCTAAGACTACAAAAACAATGCAGAATGGATTGCTGCATAATTGTAAAATAAATTGCATGTAATTGGTAATTGTCTAAACAAGCTGAATAACACTGTCCCGCAAATTTTTAACCAAAAGTGTATATATACAAACAAAAATGAAAAAAGACTGAATTTGAATACTTCTGATATGTACACTGCCTCATCTCAGTTATGTTTGTTTAATAGTTTAATACTGGGGGTTGAGCAGTGTAATAAGGACAAAACAGGGGAACACACAGCACCACAGATATGTATCTGCATTTTGTGAAGTATACATTATTTAATTCACATGTTAAACCAGCGGATCTCAAACTGTGGGGCAAGTAACAAAAAAGGGGGCACAAAGATGTGAAAAAAAGAAAACAAAAATCGAAAATATGAAAAATACATCTATTGAATCCAAAACAAATTAACTTAAGCAACATTCTGATACTAGAAAAATAAATATAGATTTAGATAAATGTCGATAAAAGTTAAGTAGGTATAATAAAATATGCATCTATGATATATCATTAATTAAAAAAGAACAAATTGATATTAGTGGGCTCCTTTCAAAAAAATGTTAGGGGGACGCGATTAAAACTGTTATGAAAAATACTTAAAGGTCACAAATACTTAAAGGTTGAGAAACACTGTGTTAAACCAACATCCAGTATATTTCCTATTGACCACATTTTGCAAGTGTACATGGAAGGCCTTTGTATGCAAGACAGAATTGGGTTGCTTCTTGCATGCAAAAGAGCCTTTTGAAGTTTTTATTAGATTACAAAGGACTTTAAAAAATTTAAGAGAAACCTAGGAAAGAGTACTACATAATACTACGTATATGTTTATTGGCTTAGAAACTGACTTACCTTTAACCAGCCAGTAAAATTATACTATGAAACTTAAAGAAAAAATGGTTAACTTATAGTAATTTCATTTTAGGATGGAGCTGTGGCATGTAATTGGATCACTGGCTAAGTATGAATGCTAGCCCACTTTCTGTCTGTGTTTATTTGTGTTACATTATGATGACATTGTTTATATTAGTTTATCATAAGTAAGTGTTATATCTAGAACTTCTTTAAAATCCATGTTTTAAAGTTTTGAGCCTAACCTCGAAGAATGCTATGCTACCATTTTTTAATTTTTTTTATTTCCGATATTTCTTTTTTGAAGGTGGGAATCTTGGATCACATATGAAGTGGCTTTTGTGAAATCCTTTTTAATAAATGAAGAATCCATGCAAATAATTAAAATCTGAATGCTTTATGTACTGAATGCACACAAGCATCTAGAGACATAGGAAGTGGGATAATACAGTCAGGGATATATGAACAATATTCTTCTTTGGGTTGGCATATTAATTTGGAATTGTTGACTATACAGCTAATTAACAAACATATCTAAATAATACTGGTTTTGCTTCCCATTTTTGTTATATACTAAGTGCATTCAGCTTAGGAGGTTCTCCCTGGTGTATCATTCCTTTTATTCCAGACAGTTGCCCACATTGAAAGCCAGGTTAGCTTGTGTTTAACATTTACATAGGTTTTAGCAAGTTCCATAAATTCTTGATGCTACATGGATATATATGCAAGGCAAAAGTGAGCTAAATCTTGGAGAACAGACAAAGCAATCTTACATGATTGTGATTAATGTGGTTAATTGGAGATAAATGAAATAGGCAGCAAGTTTAAGCTCTTTTACACCAAAATGCAGCACTGATGGAAAGATGGAAAGGAAAGATGGCTGAAAGGGCAAGCTGCTTATGGTAAACTAGAGAGATGTGTGTATATATTTAAATATTTTGTGTATATATATATATATATATATATATATATATATATATATACAGTTTACAAAATCACTTGAGAAAAATGAATTGATTAATGGGTATAACTGGATGTCAGTGTTGCATTTAAAAGAAAGCTAATATGAATTCTGAGCTCACACACAATTCCTCAAAGGTTTCACTATCAAAACTAAGCCTCAGTTTCAAAAATCAAAACCTTACTCTCAGGCAGGCTTTGTGTCAAGAAATAAAGTGTCACAGCTTATACTGTATATCCCAAAAATGAGAGAAACAAACTATGGAAACCCTTGCCCTAAAAAAGAAAAAAGTAACAAGTTTATTTGTCAGAGAATTAAAAAAGAAGAAATACGGAAAGAGGAAATCTCAAAAGAGTACAATGTCGATATCCAAAAATCTAACAACAACAACTTTAGTGAGGGTGAAGGTCTTTTAAGTGGAAAATCCATTGAGAGCATTGCAAAATTCAAAAGAGAACTGAAATCTAAGAAAGAGAGCTAATGAACATAAGCAGGGAAACTAATGCCTCAGCATAGGTGGTGCAGTAATACTCACCATATATATAGGACTGAGGGCTGTCCTGTAGTGCTGCAGATTCCACACACAAAAGCCATGTGATAAGCTGCATTTGGGTCCATGGTGTTGCACAGTTTTTTTTTAATAAAAACACATGGTAGCAATGTGGCGCACAGCTCTGGCATTTTGAATGCCACTTGGCTATCCAGTGATTCACATGCACCCAATTGTTTGTTAACACTCTGAAGTCCTACATCCCTATCAGCT
Source organism: Erpetoichthys calabaricus (assembly GCF_900747795.2). Classification (NCBI taxonomy): domain Eukaryota; kingdom Metazoa; phylum Chordata; class Cladistia; order Polypteriformes; family Polypteridae; genus Erpetoichthys; species Erpetoichthys calabaricus. The sequence goes on from NC_041394.2 coordinate 122,498,460, forward strand.
TAACACTAGAATTACCAAAGCCTATGAAAAAACTCGGAAATCCATCCCACCTTAAATCCCTTTGCACCTCTCAATCAGTGTCTTTTGTCTTGTAAATGTGTTAATAAGCAGCAAGCAGCTTGCTATCACATCCCCCCACCACCGCAAAGTTTTCTCAGCTCCAGTCTGTTTACCTGCATGTCAGTTGCTTAGAGTTGTATAGAGTGAGAAGTCAAGCAAAATGACACCTTTTATTAATACTATATCGTTATTTGGAACACATGTATTTCATGTGTGTTCCGTGTCTACAACAATCTATGTAAACATATCGTTAAAACAGAAACGTTTTTCATGTTTTAGTAATAATTGACAAAATGTAGACTCAAATCAAATGTATGTTTTTATTCTAAAATAGCAAGAATAAGAGCAGCTCACTTCTCAAAATGGAGTCATCTGGGGTCGAACCTGTGAAGTTTTGATTACCAGTCAACAGTTGTTACTGTTGTACCACCAAAGTGGTCGAATCAAAAGGGTGTCAATGTCGCACCCTAACACGGGTTTTTTTTCTGCAGTTATATTCTTGAATAGAAGCGCACTTGTTCTGTTATATTTGTACCGTTTGTGAAAGTGTTTACTTGATATTTGGACTTCATGTCTACATTTTGTCCTGCTGAGGAAACATCAGGGTGAGACAGCACAGTATAAATATCAGCACATCAAATTACAGAACTTAACAAAAACATAGAAAAAGAGACAAAGAGAACAGGGATCAAGGACTGAGCCCTGGCTAAACTATAATGACTACATTAGGCCAAAAAATATATATATATAAATAAATAAATATAAATTCAAAATAAGAATTTTTTAAAGTCTGATAATGAAAGCAAAGGCAATAATTACTTTTAAATGGTACAAATTACTTTATTTAACTATAATGTTTACAGTCTTTTTCTTTAAAACTCTATATAGAGATATCCCATAATAAAAGTTATTTGGAACATTAGAACAATTAGGCTATTTTTATATTGAGTGTCCATAGCCCAGACAACTAGTTTTGTAGTGAAAAGGTGAGAGTGTAACATGTTTGGCTCTGACCTACTTCATTAATTGTTATTCATTGCTGTAAGCTATTCAGGGTTTACCCTTATACAATAATAAGGACAAGATGGATAAGGTCTGCAAATCTGATTATGACAAGCTCTTATTCCTTCACTTCTTTTGCCTACCACCATCCCTAGAGATCTTGTGCTCTGAGCCCTGGCCTTTCCAGAGGTCCAGAAATATGTGCCTCCTCTATGACCAGAAAGAATGTTATCAAGTCAGATGAACTGATGCTGCAAAGGTCACTGTTGACTCGAGGCATGGTTCTGAAAAGAATCAGTGAAGTATAAAAAAAAAAATGTCGCTGACGAGAAGTGGTTCGAGATGTGTGGTCAGAAAATGTGACAGGAATGAATTGTCCGCAAGCATTTTTCCTGAGAAACAAAGCACAGAGCAGCCGCGACTGTCAATTGTATCCCATATTTAAGCATATGCTATACATTTATGATCTTTAATTCAAAAAAGGGAACAGCTGGGGCTGTAAACAGAATGGTGTGATATACGTAAACAGCTGGCCACTTTAACTAAATGTTTTCTTTCTCATCTTTCCTTTGATGGTGCTCACTAAAAATTATAAGATATTAAAATGTGTCTTTGAAAACATTTATTCACAAGCATATTTTTTACACTCACTTCCATTAACAGCACCTGTGTATTTAATCTTAAGGTATTCTATATTTAGTATTCTTTAATACACATAGATAAACACAGTTTAAATCAAAGACATGTCAGTAGTCATAGCAACTGTTACAATTTGCATTAGAAATTTACTTAATGTAAATAAATTTTGTAAGTTAGTACATTTAATATCAATATTATTGTCTTTACCACAGATGGCATACAGAAATAACTATACATGCTTTCCAATGGTTGTCAAGAAAGGGCAAGTTTACCAGGCGACAGAAAATACGGTCTTAAGAAGAGTGTAATAAGCAGAAAACTGAAATCGGTCCAAGGACTAGATGATAAACTAGGAACATAACAAAAGTGCAAGTAGTTTGAATATTCTCTTCTCAAGTTCAGCCACACCACTCATTTGTTTAGTTCCCTATCTAGTTTCCAATGGCTGTTAGTGTCTGGTTCAAAATTCTAATCCTAATCTCTAACCTGTGGAATGAGCTCCACATTTCAATCTGAATTACTACCATTTTACTTACTGTATATTAAGATGTCTCTTGAAGACACCATTTTCAAAAAGCACTTCTAGGACTGTAGTAGCTTTTTGCCACTGTTCCTTCTTCTCCACATGAATAGATTTCTTTGACCCTATAAATGTATTTATTTATTATTTTGAATGTATCCCTGTTTTTTTTCTTGTGATATTAATAGTCTTTTTTTAAATAATATTGTACTTTATCATTAACAGTATAAGTTTCTGATTTTCATTTAGTTTTATTTCTAAATATATTTACATGCATGGCAAGGGTCCACACATGTACCCATCCACACTTACTGACGCTGTTGCCCAATATGTGATTTATTCCAAAGTAACAGGCAAAATACCTGCATCAATTGAGTGATTTATTGACATGAGACATATCAATAGAATGGATATTCAAGGAATCAAGAATTGTGGTGAGGCTGGAAAGAATGAGAAGTATAGAGATATCAGGGAAAGAAAAGTTAAGAAGGAGGAAGGGGAGAGGAGTAGGGTAAGAGAAAGCGCCATTTGGAACTGACTGAGAATCGATAATACAGTGAAGACAGGAGAAAATGTAGGATCAAAATTCAGGCCAGATAGCAACAACAAGAGGTCAGTGCTTGTCAAGATTAAAATACTGAATGAAGAGTCAATGAGTGAAAAGTCGTAGACAAAAAGCTAGATTGTTTTTCATTGGTAAACTAAATGAAGTATCTTACAGTGAACACATGAACTTGTCAGTACAGGCAGAGAGTCAAGACTGTTAATGAGGCAAGACATTTTCATGCTACACTGTGACCAAGTGAGTTGAGAACAGTAAGAAATTCTAGAATTAAAAAAACTCTAATATGGACATTCAGATCAGATTTATTAATATTAATTGTGCATCTGTAGTATAGCCAATTAAGTAATGTGAACTTTGAGATCAAACTAGTGTTTTAACAAGAAGAAAAGTTAACCAGAAGAAAAATTCATAGAGCACAAGGCAGTAACAAACCCTGGACATGGTGCCAGTTCATTGCAAGGCAAAGACATACACATACCAGGGCTAATTTAGCGTTGCCAATGCACCTAACCTTCATGTCTTTGGACAGTAGGAGGAAACCGACCCAGACATGGGGAGAATGTGCAAACTCCACGCAGGGAAGACCCGGGATGCAAACCCTGGTCTCCTTACTCCGAGGCAGCAGCGCTACTACTGCAACACTGTGATGCCTTGTTTTCTTATAATTGCATCCTGTGAATGTAAATACTGTATATAACTTGTCCTTGTGCGAATTTTCCCAGAACAGAGAGGAAAGGAGAGCATTTAGCTCTCCCATTGGTTTTAAATTCTGCATGCATCCATTATCTTTAGTGAAAAATTATCTAAAATTTCCACCTATTATAAAACCTGTTTTTTAATCTATTTTGCATTTGGAACAAACATCTATTTCTATTATAATTAATACTGAGTTATTATATGATAGAAATGTTTTCTGTCAGCTTATCAAAGGAGTAACATTATGATTACATGTATAGCAGTAAACAATAAGACCAACAATAAGAGGAATTCTAGACATGAAAATTATAACTTGCTTGTAAATGGAACTAGATGCTCATCCACTGTGACTTCAGGCCAAAGGTTGCACAGGAGATGCAGCCATTCCATCCATTTGTCCCAAACATCTTTTGCTTCCAGTTTGTCTGTGACACATTATCAGATCTTAGATCTCAGTTGTCAAATATGATCATTTTTGAAGAAAGTATGAAGTGTCTTCTCAGATTTTCCTCTGGATCTATATACTGTATACTAACCAAAATCAGCATGTCAATGTAGGCATGCTGAATTGTGTCATTGATCCTCTTTCAGTCTCATCCGTATTTGAGTACACCTTCAATGTCAGTTATCTTTAAGATTTTTTTCAATGGCTGGATGACTGAGGCAATATCTTGTGCATGTGAAATTACTAATGTCTTAGGCCCTGTGATATTCCTTAGCATATTTTGAGTTGCTATCCTGCTCTGATGGTGATGGTTGTATAGTGAACAGAAGAAAGTTATTTGGTTGTTTTTTTTAACAAAAAATGCTCCCTGTTTCACATACTCCAAGGTTTTCTTCAGTGTCTGAGGAGTCAAAATCAGGTCAAGGGCCTCTTCAGCAGAGGACTATCTACTCGTGATTTTAGCAAAGAAGAATTAGGTCACTGGTGCGTCAAAGTATTTGTATGATGACCCTGTAAGAAATGCAGAATTTGTTTTACCAACTGATTCATTGTAACTTTTTCCCTGAATTAAAGTTTAAGACCTATGCACGCAGACTTATGCACACATGCATACATACCAACACACACAAACACACACACCCACACACAAGCACAAATGGTGAGAAAGACAAAAGGGAGTGAAAAAGCAGTCCTTTTGAGAAAGTGTTTCTACAGAGGTTGAGGAGATGTGACTGGAACATTTCTTACGAGTTCATAGAAGTGGCAAAACTTGTATATGACCATTTTTGAATATACATCAACAAAAAGATAAAAAGTATACAAGACAAAAGAAGCTTGCTGTTTTTTAATGTTCTTATTATTGCTTAAATTGACTTTTAAATGATCTACTATACAATGTGTAAAACTGACTGCAAAAGACAATCCTTGTACTCTAACTGAGTACTACCTCCATTAAAATATAAAATTTGTCAGTAATTAATTTTTGTAAACCCAGGGTTATACCAGGATAAATCATCAAATTTCCTGGCAAAAAAAAAATACATATAGGGCTCTTCCCTTCTGTAAAACTGAAAAGCAGATTCAGAAATACAATAAACTGGGATGATAATCAAAAGCACACTGAGTTCAATTGTCGTATTTACTTTATTCCACATATATTGTTTATATAAAAGTAGGCACAAACAAGTACACTTGAAAACATAAGAATGTTAAACAAGGCCATTATGCACATGTGTGCCTTCTCTTTAGTAATGAATCTGATTGTTGCAATATGGCACCAAAAATGCAATAAAAAAACAAAGAAACAAATGGATAAACAACCATTCTAGATAAAAATACTCACCTGTGGAAAACATCTTCTGATTTATTGTCTTGAATTTGCCTGTCCTCAGTTTCATCATGTTAGTTCAATTGTAGCTTGCCACATTTATCTTCTTTATTACCCTTTAAGAATCTCCTCTTGCCTTTTTTCAGACTTTAAAGCTTGATTTTTCTTTCTTTGTAATTAACCCCTTTAATTCAGAATTCTGTTTTTAAATTCTTTCAAGGGCACCACTGTGATCTAAAGTGTGCAGTGAAGTAAAGTTGCACTAGCACTAGTATATAGTACAGATTCACCACTTGCCTCATCTGATGTGTATCTTTCTATAATTCTTTATGTGTTTGGTTCTATCAGGTTGTAAGGGTTGTACCCCCTGATATAAACAAAAAAATATTTTATAGAGCACATTTCTGTGGTGAACACATTGCAATTACAGAGACACAGTGCAACTGTTTGTCCAGCATTAGTTCTGCTGATGTACTTATACTTAGCTTGTAAAAATAGTCATTCACCATACACTCCACATTAGGCTCTACCAGGAAAAACCCACTGATCATTAACGGAATTAATCTTTTTGTTACCCGAGATACTTTTAGTGTTCCAGTCCTTACCTACTGCAAGTTCTGTCAGAGCATACAGAAATTTGTAGGATGGAAGTTTACACTTCAAAGGTCCCAAGGTTAAAGTAGGTCAGCAATTGTAATGTGCCAGCACTTTTAGTGGGGTTGTCAAATGCCAGGGTATGATAACACTTTAATTTTAAAATAATACTGTTTGTGGTACAATAAACCTGTCTAATTAGGAGATGACTACCCCATTCTGTTGAAATCTCCTAAAAAAAAGAACTTTCTAATACTGTTGTTTACAGTACTGCATAATTTAGCAGGCCTAAATACCTGCTGTAGTCTGTGTTAATTCTGAATGTACTTGTATTTTTAAAGTGTATTTCCCCAGATACTCTGGATTTCTTCTGTTGTGCAACTCAGAGATATGCAAGTAAGGTGAACTGCTGATTCTGTGTTTGGCCACCATGAGTGAGGGTGTGTGTGTGTGCATAAGTATACCCTGCAGTGTACTTGCCTGCTTATTTCTTGTCTTCTATCCAGTTTTGTTTGGATAGGCACCATTTCCCTTTGAAGTTATATTGACAAACATGCCTCAAAAATTGATACATAGATACTTTATAACTTTAATATCTCATGTCCTGTTGAGTTCCACGGCATGTTCAGCAGTTTACATATTTCGGTTTCATTATTATGGATTTGTTTTTGTAACAGTCCTTTTTATGCTGTTTTGGTCCCATGCAGACTAGAAGAATTCTATTCAAAGATAACAGTTTTAGTCTAAGAAGAGACAAAGATAAAGCATGAGCAAAATAAAAAATCTATAATTTCTGAAGCCTCATCTTGAATCATGGCATAAATCCTTTTAAAAACTTTAACCAAAAACAAACAGCAAAGGAAATCAATGCAATAGATATGAAATAACATTTGACTGTTATTTTGTTGTTTAAAGGTGTTTACTTTCATTTCAGAAGAGGACTCTAAAAGGTCAAAATTGTAATGGTTGAACTGTACATTTATCAAGCATGTAATATGAAAATATTGATGGTTTTCAAAAGTTGATTCATCATAGATTTCCACCAGATTTTGCTACACAGAAGCACTCTGCACCTTAATAGATATGATTGTTACCAGAGATAATGTGTCACTTTCATTCACTCATAACAGCTTTAAATCCAATCACTCATGAAAGGACCATTTGTTGTCAACACTGCTATGAATTCACCAACAGCCTTAATTAATCACATCTAGTGTTTTGAAGAATTTAGTTATGGAACAGACAGACCCGAACCCCCATTTTAATAAATTATGTTTGCAAGTGGAAAGAGTGTGCTTAAAGCAACTAAGCAATTAAAATTGAGGATATTAAGTAATCCACAGAAAAATAAAAAAATATAAGAATATCTTTTAAGAATTACTCAAGCATGTAATATCTTAAACAACATAACATCAGCGAGTCTGTGTTCAGTTGTATAGATCACTTCCTTGAAAGAATTGCTAACCGCTATCTTGGAAACTATGAGCACTTAAATTTTCAGAAAAGTGTTTTTAGAAAGTATTCAAGAAAGTAAATAGGTGATTATAGTCCTGAGATTTCCTGTAGAGATTAAATAATTTATTGAGAAAATTATCAGTTTTCCATGCTCACTTTTCAAGTCGTCTGTTTAAACATGAATGTCTTTTGGAATAAAGGAGAAACAGGAGTAGCCATTAAAAACCACACTCTAGAAAGACTGTCACATGTCAGGGAACTGAACTGATGTGCCCAGTGCACTACTAATTTCCACATGATTAAAATCACAGAATTTTTAAATAACAAAAAATAACGACATTTGAATATTATCATTCAAATCAATGTGGAAGACAAGTTGTTAGTAGTGTTAATTGTAAAAACTTGCCAAAGTAGTTTTTGCAGCAGATATGCTGGGTTTGCCAGTAATCTTATTTGCCAAATTTTTCCCTGAAAAGTCACTGTTTGGCCAGCTTAGGCAAGCTATTTTTCCAGCACCCCAGTGTAAAATCACTGAGCTGTAGCAGCCAATGTTGGATGGGAAAGCCCCCCTTAATAATAATAATAATAACAATAATAATAATAGTTTTTATTTATATATTTATATAGCACCTTTTCCCTTTGATCATATATAGCTGATTCCTTTCTCATCATTGGGTATGTTTACACTCACTTATCCTCATAATGCAATTCTGCACAAAGCGTGCCAAGTGCCTGATATAGCAGAAAAGCTGTTGCGAAACAAAGTTAAGAGCAGCAATCTGTTTTATGTGCGGAAATGAGAACACACATGTTGGCACACTGTGGATGGAGTGACCTGCAATGTTTTCACAGACACAACAGACATGACAGTGTTTGCCAAAGAAAGAATAAACAGTTTTCTTTGTGTGTGTGTGCGTGTGTGTGTGTGTGTGTGCGTGTGTGTGCGTGTGTGTGTGTGTGTGTGTGTGTGTGCATCTGCCATCAGAGCATGTATGTGATTCAATATATGCAATTATGTCTATGTAATTCAATACATGCACTGGCATTTCAATATACCTGTACTCAATTCATATTTTTTTCTGATAAAAGGTGCCTCGTTTATAGTCAATTAGCATGTTGCATCAGTCCTTCCATTTTCTCAAAGAAAGCCCAACATTTTTTCTCACATTTGCATTCATTGTTGGGTTTGCTGTATCTGTGAAAACTTTGTGAGTAAGCTGACATCCACTGCTGCACACTTCCCTCATGGCTCAATCACTCAGTCCACTATGTGCCACTTCACATGTTCTCCCTGTTAAATTCATGCTGGCTTTGTGCTTTGTATTCCACACTGCGTGATAAACATTGTGATGCCATTTCAAATGTGTTTATAGTTGTTTTTTACCTAACTGAAATTACTGTAATGCTGACAGTTTTCGTATTTGTCAATTATTTTCTTTATCATGCATAATAAAACAATGTGAGTGATTATAAGTGTGACATTTATTAGTTGATTATTTCATAGTTGTCTGCTGAGGACAAACATAAATTTACATCTGGGAAAAATGTTCGGAAGCAGAGCATTTGTCAAGGTAAAAAGGATATGCAAATGCATTCAAGTACAAGCTTGGGGGGAAGAGAGGGAGTGAATCACACCTCAGGACCAATATTCAGTTATGCTGCTTGTGTAATTGGGGTTCTTTTGTGTAAAAAACAAAGAAAAATATCATTAATCACATTTTCTGAATAGGATTTGAGCTTTGCAACAACATGGGCATTTGAAGTGCAGCAATCTAAGAAAATAAAAAGAAGGACATCAGTGTGACATGCACACTGAGGAAATAATTAAAGATTTAAAAACACACCGACAGTTGACATCTGTCATGACATTGCTAGTGTTAAACTATTTCATCCCACTACTAAAGGTGCACCACAGTGCACATTTTGAAAACTGCAGCTGGAGAGAGCTGTTCCTCTGCATAGGGGCAGGAGTACACAATACAAATAAAGATGCAAGCTTCCATTACGGGTAAAGTTGATTGTATTATAAAGGTTTTCACTGCCATCAAATATGAGACTTGTGCAAGACCACAGTTGATCCAATATTTCTTTGAATTTTGTCTCTGTGAAAGTGTGTTTTCGCTGCAGCTGAGCCAGCTCTAAAAAGCTAAATCGCTACCCAATATATGACATAATTTTATTTCATGAGATGCATGGAGGTGCAACGGTCAGCACTGCTGCCTCACAGCTCAGGTAACATTTGTGGCCACAATTATTGGTCCAGCATGGTTGGCTAATACTTCTCTAGTCATTTGGGACACTTTTATAATCACACCATTATAATGCACTCAAAACTAGTTCATATTCTCCTTCCACATTGACTTTAATGCATTTCGCCAAGCTCACCAAAATTCCCAAACATTTCCACATTTCCCTGAACTCGAGGCAATGTGAGTTCAGTGAGGTTCACTATTCACTAGAGGTTTGTGCTGCTGCCTCAGTGATCCAGCATCTAAAGTTCATATTTTGGTCACTATATATGTGGCATTTGCAGGTTCTTCCCATGCCAATGTGTTTTTTTCCCCTAGGTAGTCCAATCACAAAGACATGAAGTTAGGTTAACAGCCAATACCAAACTAGCCCTGTGTGACAGACTATAATTGGAGGTGTGGATTTTGAGATGAACTGGCACCTCATTCAGGGTTGGTCCCTAGATTGCACTTGATGTTGTCAAGAGGAGCTTTAGTTCCCTGTGACCCTGAACAGGATTAAGTAGGTTTGAGGATATTATAATAGAGAGAGAGCAGGTTAGGAGCACACACTGATACAGTGTATTTCCACACCCAACACATAAGAAATCAACTCAGCCATGCAACAGGTGACACCTCAGCACCACACTAGTTCAAATGGAATGGAACCAGTGTGAGGTTTTTTATGGTGGCTGGAATGTCAATTCTGCCACCAAACCCCAGGTTTTTCCTGCAGGTTGGAGGGCCTACATGCAGGGCTGGATACAGATTAACGCCATTCCCCAGATGGAGCAATTGCTGGATAAGGGCCTTGCTCAAGTACTCAACGAAGTAGAGTCACTTTTGGCGTTTACGAGATTCGAAACGGCAATCTTCCGATTGCCAATGCAGATCACTAGCCTCAGAGCCACTACTCCTGTATTATAATAGCAATCCAGAATAATGTAGTAAATAAAACAGCTAAATCTAGAACATAAATTTATTAACAACATAAGTAAGTAGACCTCTTTTTTATATATAACAACATCCAACCCACTCAGCTAGTTTGTGCAACAAATTTCATATAAAATGGTGAGTCCTAATAAAGTTACACTACTAATAATATTATTGGTTGCTTCTCTTTAAAACAGTGTTTGTTTCTTTATATTTCTTTTTATGTCTCTCATATATAATGACTCAGCAATATTGTATATGTAGGCTTAAAATTAGTATTTTTTATTTTGTTTAGAGTATTGTTGTTATAAATTGTATGAAACAAAATGCAAGCAATGCAGAACTTACCTTAGGTGCTCTCTCCAGGCCTAAATGTGCTTGTAATGAAATCTCTAACAGTGGGTGAATGTTTCCTATGTTGGTTTATTTTCCTTTGTATAGCGGCACTACTGGCAATTAAAGTTTTCTAATGAAATCATAAATTAAATATTACATTAGAAGCACAAAGCAGTAAGGAATGTTAAATTCTGTGCCTATATGGTTAAGGTTTATGGTATAGATAAGTGTTATATGCTTAATTGAAAAATCCTCTTCCCACAGGATAGTTTGTAAAGGTCCTTTCTAGAATTAATAAAGCATTTTAAATAAACTCACTTTTATATCTTCAACTGAACACATAATGCCATTTTTCACATACTGACATAAACGTTTGCCTTGAAATGTGAATAGGTAAACCATAATCCAACCTCCCCACAGTATATACAAAATTGTACCCAGAAAATATCATGTGAGACACAAGAGTTTATGGGAAATGTTTGGCTTGTTTAAAACAAAATACTCTCAGGGTTTGCTATCTTCTCTCTAGCCAAATTAAAATATATGCATGATTTAAGGAAATTGTTTTAGGCGCCCTCTAATTTCAAATTGGATGTTCAGCGCTGAGGCTGCTGTTCAGAAAATGTTTGTTTAGTCTGTGATTTCTGTTGTGTTAGATATTTCTGCTGTTGCAGTTGCTTCTAGTTTTAACTCTAATTAAGATAAATGAGGCAGAAATCATAAAACACTTATTTTCATGCATTTTAAGTTTCTGTAGGCTTTGAACCATATATGATTATTCTTTCAGCTAAAAGCCATCTCATCAAAATGCTTTATTTCACAGCAAGTATTTAGCATGTTCATAGTAAATGGCTTATTTTTTTCTTCATGCATTCATCAAAAGTGTTTTACAATTAGACAACCATTCAGTATACTGTATATATTTTGTATGTAAATGGGGAAGGAGTTTTGAGCAATTATTCAGCATGTTATCATTGGTTAGAATCCCACACCTGCCTGTTAAGTGGGTGGAGTTTGTACATTCTACCGATGTCAGTGCCAGTTTGTATTCTTGTGCACAGAATTCCTCTCACATCCCAATAATGTGTGTCTTGTATTGATTATTATTCTTTTGTTCTTTCAGTGTTGTTGTGTTTATGAGAAGGTTCTGCCATGGATTGACACCAGCATAGGCTCTAGTTCCAGAACTGGATCAAGTGCAGTTGAAAATGTGTGTTTTGTTATCTAAATACAAAACACTTTGTGGGTTTCTGTATAACGAGAAAAACATTAAACGTGACAGGTTTTTAAAAGTTGAAAAAGTCCTGTTTTTTTCTTTGCCCCATTTTGTACAGGATGTATTATGATTTTCATTTTGGCCTTGTTTCATTTCTTCCTGCTTCACAAATCACCAGTAATTTAAAATCAGGTCATTGAGAAAATTGATTCTCTTTTAGTTAACCGAGTCTATCAAAATCATGCATTTTCTTTCGCCTACATGCTATCACTTATGTATAAGCCCGCTAGTAGCTCAGTTTAAGGTATGCACTTCTATTTGGTCAGAGCTAAAAAGTAAGATATATTTATTGCTTAGAGAGATTTTCTTATATTAGCATAAATGGGTAATTATTTTTACTTCCTATTTTTACCTTCTAAACATACTCAGTTTCATTTTCAAGAAAATATAATGAAAGTGAGTTGTTATTTCACAAGTCTCCATTATACCTGTGCAAAGCATCTTATTGCCATCTTTATTTTGCTTTTTTGCATTTTATTTCAATACCATCATTCATTATAGAAACAGATATCAAAGAACTGCAATAGTGCTTTTTCTTTGGGCAGGTGCTGTGTAGTCATAGGGGGATTGCTGAGATAGTAACTGGAGTGGGAGGAAAAATGCAGGAAAATGTAGACACAGTAACAGAGAGCTAATGATTTTTTAGTAATTTCAGATGATTAAAGGGTTGGCTTTATTCTTGATCCATCATTTGTGGTTTCACAGTTGTACCAAGTCTACATAAAAGTATACTCAAGTTTAATTAAAGAAAATTACACAACCTGAAAACTGCTAAAGTAAACATATATTTCAGTTTGTTTAGAACAGAAGTGGCAGAACAGAAGAAGCCAAATTGTAGTTATCAAATCCTAAATGTTAAAACATTAAATTTCAAACATCCTGGATGGAAAGCTGGTAATTCAGTGATACAGAATTTACCATGCAATTTGTATTGAATATCTACTTTCTGTGGAGGTATGTACATGGATATAGCTTGTTTTCTTAGTTCAGCAGATTTTGGTTTCAAGTATGCATGTGTAGAAAATGAAAAAATACTTTTCATCACAACAAATACATATTAATTAGTTATGTATAACAAGCCATAAATTTCCATTCCCAGTTTCCATTCTGCAGTTCAAATCAGATCCTATAAATTAATATGTGATCAGAAGGACACCTTAATAATTTCATACATATTAATCCATAGACGTCTAGTCATTATCTACCTGTTGGTTTTTTAATATTCAATTTGCTGTTGCTTTATTAAAATGCCATTTGTAACAGATGCTACACTCTTATTATTATTATTCCTTACCACCTCATGATATTCTGTACCCAAACTTTAAACAGAATACATCTACATATAACATGCATACTACACTTAGAAAAAACTGTATATAAGTAACACAGAATTAAAGATGCAATATGAATAGTGATTGAATAAATGTGTTCGTTTAGTGCTCATAAAACCAGTCCCAAAAGTCTACCCCTGTCAAAGTTGCACTCCTACTGGGATACAGAGTTACATGTATCACATGCACTTTAATGTTCAGTAGAAAGAGAAAACATCCCTCCACGTGTCAGATACTTTTACTAATGCCAGAAATAAAACTCTGTCTCTGTCCATGCTCTGTTTTTCTTCTTTTTCTTTCTTAGACAGAGTAGACTCAGTAGAGGATAACAAAATGAAAAGCCAACCAGTGTGTTTCTGAACTGGTCAGACCCCTTCTTCAAAGTCCTAATTGGCTCTTAGGCTAGAAAGGGTGTTCTTGTAAGTTCAGAAGATCTATCAAAGATAAAATCCTCCTCATGAGATACTTTTTGACACTTGAAACCTCCTAACTTACTGGGCTCATATCACTTGATGAAGCAAATTCATTGACAGAGCGTGAATATTTATGCAGTGTACTTAATGGCTTTGGTTTTCAATCTTGGTTCATCAGTATGTTTAAGATATTAAATAATGGCATTCAGAGTGGGTTGATGATCAATGGTTGGCTTATTGTTCCATTTACTGTAGTTGGGGAAGGTGAGGATAGGATGTGTCAGCAATATTAAAAAACTTTATTGAATGCTATAAAGAGTAATGGATGGCCTGTCACTCAGCTTCTAGTGCCTTTCTGTATTGCAGTCTATACAAATAATATTGTAGTACTGTCAGGAAATAAAAAAGATGCTGATGGTTTGCTTTCTGTGTTGGAGACATTACAAAGAGTTTCATTAGCAAAAATCAAGTCAACTCAAGTTGGGGAGCATGCACTGGTACAGTGCGTTGCCGCACCCACCACACGACAAAACAGCTTGGGATCCTGGTTGGCAACCCCCCAGGCAAACACGCGGTCCAGTCCCATTCTCCAGAAATGACCATCTATTTGCTCTAGCCTGGTGTTACGTGGGCGATCCTTTGACCTGGTCCAGCCACTCGGTTCCCCAACAATAAGGAACCTACGAGCTGGATCACCCTTGGGGAAACGTGCCACTTGGCCGTAGTGCCATAACTGATGCTCCCTCAGAATGCAGGTAATGTGCCTCATTCGGGTAAAATTAACTGGGGTAAAAGTCCGGCATTGTTGCTGGGTAAAACAGATAAGCAACCTCCTCTACCACCACCTGATCTGCATTGGACACATGGTGGATTTAAATAACTGGGGTGTTACTGTGGGATGATGACTGTGATAGTAAGAAACTGGGGCTTGATTGAGTGAAGAAATGTTTGAATTGCTGGCTTTGAATGATATCTTATCGCTGGCATTGGTTGATTTTCTTCAGAGAAAAGACCATATTACCAATAATTTGTGATTTGGTATTGTGTCTCAGACTATCAGTGTTAGAACCACCTCAGGAGCTAGTTATTACATTTCAGAAAGAACTAATGATTTTTTTTTTCTAGAAATGGACACTGGCTTAGTTAATGGGTGCATTTTCTGTCACTGAAAGAAGAAGTTCTTAAATATATTGATTAATTCAGGCAAAATAATTCTATGTACAATTTGGGAGATCTGTTTTGTAAGTTACTCACTTGTGTGTTTTTACACTGAGCAGAAGTGCTCCTTCTTGCCTCTATCTGATGTGCCACATTTTTACTGCATGCTGCTGAGATCACAACGTCTTCTGGAATCCTAATGAAAATGAAGTTCAGTTGGTTTTTTTTTTGGGCTGTAGAGAGTGAAGTTATGAATGTTTCACCTACCAAGTCCTTATGAGTTCAACACATGTTGATTAAAACTGGTGTTACTGAAGGATAACATTTAATAACTTTACAGAATCTCTGCTGGTTAAGTAGTGATTCATATTCTTGTATTCCTCCTGATCTGAAGGCTATTGTCACAGACATCTTGCATAACAAAGACTCACTCTAGGTTTCCCAATTGGCTTGTTGCCCTTGCAATTCAAGAAATAAAGATTTTTGTTGAAATAAAGAAATGTCCTCAAAACATTGCTATGATCTCCTTGGATAGTCCATTAGGAAAATTGCTTTATCAATGGGCTCAGTTTTAATACGCCACCATTGAATAAAAGTATAAATTAGAAATTGCATGTGCTAGATGACATCTTATAAGACTTGTTAATACCAACATCTCGGACATTGATCATTGAAATCCTGAGAAGCAGCCTTGCTATAAAGCAATGGCGGATGTTTTATACTGTTACCTTTATTATTATTATGACATGACCACTTTTAAATATTTGAAAGTCTACTTCTAATGTCTCTTAATTTATGTTTAAATAACTGTATTTTATAGTGTTAAAGTAATAAAGATAGTTAATTTCTGACTAGTCCGGCAAAGTTTGCTATTTATCAGACATATAAAGGAAATGGGGCGGCACAGTGGCGCAGTGGTAGCACTGCTGCCTTGCAGTTAGGAGGACATCTAATATCTTCATCTAATAATATTGCTTCCTGGGTCCTCCCTGCGTGGAGTTTGCATGTTCTCCCTATGTCTGCGTGGGTTTCCTCTGGGTACTACGGTTTCCTCCCACAGTCCAAAGACATGCAGGTTAGGTGCATTGGCGATTCTAAATTGTCCTTAGTGTGTGCTTGGTGTGTATGCGCCCTGCCCGGGGTTTGTTTCCTACCTTGAACGCTGGAATTGGCTCCGGCAGACCCCCATGACCCTGTAGTTAGGATATGCCATATGAAAGGAAATGCCATATGAAAATTCAAAATGTACTTGAAATACAATTTCTAAAATGTCTTTCTGTTTGGACATACTTTATAAATGAGTTGTGTATCAATGAAGCAGTTTGCACAATTCATTAACCTGAGTTTTTTATCGTATTTTGAATGCAAATAAAGATTTGTATGTACAGTGTGTTTCAATGGTTTTGTTAATGTCATTTATTGTTTCTTTTGTAAATTATTATTTTTGCTATTTGACTGATCAACCAAATTCTTAAAATTCTAAGTCTCTTTCTTTGTTGTTGACTGTCTCCATGGCTAACTGAAATATTGCACGTTTAACACTAGAATTACCGAAGCCTATGAAAAAAACTCATAATCCCGGCCCACCTTAAATCCCTCCACACCTCTCAATCAGCGTCTCTTGTTTTGTAAATGTGTCGATTAGCACAAGCAGCAAGCAGCCTACTGTCCCATCCAATCCCCACTTGACAGAGCTCAACTCTTCCAGCTCAAGCCAACGCTCCTTATCTGCATGTGAGGTTCCTCGAGTTGTATAGGGTAAATAATGCAGTATATTGTTATTTGGAATACTGCCTTATAACCCAAAGGTACTGGGTTTGAGTATTGAGCTGCTTCGGCTATTATTATTAATATAATAAAAATATACATTTGATTTGAGTCTGTAACACTCAGTATAAATTTTGTTTACAGTAATCCCTCGCTATATCGCGCTTCGCCTTTCGCGGCTTCACTCCATCGCGGATTTTATATGTAAGCATATTTAAATATATATCGCGGATTTTTCGCTGCTTCGCGGGTTTCTGCGGACAATGGGTCTTTTAATTTCTGGTACATGCTTCCTCAGTTGGTTTGCCCAGTTGATTTCATACAAGGGACGCTATTGGCAGATGGCTGAGAAGCTACCCAGCTTACTTTTCTCTTTCTCTCTCTTGCGCTTTCTCTGATTCTGACGTAGGGGGTGTGAGCAGGGGGGCTGTTCGCACACCTAGACGATACGGACGCTCGTCTAAAAATGCTGAAAGATTATCTTCACGTTACTATCTTTTGTGCAGCTGCTTAGTGAAACGACATGCTGCACAGTGCTTCGCATACTTAAAAGCTCGAAGGGCACCTATTGATTTGTGCTTGAAAAACAAACTCTGTCTCTCTCTCTCTGCTCCTGACGGAGGGGGTGTGAGCTGCCGCCTTCAACAGCTTTGTGCCGCAGTGCTTCGCATACTTAAAAGTAAACAGCCCTATTGATCTGTTTGCTTTTCTCTGTCTTTCTGACAGACTCTGCTCCTGACGCGCACTCCTTTGAAGAGGAAAATATGTTTGCATTCTTTTAATTGTGAGACGGAACTGTCATCTCTGTCTTGTCATGGAGCACAGTTTAAACTTTTGAAAAAGAGACAAATGTTTGTTTGCAGTGTTTGAATAACGTTCCTGTCTCTCTACAACCTCCTGTGTTTCTGCGCAAATCTGTGACCCAAGCATGACAATATAAAAATAACCATATAAACATATGGTTTCTACTTCGCAAACTTTCACCTTTTGCGGGGGGTTCTGGAACGCAACCCCCGCGATGGAGGAGGGATTACTGTACTTGTAAATGTTAGCGCTTGTTTTTTTTCATTATTCAGTGTTATTCTGTCAGTGGTGTTCACGTGGTACAATGAACTTGACTCTCCCTCTCTGAGTTGATGCTGTTTATCTCCATTCTTTTCATAAGAGCAGCGCTGTGTCTGATGCCTGCTCAGAACTATTTGTTGTACCAGAAATCAAAAATAAGATGTCCCGTGGCCACTGTCAGACTGGACAAAGGCAGGACCATAACAACAGACAGCTTCTTCACAGCACTTTCGCTTTTGCTGCACCGCAAAACAACTCTGCTTGGCACCATAAGTAAAATGGGACTTCCACCTACAATTATAGTTACTTTAGTACACAAGCAATTCGGCACACTAATGTTAAGATCTGGCAATGCCATGCTGATGGTGTATGTGCCCAAAATGTAGAAGCCTTTGATTTCAGTCTGTAACAGCTGGTGTAAAGTTTTGCTACCTGTAAAAGACATTGTTGAAGGAATATAAACAGACAAACAAACGCTGGTGAATCATGTCTTCTGGGTATCTTGTTGTCACTTGCATTTTTTGTTATTCAGTTTTATTCATTAATAAAAGCACACTTGTTTCGTTATACCTTTGCGAAAGTGTTTATTTAATACTCCAGTAACCACTTGAATGAGATCGAATCTGTCTCTGCCTCTCTCGCACACGCACATCATTATTTGAAAGCGCTATGCCAGATTTTGCCTGTACTCCGCGCTATGGTGCATGATACTGAAAATGCAGATAGAGAGGAGTGCAGGCAAGATCGAAAAAACGCTATGCCATTTGAACATGAGTTGTTATTTGAACTTTTTTTTTTCGATTTTTCATATGCTTCAGTAATTCTAGTGTTAAATGAACCAAGGTAATGCCAGCTATTTTTCCTAGCTAGGTATAAACCTTATTCAGAGGTAATACCAGTTGTAAAAAGTTAATTTGATCATTATGTTGAAATCTAAACTGTAAAAACCTCTAAATCATGTTATAATTAAAATGAAGGGTTGATTGCAAAAGCTGTGTTGTCACAATTATAAAAAAAAGAGTTTTGATTTATGAGCCTTAATGATTGGGGGTGAAAATGCTACATAACCATTTTTCACCAACCTTCTCTGTTATGTTGGAGGCTGGCAGGTTGCTAGACTTTTCTTTCAACATTTGAATACTAAAGCTTCAAAAATGAAAAATAGAATTAATTAAAACTAATTTTTCCTGCTAGTGATAGCTGAGCCGTTATTAACATCTTGTTTAATAATATATAGCATGTTGCACAAATTGACTTTAAAAAGATCTTTATATTTCCTTGTGACTATGACTTCCAAATGCCTAAACTGACCTGAGACAGATAGTAAAAAGTGCTGTAATACAGTGTGACATACAAGGTAGGTAACTGGAAACAGCCCACTCTTCTTAAAATTATTTTTGAACCCCAAGGTCTATTAGTCTGATAGATTTAGTATGATTAGCATTGATAAGTTTAGATCAGTAAAGAAGAGGCCCACTTCATCTGTACAAAGAGAAACTTTTTGTTCCATTCTTTCCCCTCCCTTTATTTATGGTTGTTGCCAAAACAAAAAGCCAGGAAGTCAATAACAATTACAAGAAACTTTGACGACAGTGAATAGCCCTGTCTGGTTCCACATCCCGTTCTGAATAATCAGAATTTTTATTGGTTACCCAAACAGAGACTTCTGAGTTTGGTAAAGTAACTTGATTTAAGCACAAATATTAGTACCAAAATTAAAGTTTCTCAGTACCATGAAGAGATATGCTCAATTGTATTCTATTAAACACTTTTTTTGCATCCAGAGGCCACAAAATTTTAGGAAACTGAAGGAGTATATAGTAGGATAAAGTTTGATATTAGATGTCCTCCTTTAACAAATTCACACTGATCCTTTGATATTATTGAAGGAAGTACTTTGTCTGTTCTATTTGCTGAAAAAATTGACAAGATGTCAACTTTATTATTCAGTACCAATACTATTATGGCAGTAATAGAGCAGCATTGTATTTTATTAGACTATCTAGTGATAAAATCACTTGTGATTTCCTATACGTCTTATACGTCATAAAGATTTTCACTGTATGATTATTATGATATTAAATCACTGACTGATTGTTCTTAACTGGAAGCATCGTACTGAACCATAACGCAACTCTATGAGAAAATGATAGCATATCATTTAAAACTAGAAAATATCTAATTTTCTTTGTGTGGAACAGTGTATATTTTTTTTTCAAACTTTGGCAGGAAATTAGTAATATTCTATAAGTCTGCAGGACTCATGCCTATAGTTTTTAAGTTTTGGGGCCTCATGCATAACGCTGTGTGTAGCATTCACACTAATACATGGCGTACAGACAAAAGTGGAAATGTTCGTACGCACAAAAAAATCCAGATGCATAAATCTGTGCGTTCGCCAACTTCCATGTTCTTCCACTCCATAAATCCTGGTCAGTTTGAAAAGTAATGCACGTGCACGCACCTGCTGCCTCTCCCCAAACTCCTCCCAGAATTTCGCCTCTTTGAATATGCAAATCAATATAAATAACCCTTAAGCTCAGCGTTCTATGAAAAGGTAAAGGCAAAAGCACGGGGGGAATAGAAGAATTTTAGTGAATACCAAGTGGAGGCAAGGATAAATGTGGAGGTAGCAGAGTTAAAGATGCTAAGATTTGCACTGGGCGTGACGAGGATGGATAAGATTAGAAATGAGTACATTAGAGGGTCAGCTCAAGTTGGATGGTTGGGAGACAAGTCAGAGAAGCGAGATTGCATTGGTCTGGACATGTGCAGAGGAGAGATGCTGAGTATATTGGGAGAAGGATGCTAAGGATAGAGCTACCAGGGAAGAGGAAAAGAGGAAGGCCTAAGAGAAGGTTTATGGATGTGGTGAGAGAAGACATGCAGGTGATGAGTGCAACAGAGCAAGATGCAGAGTACAGAAAGATATGGAAGAAGATGATACGTTGTGGCAACCCCTAACAGGAGCAGCTGAAAGAAGAAGGTGCAGTGAGAGTAACAATGCTAAAGCAGCTATGGTATTTGAAATAGTTTGGCCATTCCGTGGACCATTATATTGTTACAGGTTAATTACAATCAGATGCCTTAAACTAATAAACAATATGCGGTTAATTTCAGTGTTTATGATAAAGCCGTGTCAGGGATGTGGATCTAAAAAAGAAAGGGAAACCACACTGGAACAAATGCACTGCTTTGATGCTGGGTGCTGCTAGTTTGCAAAACCAAGCAGAGAACTTGCGTATGCTAGGGTTTGAGCTACCGTGAAAATGTGCGTGGCTTTACGACAAGTTTAGATTTTATACATCGTGATTTGAGCGTGGAAACAGGAGTATGCAACATTTTTGTGCGTACGCACCGTTTATACATAAGGCCCCTGGTGTTTAAATAATTCGAGAAAGAATGATATTATGAGCTTTTTACTATTCACTATCTCTCTGCATGGATAAGGGTAAAGTTTTAGGTATTGATTGCAATTATGTATTTGAACTCTTCCCTTGATATATCATATTGAATCTAATTACAATTGGACTGTTTTTTTTTCATATAGGAGTGTATGCTGGTTTGTTTCATTAAAATAATGAATCAAATAAAATTTAAAAACATGCCTGGGACATTTTTTTCATAAGCCACTGACATTCTTCTCTGAAACTTGTATTCCAGCACTTTCAATGAAATATGGCATTTAATTGTTGATATGAGCCTACTAATTATCCATTCATTATCAATAATGCTCAGTCCAAGGGAGGATGGACCTTAGGTTTGCACTGTTGAGTGCAAGGAAAGATTCATGCCTGATCATGGTGTCACAATGCAGTATATACATACACTTACATGAAAGATAAGGGAATACTTGAAGAAAAAAAACCACACAAAACATATATGGCTGTACAGATATCACAGACAGTGATTTGGACAGGATTTAAAACCAAGAAATATAGAGCTACGAGGAAGTAGCCCTAGTTGTCACTGTTATATCACCCTTATAAACAATGAAGTCTTTCAGTCATTTGGATGGACTAAAATCAAAGGCATAGGATTACATAGTGGCCAGCCAAATAAACAGATCAAATCAAGAGGTTTCCAAGCCATTTCGAAAAGGTCATTGGCTATTTATACAGTGACTGAGAGTGGTGACTTTATATTGGGCCCTAGTATATGTGAGTGTGTGTATGGGCAAGGGGGTAGCACCCTTGGCAGGCTGTGTCCTTGCTTTTTGCCTGAGGCTGCCAGCATAGGCTGTGGCTAACAGCAGCCCTGACCTGAAGTAAGCTGGTTTCAGAATGCATATATGTTCCTTATTAAAAATGTAATGTTTTATGTCTTAAATGTATATAAATGTGATAAACACTGTCATATACTGTATATAGAATCTGATCATTTTTGTTAGATGTATTTTTTACTAAAATATAGAGAGAAGCAATATGGTGTGACAAGCAGTGTTACCACTTTCAAAGCCTTTTACTACTTTAAGGTGGTAAAACTATTGATCCTCATATACAACCAAACATTTCCTACCAGTATTATTGCTATTAATAATGATAAGATTGTATTTCTTCTTCTTGACCTAAAAAAAAAAGATCAGGTAACATCCATACTGTAACTTTACACTGTGTGAATAATGCTGTATTCAAGTGAGAATTGCGATGGCTAGTATCTTACATAAGCCAAGTCTGACTGTTGCCTTTCCCTCATTGTGACCCTAGATTGGATTCACTTAAATCAAAAAAATGGATTGAAATATAGCTTATTGCCTTTTTCTGGATGCACCGGATAACCCTACATTTTCTAGTGTAGGGATTTTTAAGGACTGACAAGAAAAAATGCACTATTAAAAAGAATCATAACATGTAGTAAAGGCTACTGGGACATTGCAGGACTTGATGATTTGAAGTGTAATCTCAAGTAGCAGTGTAGAGAGCAATGGGATGTAACAGACCTTAATAGGGTGAAAGGGGTCCGCACTGTAACATACTGCGTGTGTTAGTGGGGTGCAGCTTGAGCTGATCTGTTTAAAGGTTATATGGACATTAGGCCTCAGTATATCAATCACTTTTATTAGTTGTCAAATATTTCACAAGGCTTATTGACAATATGACTTTAAAATGATTCTGCTATCTCTCTTTTATATAGCAACATTTGGCAGGATTATATTAGGCTTCATTTATTTATTCATCAATATGACCTTTTATGGTTCAAATTGCTAACACAGAAGAAAAAGCACATTCCATGCTAATGTTATTATTGCAAAGCAAAATACCATTTCATTTTTAAGAAAAGTCAATGTTTAATTGAACTGGTGAATCCTGTGATAATTGTATAAAATACATTCTCATTTAGTCTTCTTTTCTGGAAACATGAGAAGCAGTTAAAGTTGAAGCAACTCTTACATTTTTTTAAGTATTTAAGTTGATGTTTTAATGACTTATTCTCTGGGAAACTAATTTTAAATTTGCTTTTTGTCTTTTTTTTTTTTTTTTTTATAAAATGCACATATGCAAATGAAGATCGCTGTTCAGATACTGGAAAACCCTGTAACCCTTGCCTGGATGCTGCTAAGACCTGCAATTTAAATGAAAACTGCAAAAAACAACGCTCTCTCTATATCTCCACATGTATCCGGTATAACCCTTCCCAAGAATCATGTAATCGACGAAAATGCCACAAGTCACTGCGGCAGTTTTTTGACCGAGTGCCAACAGAGTACAGCTATCAGCTCCTCTTCTGCTCCTGCCGGGACCAAGCATGTGCTGAACGAAGGAGACAAACGATTGTGCCAGGATGCTCTTATGAAGAAAAATCTAAACCTAACTGTCTAGATTTAAGAAGTTTATGCCGAGGGGATCATGTTTGCAGGTAACATTCCTCTTATGTTTTTGTTTGTAAGATATTGTAATATCAGCTGAAACCTGCTCAGTCCAATTCAGGGTCATGTCATTTAAAATATTATATGACAAATAATTTACACTACAAAAAGTAATTTAGTATTCAATTTAAGCACTATATCTAGATACAATCAAAATTAAAATTAAATACAATGATTAGGCAATATGGAACTTTAATATATTAAGTTCTTTGATGTTAAATTTTTTTAAAACAGTTCTCAATTTTAAGGTGAGAGTTCAAGGTTGATGGACATCTATGATTTGTTCTAGTAAGAACTTTCTGTATGATCCTCAAAGAACCAGGATTTTTTCACATTACTCACTTAATTTCTCTGTGATCCTAATCTAGGCGAGCCATTATTCAATAATGCAAATATTTTTATGTAATACTAGCCGTGTAAGCCCATGCAGTAAAAACTCTAGGGTCTTAGAAACTATTGAAATCATCAGAAAAAAAAACCCTGAAATGTAGAGATGTCAGATAATTGAAAGGAACTACTCTGGGCATCTCCCTCCTAGGAGGATTCGTTTTGCCGACGTGCTTGCATCGCTTGTGTAGTAGCGGTGGGAGGAAAAGTAAAAGGGATACTGTTTTGCCGATTTACTTGCCTCAAATCTGTATTAGCGGGTAAGTGAGTTTTCTGTTTCCTCAGAGGTGGAGCCCTTACCCCGACTCCTCCTCTCATTTCCGAGCCGGACAGACACACACTTCCACACATAGACGTTTATTTATAAGACTAGCTGTGTAAGCCCGTGCTGTAAAAAGCCCAGCCGCCTAGGAACCATGGATTCTGGCAATCAATCAATCGCATCGGTTGTGCATTAGCAGCTAAGTGAGGTTCTCTTTTCTCTGTGGTTTCGTTTTGCCGACGTGCTTGACTCCGTTGTCTATCAGTGGCTAAGCAAGTTTGTCTCTCCTCGGATGTTTCGTTTTATCAATGTGCTCACCTCACTTGTGTATCAGCTGCTAAGTGAGTTTCTCTTCTTTCGGAGGTTTCACTTTGGGGACAGAGTCAATTTCTTTGAGCTTCATGCTGTACCCTCGCACTTCCGGGCTGCTTTGCATTTCCAGGCCGGACAGACAGACACACACACTTTCACGCATAGACGTTTATATGTAAGATAGAGCAAGATATGCTAGTAATGTATTATTGAAATATATGATTCACAGTCATGAAGTTTCTAGATAAGATTAATACTATGGAAGTATACATATTTTTGACACTTAGGCAATGTTAAATCAGTTAAAAAATTGTTACAGCTGTTGAAATTTTTGCAGCAGTCTGGGTATCTTCCTCATGAATTAAGCACCTTGATTTTGAACCTTGCTCCTGGTTATTGTCTATTTAGAGTTTGTTTGATCTTTCAGTGTATGTGTGGGCTTTCCTCTGGGTCCTCTGGTTTTCCTCGGACATCCTTAAAAATGTGCAATTTAAGTTAAATGGTAACCATAAATTCATCATTTGTTATGTATGAGTGGATCCTGAAATATACTGGTGTCCCATCCTCCCTGATGTTGCCAAAGTGCTCTCCAGACCCTTGTGACCCTGAATTGGATAAAGCTGGTATGAAATGATATGTTATGTTTTACAGTGATATGAAACACTTTTCTTTTAAATTTGGACTAATAATGTATCCTAATCAAAACCCCTTCAAATAAAGAAGGAATGTGTTTACCAAACAGAAAGATGGTGCATAGTGCGCAATGTGTGGCCAATTAATTAATAACACTTTTGATATGAAAAGCAAAGCTTTTGTATTCAGGTGACTATTTAATATTGGTAACACTATTTTTTCTGGTTCTATAATTTTTTAATCTTCTAGAAATTTAATGTTCATATATAAAATAAAGCAAAAGTCTTTTTGGATGAATTTTTCAAGAAAAAAAAGAGACAAAGGAAAATATATATGAGGCGTGACAATTTAATTCAAGGAACAGCCATGTAGTGTCACCCGTGTGCCTTGAATCTCGACAGATAAACATTAACAGCTTTGGTCTGAAGTACCATCTGATCTTTCTGCAAATGAACACATGTTTAACAAGGTCATTATAGGTGGTGAAACACAATGTTTCCAGTACAAAATGGCAAAGCTTTTTTAACTTATTGGCCTTAGCACTACTCACCAATTATAATTTAACTGTAATTTCTTTTGTTTATCCTTCTGTATGCCCTACAATATGTGACATAACATTTGCTATCAGAATGAAAGGAAATACATCATATAGTACTAAAAGAATACTTTTATAATAGTATGATTTTTAATGCATTTTTACTAGTGAATTGGTCAGTAATGTGCTACAGCCACAGAGGGTATTATAGGCAAATTAACAAATGTGTAGGCCAGGGCTATTCTATTACTATTTCAGTAGGTCCAGATTTTCAAACCAAGAAATTTAGCTGGGCCAGACATTTTCAGTGGCTGGTAAGCAGTAGGTAATGACAAATTTTAAATCAACACAAAGGAATGTATTTAAAAACAAGCAATTTTTATTCATTGTTTCCCTTTTAAATTTGGTCACATCTGCACCGGCAATCAGAAGGTTGCTGGTTTGAGTCCCATAAATGCCAGAAATGATTCTATTCTGTTTTGTGGTTGAGCAAGGCCCTTAACCTGCAATTGCTTCATCCTGGGTATGATGTTAATCTGCATCCAGCATTGCAAGATGGTTCTCTAATTTACAGGGAAAATTTGGGAGTTGGTTGCGGGATTGGCACTGCAACCAGCATAAAAAAACCTTACGCTGTTCCAGTATGGTGCTGAGGTGTCACCCACCGAACTCGAGTCCTAATCCAGGTGGTTTGTTGTGTCGTGGGTGTGGTAACATGCTGTATTCAGCACACAGTCCCAACCTCTCTGTGACACAGGCACATCAAAAATGTATATATAAAAAAAGCTATAATTGGGCATTGCAAGGGAAAAGAAATGTTTTACCTAGCCCACAGACACAGGTAGACCACAGATTGGTAGCCAGGATAGGTCCTGAGGCAAATGGCCAGAGCACAGGAAGGGAGTTGGTCCATAAACTACAATGCCACATTGGTCAAAAAGTTATAGTAAAGAAAAACAATGTCAGCCTAAATATGGGAACACACCAGCAGTTGCTTGCCCCTGCCCTTACATCAATATCCAGAGGCAACCTATCAGACCTATCACAACACAAGAATGAAAAAGTCACCTGATATCTTGGCATGTTGGATGTTTAGATTCCTAGCAAGAACAGCTTCTATTCATCCAGGTCATACTGTCACATCCACTTGCCTTGCTTCTGCTTTTGGCACTTTTTTAAGATCCTGAATTTGGAGAATGTTATTTTATATTAAAAGAATAAACTTTTCAACCTGCTGCTCTGCTTTGCCTTGAGCTCTTTCTAATAAACCATCTGGGGTCTAGACATAAGAAGGGAGGAATTATTTTAACCGTAGACAGTGTAAATCTTTGTTTATCCTGACAGTGACCACAAGTTGAGCAGTAGAGTGCAGTTTCATCTCTGAAACAGGCTGGAAAGTGAGACTTAATAGAGGAAAAGTCAAATGTTCAGGATACTCAGGTGTAGACAGAAACTCCTAAGGCAAGGTTAGGGTCACAATTGGATCCTTCAATTGCAATATACACCATAAGTTTATCAAAGTAAATGATTACAAGATTTCCATCATTGACCCTATTCACCGTTTGAAATATCTAAAAAAAATCAAATAGCATATTTTTTAACTTGATACTGCATGACATTGTTAAAACAAAGAAAATTTTAAAAAGACATAAACACTATATGTATAGTGTAAAGACATACACTATATGTGTATAGACTTACTGTACATACAAAGGTGTTATATTTGCCAGATATTTTAGTCTTTCTTTTTTGTGTTATCTATATGACATTTTCCATGAAATTTTTAACTTTTAAAAAATCTATAAACTAGTACCTAAAAATGGGAAGGTAAGTGTGAAAACCAGATCTGGTTCACCTTTATTTTGCCACAATTCTAACAGTTCACATACAGTTCAGTACATTACAAACTTGTTGAGGGGCAAATATATAAAACATGATGTAGACAATACATTTCTGTTTGTGTGCTGGTTCTAAAACACAGCTCTTTGACAATGAAAGTGGTGTAAAGAAGGATGTCTCCAAAACTGAAGACAGATGTTGAGTTAATTAAGATCCTGCTTATCCTATATCCTCTTCCTCCTATTCTGATGACTATGAAGTCCTTGAAGATGAACCTTCTGAAAATTCTTTGATACTAAGAAATAAAAATTTCATATCACTCCTCACTCATGTCAGTGTAGGTTTAGTGCTGCAAATGTAATCAAAATTGTTCCTGGTCCTCTAAATTACACTGTCACGTCCAAGATATCAAATCTGCATTTCTATTGTTCATACTAGAATCATCCCTGAGATGACCAACTTATAACAGAGATGACTGTATAATTACAATTCATCAGACCCACCTAGTCTGCACTGGGTGACTGTTTTGGACTGGGACAGTTAAAGCACCAGCACGCCTCAGGAATGATAACATGTTCCAGTTACAATGTCACAGGAGACACATTATACACTTTGATGACAGACAAATAGATTTTGATTAGTGAGAACGTAAAAACCTTTCTGCAATAAGGAGTATGTGACATAAATGAGTTGAATGAATGTGACAGTGACAAAACAAGTTCCATTCTGTGGACACTGTCCTTTCAGGCTGTGTGACAATGCGGGTTCGCTCCATGCTCCCATCTTGCTTTGGGAGCCCTTGAACCCAACACCGTCGCTAATGTCACCGATGTGCTAGGCAGTGAGGCACAACAAAGCAAGGGGATGGTGCAAAAAGTGCAAAGTGCTTTTTTTAAAAACAGTAAACAAAACAATGTGTCCAAATTAAATAAAGTGCAGTGTATCAAACGTCTTCATTAAATAAATAGTCCATTAAAACGAGTGAAAGGTGGAGGTTAAAATCCAATACAAAAAATCTTTTATAAACAATGAGGTTAAAACAATGGCTGGAAGCTATCCTTTTAAAATCAGCCTGGTGCCTTTCTACTGGTGACTCCCCTGCTTCTCCCGTGCAGGCTATGCACAAGGGGAGCCACCCTACTTTCAGCTGACCTTCATTCTACCTTCTGATCTGGAGGCTTCCCGATCCCTGGCTTTGGTTCAGCTCTCTCCAGACCGAGACTTGGGTTCCCCCAACAGCCAGGATGCTCACTCTGGGGAATCCACCTCCCAAGCCTCCCGACTCCAGCTGTTTTCCACAGCGAGTCATCCTTCTTCCAGTCACTCCCGCTCTTTAAAATGCTCAGCAGGAGCGACCACTACCGACTGACCTAAGTGTCGGCCAAACACCCCGCTAGGGCTCACTGTACAACTGCCTGCGAGCCTGCACTCGCTTGCTCTCTTGCACCGGCTATCCTCTCCCTGCTTCCTGCCTTCCTCTCCTGCAACCTCTGTTTGTCTTTTCTTTCTCTCATTCATCTTTCCTAGCCACCTTGCGCTTCTATTTATTACGGAGACGTGGATCATATGTGGCAATTAGCAGCTCCTGGAAACAATTACGGATGCGGACGACTCCTCACCTGTGCACTTAAGCAAGGATCGCCCGCAGCACGAATTCCCCAGGAAACCGATCCGCCACACTACCACGCCCCCTTTCTAAGCCACGAAGGCGGCGCTTATTTATTTAAAAAGTGGCCTTTTTGACATGAGCTGTGGATCCAGTAAACCACAGGCTGTACATATCAAAGAAACCAAGAAAGTATGGCATAAAGGCAATTTCTTCCAACATTATCTGCACAAACATCACTACTACTATATCCTGCTCTGTAAAGGAAAATCTAAATGTGCTGAGTTTAAGTATGTTGCACAACGATCACAACCTGAGCAACAAAAAAGACACAAATCCAGAGATTGTGTTGGATTTCATTACCATAAAAAATGGTGTTGATAACCTGGATGAAGTCACAACCATGTACCCATACCAATGCCAGATTGCCCATTGGAGACTTGTCCTTATGTTCAATGTTATTAGTGTAATTTCCTACAATGCTTTTGTAATATGAAACTATATTATCAAGAATTGAAACAGTGGAAACTTGAATCAAATGAAGATCTTCCTTGGAGCAACCAGGTAAAGCCCTGGTCACACTTCATATTGAATAAAGGCCACATTTTCCAAGAACATCAGTGGCTCTTTCTATTTTCATTGTGCAAGACTTTTGGGTGGGGACTTCCAGACCCATTCTGATAATGGCTCCATCAACAGGCAGAAAATGTGAACAAGGCCAGATATTTTCCCATTGAAATGACAATAAGTCCACAGTAATGCACAGGATGGCTAGATTATGCATGAGATAGATCAGGTGATCCAAAGGGCTATTTCTGGTAATGGGATATTGCTATTTTACTGTATTTATAACCTGTCAATACTATTAATTAATTTTTACTAAGCACTTGTAATATGTTTTCAATGTTCAAATACAGAATATTTTGGAAGATGGGGTTTTGTATAACATCATTTTAGGCAACACATTAGACAGCTTAGATTTACTGGTCAGTTGTGTGTTGTTGTCCCTTGTGCTAAGTGTAAAACTAATGGGGACAGGGCTTTTAAAGCTGCTGCACCACATCTGTGGAATTCTTTACCCAACGGCAATAAGTAATTGCTCTTAATTGACCTTTCTGAAATGAGATTGAAGACGCATTTCTATTCCCTATCTGTCCATGAACTTCAGTAACACTGATGGTTCCTTGACCGACAGAGGGCAGCCTCGTTGGTTTCCAGCGGGACAACGGGTCATGAGCATAGAAGCTCAACCCTGTTGGGGCCCGTGGCCACCACCAAGGGGTACATGGAAGTTTTTGGGGCCCTATTTGGTAGCACTTCCACTACTCCTGGAAGTGATGCTGGAAGAAGCTCGTTAGGCACCTGGAGCACTTCTAGGTGCCCTATAAAAGGGGCTGCCTCACTCCATTCTTGGAGCCAGAGTCGGGATGAGGTGGACGAAGCTTTCCTGGAGGAGAGGAGGCAGAAGGAAGAACTGTGTACTGAGGTGCTTATGTACTGTGCTGTGGGGAACAGGGAAATAGAGCTCCCCAGTTGTAAATAAACCTGTCTGCTGGACTTTAACTTGAGTCTGCCTGTCTGTGTCGGGTTAGGGTGGCTGTACATGGCCCCAGGCTTCACTATATATATATATGAATGGATGAATGGATAATATATATATATATATATATATATATATTTTTTTTTTTTTTTTAATATATATATATTATCCATTCATCCATCCATTATCCAACCTGCTATATATTATATACTGTACATCATTTTGAATTTAGTGATGCTAACAGCTGGGATGCCTTGGATAAACTGTTATAACAAAAACAAAGAACTTTATTTTAGAAGGCATTGGTTATATAAGAACAACAGCCTTATCAGTTTATCATTTTAATTGCATTTCAGTTCATTCTTGAGGCAATAATTGAAGTAATAGGATAAAGATTGATAGTTCACAGAGCACAATGATGGATGTTCAAATAAAACATGAAATAAACAGAGGAAGCAAATGGCACTAAAACAAAAAAAGAAAGTTTCCCCAGTTGATTTGCATTTTTTTATTTATTTCTAGGTGATACATTTTAAAAGGTTACAGTATGAAAAGAACAGTTTGACATTTATTGCAAAGTGATGCAGCAGTAAAATGCTGATTGGAATTGGTTCAGTCAGGCAGTCATTAAATCTTACTTCTTGCTCATAGGTGATCATTACTTTGAATTTTGCAGTATTAGCTGGTGAGAGCAAAGGGCAAAGACATCATGATTTAAAATAATTATAAGTCATCTCTCCTTCAAGAACCTTACAGTATTGCTTTTTTAAGTGCCAGATTATGTAGGATTTCAAGCTACAAACCTCCAAGGAGATAAACATATAGTATGATGAACTGTGAAAATCCAACACAATAAATCTATGTGGCCCCACTTCTTTCACCCATTCATGTTAGGAAATGATACATTGATTAAAAGTTCTTTTCCTGTAGTCACGCCAATCTGTCTACTCTGTGTGCCATGTCTTTTTCTGTATGCCATGTACCTATTCATAGGTACACCTCTTCAACAGTGAAGAATGAAAACAAAAAAGACTGTGAGAACAGTAAAAAATGGTAAGGATGCCAAGGGAGATTTTACATGAATGTCATCATATTGCTTTTGTATCTGTAGCCAAGTTCTTATATTGCTAAAGGGAAACCAAACTAATGAAAGTCAAACACAACAAGCAGAAGCACTAGCTAGGTGCATACATTTTTTTTGCCATCAACCCATGAGACTAAGATAATTTAGCATGTACAGTAGGAAGAAACTAAGATGTATACTTGATATCATTTTTATGATGATAGGAATTAAAGCATGTATAAAACATGGGGGCACGGTGGCACCGTGGTAATGTTGAGCTAGCGCCCTGTCCAAATGCTTGCTGCGCCATGCGCAAACCTCGATGAAATAATTTATTGCAGCAGTACAGTCTCTTTCAAACTTACTAACCACCAATTCCTGTCTTTCCTTTTCTTTCTCCAAGTAACCAATCACCACACAATCAGCCCTGTAATAAATGTCAAGCCATCTGTAAGCTTAGAACGCAGAGTCTTACAAACTTTTAAGGGACATTGAAATATCTTCATAGTACATGTTTAATTATTCCATCCATTTATCCATCCAGGGTCGTGTCAGTCCCAGCAAGCATACAGCGCAAGGCAGGAACAATCCCTGAATGGGGCGCCAGCTTATTGCTACCGCTGTTCACTGTCCCCATATGTTTAATTAACAGTATACATTATTTAAAGTTAAAAATGTATATGTATAATGTAATATACATACTTTACTGCAGTTCATCTTAAAAATGATATCAAGAGATCCAATAAGATAGCATTTGGAATTCTAAATCGACTTAGAAGCCAGTCATTATCATCTGTAAATACACACTCTCTTCTATTGAATTGAATTGAATTCCTTTATTGTTATTGTATGGTACAATGAAATTCAATATGCAAATCCTCCATAAATTTATTTTCCTATAAAATGATAAAATGAAAACAACAAAAATAATAAAGATATGATGATAAAAAAAATTACAAATATACAATATTAAAGCATAAGTGGGTCAGGTTGTGCAATATTACAACTGTAGTGCAAGTTTACAGTGAGGTAATTGTTCTTAAAAGTACAAACAGTTTTACCGGGAGCAGTTGATGAACTGATTGAGTGTGTTTAGAGCTCTTGGGATGAAACTGTTTCTGAACCGTGAGGTCCCTACAGGATTGGCTCTGAAGCATTTGCCGAATGAGAGAAGTTCAAACATACTGTGCGCAGCTTGTGCTAGAAGCTGTATCCCGGTAATTCTCTCCGCTCTTGACACATTCTGATGCAGAGCTATCCAATCAGCTGCTGTGCAGCTGTGAATCTACACTCAGATACAGTGGGCTAAAATACTCTGAGTGGTGCACTGAGAGTAACAACGCTAAAGAGTTTGGCCATTCTGTCGACCGTTATATGGTTACTGGCTGATTTCAATCAGAAGCATATCATAAAAAAAACTATGCTAGACCTATGAAACATTAAGAATTCATGGGACCTATAAAATAAAAAATCAAGGTGTGTTTGACTAATCTACCTGTAGGCAAGGTGGTTAGCATTGCAACCTCACAACTCCAGATTCCTGTGTAGATGGTGTTTCACAACTCTGACGTCCCGTGTTCAGACCTTTAGCTTGGATATTGTCTATGAGGAGCTTATATATTCACCTCTGACTGCTTGGGCTTTTCTTTCTGGGTAGTCTGTTTTTTCTTCAACATCTAAAGATGTGCATGTTAGGTGACTCTAAATGGGCCGATTGTGAAGGAGAACAGAGATTCTTGACAGAAAATCTGCCTTTCACCCAACAGGCTTCCAGGATAGTCCCCCTACAATCATAGACTGTTAAGTAGTTTTGAGAACAGACAGAGGCAGCAGTGCTCCACCTTATACATATAACATTTCCTATCTTGTACAGTGTTTGAACTTCAAATGCCTCCAGATAGATAGATAGATAGATAGATAGATAGATAGATAGATAGATAGATAGATAGATAGATAGATAGATAGATAGATAGATAGATAGATAGATAGATAGATAGATAGATAGATAGATAGATAGATAGATAACAAGCTTCTCATCTATTTGTGAGGTTCAAAACACATGTGTTTAGTATTCCTCATTACTACATTCTATGCATTGTACTTCTGGATGAGCATTTATTGATTGTTAGTTCTCCTGCATATGCAGACCAAACCTCTGGCTAATGAGATTTTATTGGTGCCATCTGCAAACTATTTGGTCTCAGTCATTAGGTATGTCACATTAGGTGGTTGTCTTCAAAGGAGGCACCACCAATTGTCACCAGCTGGCTAAAATTAGGTAAGTGAAGGCTATGACTGAAAATTGCTGGAAAAGTTGGGCTAAGAATTTCACGCTACATCTGTACACATGACATTATTACTACCATGGGTAACTGTTGACACCTTAATTTATATTAGTCACATTTTAAATGTAGTTGAACATGTTCTTAAACCTTTTTTAGGTAATTTTGAGCATTTACTTTTCAGAGCTGTGGATGCTTCTACTTGTATGCTGTATGAACAGTAACTAAGCATGTAGTGGCATAGAAGCCATTGTGCCTTTGAAGTATATTGCAAGCAGAGGTTATTCATCAAAACTTTATTCTGCATAAGCAACTCAAGACCCTGCTAATTGGCCTAAAATTGAGTGCTTAGAAAAAGAAGACAATGGAAGGAGGATATAATATTTAGAAAAGAAAAGACATAAAGATTATAGAATTTAAGGTAAGAATGGTGAAACAATCTGGTGTTTAGGGAAGAAAAGAAGCAGAAGTAAAGACATAAATTCTAGCATTTAAGAAAACAAAGTCAAGTGGAGATTAAATAAAATTAGCACCTTATTGCTTAGTGCAAATAAGTGAAGTGAGAATTAGAGAACAAATTATCATTTAGCACAAAAACTAAGAAAGGACAAGCTGTAATGTTTGGTAAACACTCTGGGTTTGACCTTGACATTTCAAACTTTTCCAGTGTAGTTTTCAATTTGTTTCAACAGCTTGATTTAGTGAGAAATTTTTATTTGATTTTGGAACAATCTTGATTCATTTACAGCTGTATTCATGTCAAGCAAGAAAAAAAAAAGATTTAATGATTTATTGTCAGACTCTCACATGGTTCTTAATAGTTAACTCCATCAAGATCAAATCATGCAGGCAGCCCTGACATTGTAAAAACAGCAACCCTTTAAAATCTGACAGGATCAGACATCATGTTGTTAGGAAATATGTACGTAAATGTTTTAAGAATAAAATATTTTAAAATTTATAACTAGAAAAGTCACTTAAAAACACACTATTATGAAGCAGCATAATGCTGATTTTTAAAACTCAATGACTGGGTTATATCTGCAAGTTGTGGATGGAATTACCACCTCAGTAACTGAGTTGGATTTACTTGAATTTGAGGAAAAGGGTGCGTGCCTTCACTGATTCCTAACTGGCTGCTCATGTTCATTTTATTTACCTGACATATCCCTTTCTCAGGCTTCTGTTGCTCATCTGCCATCTCTGAAGCCTCTTTCAAAATGGAGGCTTACCCTGAGTCTAATTAGTCTTTATTGTCAAGGCACGTTTAGTGCGTGTCAATGAGCAGAACAGTCTGCTGAATTTTAAACTCTGTTTAAGTGTTTTCATATTGCTGTTATCTTTCACCTGGGCAGCAGGCAGATTCCATTAATGATGCATTCACTTTAGTTGCTGGACCTTGTTTTTTGTTTTTAGGAGCTTCTCTACAGTATATTAAACTTATACTTCAATATGAAAATATTTAATATACTAAACACAGTATTACTGCCATGAAATTATCAAAATACATTATTTCAAGCAATTTTAAAGTCATTAATAATAACACTTAGTACAGTAGTAGCTTTCTTTTATTTTTTCATGAATTAATCACATTTAGCTGATATTAGTTTTTTGCTGCTGTCGCTGGCCTCACAGTCTCTACTGCTATATCTCTAAAATACATTCAGTTTTCCATTCTTGCTTTCACGGGTATGACAGGCTTGGCAATACTGTTATGGTAACGTTTTAATCCTCCTACTTACAGGTCATTGTTAAAAATAGTTTTCCATTTCTTCCAAAGCAAAGTGTTTTCAAATCTCATTCCCAGTTGAATGTCACAAGCACCTCTGCAAATGTTTAAAGTCTGATGGTGCGGCCCCAGCAAAGTAGCAGCTCTCCTGTGGATAAAGCTTGACGGCAATTTACCAGTTCAACGAGTCTGCACACACTGAGAGCGCAAGCAGCACTTGCAGGAGAGGCATGGTTTTCTGTTAAGGAATGCATAACTCTTGAGATGCTAGCAGCTGCAGGCATTTGAGTGTTTTTGCTTTCCTTTGAAGAATTTTATAATGTGATTAGGGAGGGGATAAGTCACAGTGCGACTGAAGTGGGCTGGTTCTGCAGTGCAAGGTCAAGATATGGAGGAGAAGGGTTGTGCTTGTCAGCAGATTGAGATGCTCTTCTGTGAAGCTGCAAACATTTTCTGGGAAAGAAAAAGAGCATATGGAATGGTCTATTGTAAAAGTAAATAAATATTTATTAAATGTGGGATTATTTAAATGAGGTTTTGATTTTTTTTTTGTGTAAATATAGAAAAAAAAAGTTAGCACTCAGCTATGTTAATGCCAGTGTTTTTTAATGAAAGTGATCTCTATTGCATCTTGTACAGAATGCCAGCTTAGTAACCTTATACATAAGGAAAAATCAATGAACAAAATTCCACAATCAGAAACATTCACTACATTTCTGTCATTTGTTTAGATAGATAGATAGATAGATATGGTCTTTATGAGAGATTTTTATCATAGCTTATACATCTCCTTATGTAGTACACCATTTGACCAACTGGAGCATTATTCTATTTCTGGCCGTAGTTTAACTTTCTTGCTAAAGAGGACTTGCTTTGCCTTTTTTCTTTCAGTGTGATATTATTGTCAGGATTTTCAGACTACTATCCCTGTGTATATTCAGATTCTAAACAGGTCTGCTTCATTTCTAGCACTCCATGAAACAACTCTCTTTAACTTTGTTAGTTTTTTTACTATGACGTGTCATGTACACTCAGATGGACATCAAACACAACCAACACAAATTAATACACATCGGCTCTGTGCACAGCAGCTGTGTTTTTGACAAGGAGCACCTGGATCACAACATCCCAGCTAGTCAGACCATCAGAGTCTCCGTGGATTACAATTCCAGCTGGAAAGTGTAGAACGAGGAAGCAAAAATGTGGCTGCTGGGTCGGTATATGGGCTAGTCTAGCTAGCAACCCTCTGCTGCCAAATCACTTTGTCTCAAACACAAGATCACTGCCAAATAAGATAGAGCAGCTGGAACTTACTTTCTCCACAGAGAAGAACATTCAGGACTGCTTCAAGATGGTCATTGCAGAGACATAGCTCAACCCAACGATTCCGGATGAGGCTAAGTTAGAGGGCTGTGTGGCACACTGAGCAGACTGGACTGAAGACTCCGGTAAGGGTGAGGAGGACTGTGTGTGTACACGAACATGTTCCAGATAAGAAACTGTGCGATAACAATTAAGGCAAATACATTAAAATGAACACTGAAGATGAATCTTATGTTTCCACCACCCTGAATGGGATTAAATAATTTTTGATAATTAGTGAATGACTGATATATACATTTCTTTGCATATTGGTATTCTGCTACATTGCATTACCCAGAAAATCTGAGTAGTGGGTAATGAACACACATTAAGTTATGTGGCAAGCTGAATTGTTGCAGATAAATTAT
Organism: Erpetoichthys calabaricus; assembly: GCF_900747795.2. Lineage (NCBI taxonomy): Eukaryota > Metazoa > Chordata > Cladistia > Polypteriformes > Polypteridae > Erpetoichthys > Erpetoichthys calabaricus. The sequence continues at coordinate 122,536,054 of NC_041394.2, forward strand.
TAAAACATTGTGTGTATTATGGAATTCTGGTTTCAGAATTTCATTGTAACAGCTTTCAGCTGATATCACAAAGTTCAGATGACAGAATTTGCTTCATTGTGTTTCCACTTAATTTACAAAAAATGTTTTATTTTTCTAGCTGTTTATAATCATGCCAATTATTAGGACTTTGATCAAACTTGGAAGATTGAAATCACTTAAAAAACATTAAAACAAATCTAAGAAATGTAATCAGTTCAGCCTAGTGGTGCTTGACAATATAAAAAGTACTAAAAAGTAATGGATTCAGGTTTCTAATTCTAATTAGAAAAGTACTGTGCTCTGCATTTGGTTGTGCTTGCAATAATAAATGCATCAGTCAGCATTACTATCAAATCTTGGCTTCTGTACATGAATGACAAGTTGAGTGTGTGAGTAAATCAATCTAACAAAATTTATTTATTTTTTTACATTTCATTTATGTTTACCAGTATATCTGCAGGTGCGCCGCATATTCTATCAATCCTAGTAGATTCTTGAGGGTGTCATGAATGTTTTGCTGTCTCTTGTAATTGTGAAATGTGATAGTTGGGCCCGAGGTCATAATATGTATCAAGAAGGAGCATGGGAGTTGATAAGAAAACCAACTGTCCTGTCATCTCTTCTTCTCTTTACTTATAAAATGCTCTGGTATGCTGATGTAGTTATAATAGTAAACATTTTATATGCAAATTTTGTGTTATTTTACGAGAATTTATTAATTGGAGTTGCTAACTGTTTTCATATCAACAAGGCCTGTTTTGTTTACTTTCTTTCTCATGTTCTTTGTGTCCGCTATAAGAAGTACAGAACATGATTGTAATTGTCACATCTGAGTCACATCATGTTAGCGGTAGTGACAGCATAAATATGGCATTGGTTTTGTGATGCCTCATCCCTCGTTTGGGTTAAAAACAATAACAAATCCTTAGCATAGTTTGCTCCAAATCAAGTAAGCAAATTGCAAAGTTGAGTGTCGGTTTTGAATTCTTTTCTGTCTCCGATTCCTGATTTTTAATTGCCCATATGTTTTGTTTGTCTGAATTGTATACACTCTTTCTGTTTTTGTCCTAGCTCATTCCACACTAAGATTCTCATGTCACGTATTATCTCCTGGTCCATATTTATCCTTATAGTAATTTTTAGAGACAAGCATCTCATTACAGTATCATTGTTGCTTTACATTGGTAGTCCTACTGCCATCCAGTAAGGAGATCAAGGGTTCACATCCCTGCGTGGAACACTTTGAGTAGTAAGAAAAAGCTATATAAATATGAAATAATTGTTATTATTATTATTGTTATTATTATTATTACAGTCTTCTTGTCTTAGTTCCATACTGTCACTTCTCTGGACTATGTGGTGCTGAAAGACGTCAGACAGGATCTCTTTAAAACATTAGGACACTCTAGATGAGAACAGGCCATTCAGCCCAACAAAGCTTGGGCTTTGTATACCTTAACTCATTTACTTCAAACTCAAGAAAAAAATGGGAAAAGCTGAGATGTGTGAATGCCCCCAGAACATGGGACACCACAGAAATACAGTAAAACTTGACGGTAACATTTTACTATGGAGAACACTCGGGCTGCCTGGGCTCACAATAATTGTCAGGCATTTTAGTCCATGGCTTTCCAGTGCAAACCCTGCATCATTAAATAGAGAAGCCTGGACAGATGTCATCTTCTTAAATGTAAAAAAATTAAGCTAATTGAAAATATGAGAAAGCGACTTTTAAACATTTTACATCTCATTAGAAGCTGGAGGCTAGTGCTCCACAGCTTTTCTTTCACTTATAGAAATTTAACAGAGTTATTCTTTCGAGTGACTTCCTCAATGAAGATGGGAAATGCTGGGCTGAGTTAAAAGGAATTGTAGCCACTTTAGTAAAAATTACATTAGCAGAAACACTTGAATGTCTGGTGAGGGGCATGTATTGTACTGATTTGTCTTGCTGTGTAAACCAGGAAAACTGATTGCCCTGTTTGCCACAACACATAATCTGAAAATAATGCCATTGGACTGATTACTTACTCTAATGCCTTTTGTGAGTGATTTGGTGTTTGTGTGAGTAAAATTTACTGAAATTCCTTTCGCAGTTGGTTTTGCTGCCATAACCAGAAAGTGATAAGAATAGAAAATGCATGAACTACATCTATTTGTGTAGCATTACATATTACACTAAGGTACTTGGTTTCTGGGGTGAGAATAATGATGATAATGATTTGGTTTGTGAGCTTACAATGCTTCTAATCAAACTAATTTTTAACAAACAATAAATTCTACTTAACATCATGCAGTTTTGTTCTTTGAGGTATACCAGGGCTGAACATAGGTTTTTAAACTACTGTTTTAAAAAGCCATGGTAAGGACCAGTAATATGTTCTCCCCTCATGAGGTACAGTAGTGAATCATAAAAGAAAAGCGACATACAGGCATTTTCTTTGTAAAAATGTGTGCATGTGCTCTGTACCCTATAATTGTATTTAAAATACTGTCATCTGATCAGTTAAATCTCATGCAATTCAGAGTACACAACATCACAAAATATTTTCATAAAATTCAATGCAAGTCAGCATGAACCCAGAATTTTTTGATAACTGTGAAAACATCCTAAAACAATAAATTTCACCCAAAAGAGCAATGCAGTTTACAATTTCTTCCAATTCAAATAAGAAATTCTGATATAATGAATTTCAAATGTTTTAAAACATGTTTCAGATAATTTAACCTTCACTTTCTATCAATAAACTAATCTAGCTACAGGTAAGTATAAATACTTTCTAGATATCTAGAAATACTAAATGTGACTTTTTTAAGGGTCATTCTCATATTGCAGGGTATGAAAACAAAAGTGCAAATTCAAGTTTATCAGTGGCCAAGATAAGGATGTTCTTACCATATTGTACCTTAAAGAGTAAGAGGGAGTCTTTATACTAAATATTTCCTGGAAACCAATGGAGTAATATATTCACTCAAAAGCATAAATCTATTTAATTAAGCATCAAAAGTGGACCATGGAACAACCAAAGAAGGTGGCCTGGTCAGATGAATCACGTTTTCTTTTAGGTCATATAGATGGCCATGTGCATGTGCCTTGTTTACCTGAGGAAGATTTGGCAGCAGGATTTACTATGGATTTAAGCCTGGAAAGATGGAAGAAGTAGTGTTATGTTCTTGGAACATAACTTAGGAAAACTTGGGTCCAGGTATTCATGAGAATGCTACTTTGACACGTTCCACCTACTTACTGTAATGATACTTGCAGACCACATACACCCCTTCGTGACCCTTATGGCAGTGACCTTTTTTAGTAGGATAATGTGCCCTGCCATACTTTAAAAATTGTTCAGGGTTGGTTTGAGGAACATGATAAAGTGTTCTAGGTCTTGATTTGGTCTCCAAATTCCAGAGATTTCAGTCCACTTGAGCATCTGTGTTATGTGCTGGACAAACAAGTCCAAACCATGAAAACCCCATCTTGCAACTTAAAATACTAAAAGAAGCTGCTGCTAACATCTAGCTGCCATGATACCACAGGGCATATTCAGTGGTCTTGCGGAATCCATACCTCAATGGGTCAGAGCTGTCTTGGCGGTACAAGGGGGACCTACACAATATTAGGCAGGCGGTTTTAATTTTGCATCTGATTGGTGTATAGAGTCAAAGTGTTCTGCAAACCAAAATAAGCACAGTTTTTATTTGTATGTGGGGATCAAATGGAATGCAAGTAGTTAATGATACTGCAAGTGTGTAAAAAATTAATTCAGACAATAATGCAAACATTAAATGTACTGTATACTGTAGCTCACATAATCTAGAGATTACATTATGCATGTAGTGTGACTTTTGATATAGAAGTAGCAAGGCTCGTCTTCAGCTTTTACTCATTAATATTGATTTTAAATCAAACTGGTGTCTACACAAATAAATAGGAGAGGATACTTTAAAGTGAGAGTTTAATTTGGCTTGCATGCTAGACATTAAGCAATCTGCTGGACGATCCCCTTGAGGAGAGCAGCTTAGTCATGAGTTAGAGCTTGACAGACTATGCTCATCCCACCTTATAATATGCAGAAGCTGCCATGTAGGTTCATTGGGAATTGCACACAAAGTGTAATAAATGGCAGCAAGAAAATGGACTTGTGTGTAGTTGTTTTGAGGATACAAGTAAATCAACCTCACATTGAGTAGTTCCTTGATTTTTAAATGGAAACATAAATCCATATTTAATTTTAATTATTCGTATTCAAATGCTTGTTTTTCTAATTTAACACAATCTTTTTGGAATGTTATCCTTCGGGGCACTTATGTGTAAATAATCTGCTTAAGAATGCTGTGCTGCCCAACAAAATGATTCATTTTAGAAGACTGTCCCCATGAGCTTAGTTTCTTTGTTTTCGGTGAGTTCTCACACTCCCACGCAAAGCCAGTCTTGTTAGACACAGATCCTATTATTAATAAAGTAGGTGTCTAGTTCCCTTGACAAATCTGTTTGCTGTTTTAAGGCTCTGTGTACCACTGTATTTAGAGTCTTGTTTATTGACAAAAACAGTCCTGTGGGTGCAGTTAAAAAGTCAGTCGTTTTACTTTGGCATACTCCATGTTTTGAAAAATGTAAGCACATGGAGAATCTTTTCTTCACTTTATAGAAACAACAGATAACTGTCTAAGAATTACCAGCACAATCCATTATATTAAGTTAAATATTTTTTTTAAAATTAATGCCATAATACAGAGAATGATGTAGCTTCCTATTAATCCTCTTTCAGTGTCCTCCTCCATACCTGTCATGTGCATAAATTCGTGGCAAGGTTAATGAGAATATTCCCAGTGCTGTACTTGTGAGATAGGCTTCTGTACCAGAGCATGTACAGTAAGTCTTGTATGTCAAGACATTCTTCCAAATGATATGTACTGATTTTAAAGGACTTTTGTGTGATCCTGACCAAGATGTTTTTGTGTGTTTCAGTCACAATGCAACAGTCCCTGAAAGAAAACCTTATTTTTTATGCATTAAAATGAGAACAGTACCACAATAATGTCAATGTGTCTTGGCCTTACTAAGCAGAATTTCAGTTCTCACTAACTTGCGAAATAAAAGTAGCATGCTTTCCCAAATTAAAAAGTGGTTTCATGTTCAATGCATTCTTCACATGATTATCAAATGTGTTTAGTCCTTCCCTACTCCTTCAAGTTTATATATCATCTTTCTCCACTTTGTATGAGGACACCTATTTATTGTACTCTGAAGAGGAACATTACATGACTTAAATATCAAAGTCTGCCAAATACCCTTAGAATTACATGGTATGTAACCTCCATACATGTTTCCTGTGAACATTTTATATTTCTCTATGGAAATGAACAAAAAAAACTACAAAAGAAAAAAATGACTGTAATCTGTAAATACCACACAAATACACATTATTGCTTTGCGTCGTCTCCCACCATAACCTATTGTCTATGGAGAAGGAGTGAAAGCTTTAGATTCGTCAAAAATTTCGATCTCCGGTTTTCGATGGATCTCAACATTTTAGGGTTCCCTGATACAGAAAACATTGATATCACGATGATGGGTGTGTGTGTGTGTGTCACAGTTTCAGTCAAGAGCTGAAACGGCTAGATGGAATCATTCCTATTATGGGATGATGATGTGCTGATTAGTTTTTGAGCCAAATTGTGCAAGAGAAAGAGGCACTTTGAAGGAACCTTCAAATACCGTAATTCTAAAATTATGAATTCTTCTCATCAATTGCTATCGTAATGACCTATTTTGTGATCAGAAAGATCAGCATTAGAGCGTTAATTAATTACTGCAATGTTATAGAATAGTTCTGGTAACTTGGTTCCTAGGACACAAAAGCTACTGCCGTTCACATTGAAATTTTTGCATTAGAAATAGGAAGAAATCAGAAGGCAGCTTCATTACTCAGAGAGTTACTGTAAGTTCACTGACCAGTTGGTCCCAAATGTGCATTTAGGGTCTACTCCATAGTACGAATGTCACAAGGACCATTACTTTTCACCAAATTGATACAAAAATTCCAAATGGTACTAGCTGTTTTATACTATTGGCAGTACTTACTGAAAGTCCTACCCACTTGTGTGTGACTGCAAATAGATTAATCTGGAAGGTACAGTAATACATGAGAGAAATGTGAATAAAAACTACATTTGAAAACAGCTCACAGTGATGATGATACAGCACCATACTAACATGTTGAAAATACAAACAGCAGAAGTCATATCTGAAAATGTTTTGTGTTTGAGGCAGGAGAATTTCAGCTTAAAAAATTCAGGAATCATATTTATTATTATAAAAAGTGTTTCATACTAGAATCCCTGAAGCCTACAAAAAACTCTTAATCCTGGCCCACCTTAAATTTCTTTGCACCTCTTCTTGTCAGCGTGTTTTGTTTTGTAAAAGTGTCAATCAGCACAATCAGCAAGCAGCCTGCTATTCCATCCTTCCTGCTGACGGAGCTCAACTCGCAGGCAAAAAGTTCTCCCAGTTCAAGCCAAGGCTCCTTATCTGCATGTAATGTTCCTGGAGTTGTACTGGGTAAATAATAAAGTATATTGTTATTTGGAATACATGTGTGTTCTGTGTCTACAAAGATCTGGGTAAGTGTAGGATGAAAGGAAATGCGAGGCAAGAAATGCTGAACACATACCTAAAGCAGAAACTTTTTCCATGTTATACTAATAATGACGTGAAGTGTATAATGTGTGAAGGCTTTAGTCCAAATATCACATAAACATGTGCGCTTTTATTTCAGAATATAACCAAATTTTTTTAAAAAAATCATTCAATTTACATATACATGCAGATAAAGAGCCTTTAACCTTAACCCTAACTTTTTGCCCAAGTTGATCTACGTCAAGGAGTTGGGGGATGGTGGGGGTGTTGGGTCAACAGGCTGCTTGCTGCTTGTGCTGGTTGACACATTTACCAAACAAAAGATGCTGACAGAGAAGTGCAAAGGAATTTAAGGTTGGCCGGGATTACAAGTTTTTTCGTAGGCTTCATGGATTCTAGTGTTAAAAAGCCAAAGTCAAAGTCATAGGTTTTCATTTTTGCCACTTTTATCCCATTATAGTGTTAATTTAAAAGTAGATTAGTGTGTGCCATGAGAGCATCATAAATAGTGTGCTAAACTGTCCCAGTAAAGGAAAGGAGGGTTCACATTCATTCTCTGATTGCTCTGAGCATGTCTTTAAATGACTGTCTGTCTATTCAGTTCAAGGTCATGGGGGAAATTTTATACACACTCACAGTTACGCATATAGCACTGTGTAATGTGGGAGGATACAGCACACTGACATCGCATGTCAAAATTAAGACAAGCTTTACACAAAGGGGCTATTTGGCTTGTCTGCACAGGTGATGAAATAAGCTGCACCTTTTGTTAAAACCAAGATAAATTTTTTCTAGTGCTTTAAAGCAAAAAGCACCGCAATTATTTCAGTTAGCCAGATAGGCAAAAAAGTATACATCATTTCTAAACACAAATATGAACTAAATTTGTGTTGTTCATTGTTTTTGAAGCCAATTTAGTGTTAATAAGTTTAACTTCTGCAATGTCCCAAATATAGTTGAAGCGTGTGGGTCTTATATTTGAAAGGTACATTGGCTAATGTAATGAAGTCTACCAGTTACACTACAGGTCCAATTAATATTCTAATTCTGGATTTTTACACAGGCTAAACAATATGAAAGTCCGATTACTCACATAAGCCACTTTCAAACACCTTCCTGCATCCAGGGAAACAGCGTATGACAGCGAAATCCTGTGGGGATCTATTTGCCATCAGGAGCAGCTGTTGCAGGTGAAAAAGAGTAAAATATACAAAATATACAAGTTGGTGTAACTGCTGTCAAGGTAAAATACAAACAGTAAAGGCATTGGTAGTTGAAGTCGCACAAAGTGTTTCTCTGTTTTACGATAGGTGAGTTTGCACATCCACCAGAGATTGTTAATGGGAGATTTAAAAAATTTCAAAATTTTGTAAAGTACAACCTGGTCGAGACATCTTAACAAAAATTAAACTGCATTGCCAAATTTCTTTGAAGATTAACTGTGCCACATTTCTACAAAATCAGTCTGGGGAGGAGCAAGTTCTTTCCTGTAGACAGTTGGAAGAACAGTGGACAGAATAGGCAGACAGACATGTTTAATCTCAAAAGGTGCTTCTAGCCTTAAATGGAAACAAATGCTAAAATAGGAGAGATAGATTAGGAAAAATAAAGATGTTGGATTTTATGACATTTGAAATTTGTATTAATTTGACTCATTCATTAAATATGCCTCTTTAGTAAGTTTTATAACCCGCTATTGATGAAAACTGAAATCTTACAACAGCACATTTTACAAACCTAAGAGGTGGGTTCTCTGAAAGACAGATTTCAGAAGCATGTTGTTACAAAAATAGCTTTAAAGAGTTTAATTTTTATTTTTTGTATTGGTTTTACACTGTATTTTTCAGCTACTTGGGAGGAAATGTCAGAAATTAAATTTGGAATGTGCTCATGATAAGATAAATTGGTCGTCCATGATGATATTATTCTTTAGTCGTCCATGATGATATTATTCTTTACAAACCCTGGCGTCCTTCAGTATCTGCAATAAGATGCTGCAGATGTTCTATCAGACAGTTGTGGAGAGCGCCCTTTTCTACGCGGTGGTGTGCTGGGGAGGCAGCATTAAGAAGAAAGACGCCTCACGCCTGGACAAACTGGTGAGGAAAGCAGGCTCTATTGTTGGCATGGAGCTAGACAGTTTAACATCTGTGGCAGAGCGAAGGGCGCTCAGCAGGCTCCTATCAATTATGGAGAATCCACTGCATCCACTAAACAGTATCATCTCCAGACAGAAGAGCAGCTTCAGCGACAGACTGCTGTCACTGTCCTGCTCCACTGACAGATTGAGGAGATCGTTCCTCCTCCAAACTATGCAACTCTTCAATTCCACCCGGAGGGGAGGGGGGGGGGGGGGGTGTAAACGTTAACATTTAACATTATACAAAGTTATTGTCTGTTTTTTCACCTGCATTATTTTTAATCTTTAGTATTATTTATTGTATCAGTATGCTGCTGCTGGAGAATGTGAATTTCCCATTGGGATTATTAAAGTATCTATCTATCTATCTATCTATCTATCTATCTATCTATCTATCTATCTATCTATCTATCTATCTAATTCCCATTTGCATCACACATTAAAATTCAAGCTCTGCCTCGTATTTTTATATGTATTAAAGTTGGTACTAGTTTAATTAAATAATAATTGGGTAACTAGTTGAATGACATACCAGTATTTTAAAGCTGCTGTTATTATTATTATTTATGTATTTTATATTCTATTACAGAAAAAGGTGCCACATGGTTTACTTGAATAATGGAGGCAGTTTAATAGGATTTCTGTTCTTGCTGTAGTACTGAATAGGTATCATGTATCGTGAAATTTTAGGTTTGTATCCAATACAAAAATTCTGCTATCACAACAGCCCTACACCAAAGTATGGATTTAATACTAAAAAGATAACAAGAGCACAAAGAGAGGACTACAAATATGTTTTGTAACCGCCCAGAATACCATCTTCTAGCTGCATTTTTTTATATTGAGGGAGTAATCTAGGGATAGAGGCAACAATTGTCTTATTTTTCCTGCTTGTTTGGCTGAAAGGCTTCATTGTGTTCAAGATGGCCAGACAACATTATAAGCCACAGAAAAGCATTGTTTTGTGGATTAATTATGTGAAATACAGTCATGGCATGAACTGTCAAGTAGTAGTCCTCCTGCAGTTTTTCAAGAACTGGTGCTGGCAGGAAAGGTCAAGTTCAGGCAGGACTATAATAATATTTCAAAACTTTGACAAAGAGGCAATGGGATTGGGCCCCAGTTCTTTGGTGCTGTCAGTGTCAAGTAGTCTCGAGTTCCCCATTGTTTATACAGATCTGCTCCCACGATATGGTGTTAAGATAACAGCTGAATTTAGATTTTCTCTGGTGTGAATGAACATGGATAAGTGTGCTCTTCAAAGGGAAATTTTCCTGATATCTGAATTGGTTCTGCTTTCCTCTGACCCTGCTCTGGAATGCCAAGTAGATAGGTGTGATTCAGGTACAGCACAATGCTTGTGTCAAAGAAAGACAAAAGAGCCACAAAAAGGTTTCAGGCAGCCTCCCATATACTTGAACTTGGCTGCAAAATTGGATAAATTGATTGAACAGTTGCATACAGATTGGAGTCCAAAACAGAAGTGACTGAATGAGGTAAAGATGGTGGAATAAAGCAAGGGAGAGGAAATGATGTCACCGGGGCTGAGATTGGAAGTGGTGTCATCGGGGCCAGGCGGAATTTCCTGTAGCTGATCTGCAGTGGAAAGATAGAAAGAATTCGCACATTCCACCACCCCCTGGTCTGGTGTGGAATTGCCCTTTAGCTGCCTCCCATGCGCACGTGTGTGACACTTGATAAAAACAAAATTTTGAATATTAGGCTGTAGTTGTTTATTGTAAAACAATAAGATAACTAGTTTTCTAATATGTCATCATCAAGGTGTAGTGTCAGCAATGTTTTAGTCTTCATCTAAACATGTCTCTTCTTCCAAATAAAGTCATATATTGATGACACATTTAATTGCATATACTGTGTGCCACCACAATGGGATCCATGCTGATTTAAATGGCAGTGAGTAAAATAATGTAAAAGAGAGACCAAGGCAGATTCTACATAAATAATAATATTTGATAAGGTCAGTCAGGCTCTTGGAAAATACTTGAAAGAGTGTGCAGGAAGAAATAGAACTGAAAATAAGGAATGTTTGTACAGCTTTAAAATTTTGTACATCATCCAGCCATTTTGTGCAAAAGTCACCCTTCCTGTGCAAGGTTTCCAGCAGATAAGTTGGGAGGGGGAACCATAATAATAATGGGGCCAATGAGGATGAGCCACACAATCCGAAGACATGCTGGTAAAATTGTGACTGTTTAATATACACATGTTCATGATCACAAAAGCAAAATCCAAAAAGTTACAGGCATATACTGTAGTTAAACACAGGATAGCAGGCAATATAAATGGGCTAATTAAAGAAATTACTAACAGGAACAAAAACTATAGTCATAAACACAAGCCCCACGTTTTAATAATAATAATAATCAAAGGTCAAAAAACTCTAGACACCAAAAGAGACACAAAAACCTGCAAAACAAGAGTTAAGTATAAATGGCCTTATGGCCTTTAGCAAGATGAGAACACAAAATGCTCAAGCAAAAGAACTACTTCAGTTCCCTGACTTTATGCAGCATTCTGTGGCACCAGATGAATACTTTGCAGCAGATGTTGAAGATCAACCGACAAAAGTGAGGCCCATAGTCAATGATATTAGAAATGAAATGCTGAGGGTGCAGCCCAAATCCATTTCTGACAAAAAGAAAAAGTAATTGCATTAGAAAATACTTTTTATTAACTATTCAAAAGAGGAAACCATGGAGAGAGAGAGAGAGAGTAATTCTTATTCATTTTATTTAATTCCTAGACAACGACTTTGAAACATCACTGTTGCAGAGCTTGGAATCTGAAAAATCTCACTATTCTAAGCAAAATACTTAAAAGGCAACATTTCCTTTTTTAATCTTAACCACCTAAATAATCAGATTGCGATCAAGGAGTATGAATTTCATAATACAAAAACTCAATAATGTGGATAATCCATTACATTTTGTAAGCTTGCACATTAAAGGTTATGAACTCAAAATAGGTAGTTTCGCATCTTAACACAAAGAAGTCAAAAACCGCCTTCCACCTAGGCTGAAAAGAGATTGGTAGGGTGAGGTACTGTATCTCACTTTGTGACAAGAAGTCCATGGAGTATTAATATTCATTCATACAGCAACCTCGTATGTAGCTCCATCGAGATAATGTCTGATTTTTAGGGACACTACATTACAGTGGTTTGCAAAATTAATTAAACTAAATCAGTGTTGGTTAATATGTATGCACTAGTGCGGAAGGATAACAAACATCTGGTGAAAATTGTATTTTTAACCTATAGTATGATCAGTCTTAATCTCATAATGGCAAGAGATGTTAAGTGTTTGTATTTCCTGCCTTAGATATATCATCTTGTGTAACTGTAAAAGCAAATTAAGATGGCCTTGATAAGTACAAGTTTTATCAAGGATCATAAATTGGATCTCCCATACATATTTATTTGCCTGTATTTGTTACAATATTCCTTCTTTCTAGTGCACAACTATTAACAAATCAACTACGTTTGATTAATAACCTGTTTCCCTCTGTCAAGCCTTGTCATTATGATTGCATTTTTATTTCTCACCACACACCCCTGGAGCTTAGAAATTTTTAAACAGCACTATTCGAAGTTGCAATTGCTAGCTCAGCCCTATATTAATTGCAGGTGAAGAAATGATTACATTTATTTCCACTCAAATTGATTTTTTTTTCTTTTTGTTGAAACTGTTTCTCCTGAGATATCAGCCAGGACACTTTGGGAAACACTTAAAGCATACTGAAAGGAACAGTTTCTTAACATTTTACTCAAAAATAAATTACAAACAAGAAAGGCATTAGAATTAATTATAGACAGCTCTAACAATGATGATGAATAAACAAAATCTCCTGCTAGTTAACTTTATAGAGAAAGCATAATCTACTGACCACAAGAAAAACAGAGCAACTAATAACGTAACAACACTAGGTAAAAGGCTAATAAAATGGTAGCCTAACAATTAGTGCAATTGCATAAATAAATAAAGTACAAGAAATTAAAGTCACTGAACATAAAATTGTGGAATACTGCAAAATGTTGTGCACATCCAAATCCATTGAAAGTGAGGCTCTTACTAAAGATATTTTGATAAAGTAGAAATGCCACAGTTTCAAGACACTATCACATCTTAGAGATAGACACAGGCCCAGACGGATACCCAATAAAGATAATAATAATAAAAAATCTAAATCTGCTATGCTAGCTTTGTTTCAGGAAACTAGAAAAGAAAGTCTTTTGAGTAGAACATTTTTGTGCTCCATGTTGGACATGCAAGTAAGAAATTTACTGAACACAGGACAGCACTGCCACTACTACTACTGCTACTTCAGGTGTTAATCACAGTCATTCTGGCCCCCTAAAAATTCCCAAACCCTAATTGGCTAACTATTTCTCTCACAACTTCACCACCTAAAAGCTAGCATGTGGTGAGTGTACCAATGCAAAATGGCAGCCATCGCACATTGGTGATGATGTGGTGGTTTAACTAGCCCCCAGTCCCTATGTAAAGAGCTTTAGTAGTGAGAAACATACTGTATAAATCTAAAGAATTATGAATGTGTATATATATATATATATATATATATATATATATATATATATATATATATATATATATATATATATATATATATATATATATATATATATATATATATAAAGGCACTATATCAGCGCAGACCTGACAGAGACTGACACCAGAGGCACACGTAAAATAATACACAAAGATTTATTTTCTTCACCCGTGGGGCACATCTTCCCCGTGTCTCACAGGCACTACACAGTCCCACACTAAGCACACCAAATAAACTCAAACAAAATACTCTTCCTCCACTCCTCTTAGGCAGCTTCATCGTTGTTGTTGTTGTTGTTGTCGTCGTTGTCCTCCTCCCCCTCCTCCTCCCGACTCTGGTACCTTGGTTAGTGGCTGCAGGCTTCTTTTATAGCCCAACCAGAAGTGCTTCAGGTGATAATTAGAGTAATTAGGCTGCACTTCTGGGTGTGGCTGAATCACAGCCCAGACGGGCTCATTAAGTCATTCAACTCCACCTGCCGGTGGCCATGGATCTCAAAAGGCATGAGCTCCAAAGTCCCATGCCTGTGGCCCCGATGCAACCCAGGGGGGCTGCCACCAAGTGTTCCAGGAGACATAGCGTGGATCCCATGGCTGCTCCCCCGGCTCTAATGCCAAAGGGGCGTCTCGGTCGGGGAAGGGTCCCGGCTGTCCACCACAATATATATACTAGGGGGCTTTGCCCCCTGCTCGCTTTGCTCGCCCAGCCCCTCTTATCCCCCCCGGGCACGCTACGCTCCAGCCACTTCGCATCTCTACCACCTGCATTGTCGAGGGGAGCTGAATGCACGCTGAGGAGATGCGGTCTGATCATCGGCTGTCTTTCTGCTGCTGCTGCCTTGCTGCCCTTTCTGCTTGTCGAGCTGTGCGTTGATCATTTAAAAGCCTGTACAGCAGCTGTCCTTTTGTCTCACTGCTTTGTCCCGCGGGACGTCAAATTGTCTTCCGAGAAGATCACGTATCGTCTCCTTCCAAGCCTTCCAACATTTTTTTTATAATAGATATATATATATTGTGGTGGGAAGGACTGGGGGGAGAGAGCTTTTTCAGAACCTTTTTTTTCCCCCGGACCGATAGAGGGCAGCCCCATTGCCTTACACCGGGGCCATGGGTTTGCAGCATGGAAGCTTAACCCTGTTGGGGCCTGTGGCCACCGCCATGGGGAGCCTGGATGTGTGCTGGACCCTGTTTGACAGCACTTCTTCCACACCAGGAAGTGCTGTCGGAAGAAGGTTGTTAGACAGCCAGTGTTCTTCCAATTGTCCTATAAAAGGGTGTCAGTCACCACTATTCAATCAGGAGGAAGAATGACAAAGCCTGTGTAGAGGACTGGAGGTGCTCTAACTGTTGCCATTATTTGTATGGTGCTAAGAAGTGGGAAGCAAATAGAAAAAGGCTTGTCCACAGAGGAATAAAGGTGTGGGTTATGCTGGAACTCGTGTCTCTGCATGTCGGTGTTGGAATAGGGAGGTTGTACATTATATATATATACTGTATATATATGAGATACAGTTTTTGCCAAATAATACAAATAGTATACAACACGTGTTTCCCCCTTATTGGGGTTCATCAGGTGTAAACACTTTTGCATCCCCTTATGGAGATCAAATCTCTGACGTTGCACCACGACAGCTGGTTTGGTTATCTGACAGGGTGAAGATCAGACTACAGTATTACATTCTTAGTTCTTAATTGAAATGTGATTATTTAGGTGGTTACCTATCAGGTAACGCTTGTGGTTGGTCAGCCAGTCAGCAAACATCCATCACATCCTCTCAGAAGTGAGATGCAACTCATAGATGTGTGATATATTACCTGCCAAATAATACAAAGTGTACACAGCATGTGTTTCACTCTTATTGAGGCTCGTCACCGTATGTACTTTTGCATCCCCCTACGAGGATAGCGCCTTTGTATTATTTAGCTACTGGAAGTTTTGTAATCTCTTGATGCAGAAAAAGGCTATTAAAGGGACTAATGGGGATATTTGTTTACTGCACTATGTAAGTTTTGGCTTGGATCAACAAATATAGCATGGATATGTCAATAATTATTTGACTACAAAAGATATATGAGAACAAAAGAATAAATAATTAAACTGAAAAAATTGCTAATACATAACAGAAACAAAAATTTACTTGGCCAAAAAACAGCAAAAGAATTGATCCCATGGGGGGGTCATAGAAGCTGTTAGTGTTACTGTTATACATTCAGTAACTTTTTAAAATTTGTCACATCAGGTTAAGGTTCAAAGTTGGGTATATGCAATTTCAATCTGAACTTTGGCTTTACCATATCTTATGTGTTTTAGTAGTGGTAATGTGTCAGATTATTGTGTAGAGTTTTTAAATTAAAAGCGTTACCAGATCTTAATGTTCTCGACATAGAAGCACAGTGGTCACTGCAGGAGTTGGTTTGAAATATTTGTAGGGTTCTTCACATATCTGCATATGCTTTTATTGGGTTGCCATTATTCCTAAATTTGGCCTGTATGACTGCATATGCATGTCTGTATGCATGATAGTGCCCTGCAAGGGACTGGTATGTTGGCCAAGGTCTTTTACCAGCTGGCATTTATTGAAAGGCTTCAGCTTCCTCTGAACCCTGTATTAGGAATAATTGGATTTTTAAAAAATGAATAAATGGATTTTACATTTTCCCTTCTGTGAAATATTAAGTTCTCTAGCGGGTGCAGGAGTTATGAGCCACTTTAGAAAGGCTTAATTTTCTTCATGCTGGTCTTATAAGTCCTTGAAGTGATAAAATTGTTTTAAAATAAAAAAAATAAAAACAATTAAAATGTAATTTTGTTTTTTCATACAAAAAAAGAAAGTACTGTCAGAGGTTATTATGAAATTTTATTTTCATTTTGCCAAGTTTTATTCTCTAAAACAAACTTTGTTTAAATATCAAATGCAATGCTGCTTTTAATAAAAGAGCAAATTTCAAATTATTTATATGTGCAAGATTTTCTGCACAGCTGTTTGTATATTCTGCTCTTTTAGTTTTTTATGATTCATGATTTTTTAATGTGAAGTTTATGGAGACATGTTATAAATTGATTTTTTTAAAGTGATATGTGCACTCTCATACTGTGTAAAAAATTAACAGTGACTAGATAGATAGATAGATAGATAGATAGATAGATAGATAGATAGATAGATAGATAGATAGATAGATAGATAGATAGATAGATAGATAGATAGATAGATAGATAGATAGATAGCTTTGTGTGTCATTGCATTACTTTTCTTTATGAAAGGAAAATGGTAATTTCCCTGGTAACTGTCATTTTGTTAAGGTATATTACTAGCTGAATATCCACATTGAAACAATTAGCCGTAAAAATAAAATATACTGCAGCAGCACATAAAGATTAAGAGGGTATAGCTAACTGAGCTCAGCAGGATTCCCAAAGCAACACAGTATTCCTATTATAGAATCACATACTTCAGGAGGGTTTTGTTGGGATGCCGCCTTCCATATTAATTTACAAAATATAATGTTTATGTGTGAGTTAAGCTGAGGGTGGATATGGATTATCTGTGTTACTGGACAGATAGCTGACAAGGTAGCAGACACAGATCTGAATGTTCACATCTGCTTTGTTATAGCTGGCAGAATCACTGTGATGCATTTTGTACACTTGCCAGTCCATTGCAAGGAAAATGGCTATTAAGGCCTCATCAGCAACCAGCCCTTTCACTTCAATAGTCAGAACGACTGGGAGATAAAAGCCATTGGTTTCCCATTATGGCTAAAAGAAACTGATAGATGTTGTTCAGTGTGCAGCAGATAACTATGTTTTAAACATCAGGAATAAAGGTTTTCTTTTCAGGGGGTTTCATTACATTTTCTCTGAAGCGAGTGGCTGCATAATAAAGCCACCCATTTGGGCTTTGCAGAGGCAACAATTCAGCCTCTAATGTTCACATCCTATCAAGGACAAAAGTCAGAAATAAAATATATGCCAAAATGGAGAGGAAAATGTGCGGTGTGTACAAAGCACAATATAATGCAAGTCCTTTTTTATTTTAATGTACTACATTTAATGACACTCTACACGTACAGTTTTAGAAATAGGAGTATTACAAAATAAATTATTATTTATGACAATATTAGTATTGTTAGATTAATACTGAACGCTTTTAAACAACAATATATTGAAAGTATTGGTATACAGTATAATTAGGCTGACACAGACATATAAGAGATATTTTACTTTTTTTTGGCTCGTTGGTATACATTATATCTTGGGACAACAGTTGCCCCAATTCTGATTAGAAGTTAAGATCACATGACCAACAAATAGGCAGATTTTATTAATCTTTCACAATATATTAAAGACTTGTTAAATAAAGACATTTTCTCCTGTCTTCTAGTGCCAAAGACACTGATATGGTGTTTAATGCAATTCTTATGAATCAGCCTTAAAAAAAGATGAGGTAAATGGATCAACATGCCCAACACAGAATGGAGAACACACAAATTTTAAGTAATAAAGAAAAATAAAAAGACAGCATAAAAAATGAGATAAGACGTCCAGTGATGCAACTAGCTTTATCCAACAACAACAAAATTTATTTCTATATCACATTTTCATACAAAGGGTTTAGCTCAAAGTGCTTTACAAGATGTCAAAGAAAGATAAGAATAATAATGAAACAATAGTATAAAAATAAATATAATAAGTTATATATATATAATTAAGAGAAGCATACTCCTTAAATATAGCTGTCTCTAAATGCAGGTATGGTAAGGTCAGGTGGCCAAGGTGAAGAGACAAACAAAATCTGTAGGGGTTCCAGGCCATAAGATCACCCAGTGTTCACTGGTCATTCTACCTAACATAAATGTTCTTAAGTAGTACTTTTATTTGTTTTTTAAGCGTTGTTTAAGAGAATTCAGTTTTGTGGGCAGGTTGGAGTATCTGCTTTCATTCAAACATCACAAGTGGCTGTACAGGACTTTGATCAGGTGGTGGTGGTAGCATAGAGCAATACCTCAGAAGAACCATAAAAGAAAACAGTGAAAAGTAAAGATTAATAATGATTGCAGAGTCATTGACTATTCTATGAATATCTAGTTTATTAAGGGTAGAACTAAAATAGTAATGAGAAAGACAAATTAAAAAGTGGGTACTTGGGAGTTTTTTTTGCAATGATCCAGAATGATAGTCTGGCATATCCCTATTGGTAAAAGATTCTGGGTGCAAGAAAGCAAAAGGCTTCCTCACCACCTCTTTTATCTCCAGCTCTTAGAGTAATATACAGACCACTCTTAAAAGATCTAAGGTTACGACTTGCAATGTAGGGGAACAGGTACTCCAAAATATAGGAAGGACCATGATTATTTAAGGCTTTATATGCTATTACAAGTATTTTAAAGTCAGTTCTAAAGGACAAGGGTAACCAATCTAATGATGCTAAAACTGGAGAGATGTGCTCAGGTTTTTATTATGATTCTTGCTGCTATATTCTGAACTAACTGCAACTGATGGTCTTTGTTAGGTAGACCAGTTAGGAGTGCACTACAATAATCTAGATGACTAAAAACAAAATGGTGAATTAATTTTCTCTGCATCTTTCAATGTTATAATAGGTCTCCCTTTGCAGTGCTCTTTAAAAAAATGCAGTTTTAGTAATATAGTTAACATGTGGTTTAAAGTATAGGTCAAAGTCCATGATTACAGCCTAATTCTTTACTTATACCTGTACTTAATGCTAAGGGATCAAGCTTATTTCTAATACCTTTGTTATTTCCATTTTACTAACCACAAAGATTTCAAATTTTCTTTATTTAGTTTGAGGAAATTACTACTCATCCATTCAGAATCCATGACAGACATTGTGTCCGAGAGCCTAGAGTGTCAGGTGCAATAGGTAAAGCTGCATGTCACTTATATAGCTGTGTAGTTCACCTCATGTTTTCAGGTAATCTGGCCTAATTGGGTACATGTAGATTGAAAATAACAATGGGCTAAGAAATAATCCTTGTAGTATGCCATATACAATATCATGAATCTCTGAATTACAATCACCAAAACTAACAAAGAATTTTCTACCTGGTAAATAAGACTGAAGCCAATCTAACACATTGCCAAGAGGCCCACTCATTGAGTAAGGCATTTATTACAATACCGTGGTTTATGGAATCAAATGCTGCGCTAATGTCTAGTAGAACAACAATAGATATGTGGTCTCTGTCCGCATTAACCCATGTAAGTCATTTAGTACTGTAAGCAGTACAGTTTCTATACTATGATTTGTTCTAAAACCTGATTAAAACTTATCAAAAACAGAATGTTTGTCCATTCTACCTTGTTAAAATATATAATTCAGGAAAGTGATAATAAAAAGAAGCAAAACTACAGTAAATATTTAGTTTTGTTAATTCCTGAATTCATTTGGTATCTCATAAATTACAAAGAAATGTATTTTACTCAATATGAGTGAGCATGTGCATGAGTGTATTCTGTAATGGACAAGTGGCTTCCAGTGTAGATTCCATCCATTACATTAGGTTCTGCTCTTCGCAAACCTACAATAGAAAAAGAAGATTCAGGTGGCTGGATAGATACAGTGCTTTCATTCTACCATAGCTTATCAATTGTTTCTTAAGAGCAGAGAGGGACAGCAATTGTCTCATGCACATGTAATAAGACCAATGCGTTTTCTGCATCTCTTTATTACTTTATTGCTCAGTTGCCTCCCATCCTTCATATTCATACTTATATGAATTTGTGTAAAACAGACTTCATGTTCTCCATAAAACACCTGCAATGAACTGGCGTTGCCATCCATGGTCTATTTCCTGCCTTGTACAGAAGGCTGCCAGGATCGATTCTAGATCACCTGACCCTGAACTGGATCCAGTAGATTTGATAATGGATGAATAAATATTAAAAATGTAGGCCTCCCACAGTCTGATGGGGTATTTTTCCCACAGTGTCCTTTTTGTCCTTAAGTTTTTATCAATTGCTAATTTGTGTTATGCTTTCTCCTGTTTCAGCCTCTTGAAATTTGCTCGTCTCTGTACTCCCTGATTTTGCTCTTAGTTGATTTTCTAGTATTTCCTCATTCTAAGGTAAAGAAACATGACATTAAATCTAATATTAAAATAATTTATGCTTATAAAGTTACACAGGTGTAAATAACTAACATAAGTATCACTGTTAAATTACTTCAACACTTCATTTACAGGTGTTAGTGAATCAAAGAGAATTAAGACCAAGCTGTGGGCCTGGTCAACAATGTCAGAGATGAAGATGGTTTAGAAAATACATGGTTAGTCAAAGGCATCAGTCAGTTTTGAAGAAATAGTATAATTTCCTTATATCTTATTGACTCTGATTTTGTATAAGACAGCAGTACAGAAATTTAAAGCTTTCCATATTTCTTAATATGCAACAAAAAGACTAATTACTACTAATGGTATTTCTAAATGAGTGGATGTGATGCTATGAAAATTAATAATCTGATGTGCCTGATGCATTCATTCTCTAGTGAGAGCCTTGGAAAATTGTCATGGAAAGAGCAGACACAGAGCAGGGAGGACCCACACTTGAGCCGTTTACTGTTGCTATCCTACCTAATAGCAAATTTCTGGACACTTACAATCTTACCTCATACAGTAAACCACTCTTAGAAGATGAATATGAGCTCGCTATAATCAAGTCACTTTATTTTTCAAAATTTATAGCACATGCCATAATACTGTCACTTATTCTAAAAAAATGTTTTCAGCTTTAATGCATTATGGCTGGATCTCATCAAGGAAATCTATATATTTATATACTTTCATGCTGTTTTTACTATGGGGCCAGGTAGAAGATTTAAGCAAACATGACAATAAAAGTCATGGTACAAAGTGTCAAGCTTTTAAAATTACCCATATGGATGTTGCAATGAGAAATTGTAAAACTATTGGAATGTCATAAAACTTTCCATAACAAAATATGATCTCCTCTACCCTGCAATGAGTTTAGGCCCCATCCAGTATTGGTTCCTTGTGTGTCGTATGCTTTTAGGATACCAGTGAACTGGAAAAGCATGTTCGAAAATACAGTAAAAGGGTGGTCTCTCTTGATTATTTTTAGCTTTCACTGTTTTCTGTGTAAATTAAATACAGTTAAATATTACTATTCATATATTTTGTAGATTTTTTAAAAAATAAAATACGTTCTCCAAGCTTACTATTTACAAATAGGGAATCATAGTAAGATAAGGGTTTTAGGCTGAGAAAAAATTAATGTTTGACACTTAAAATCTAGAATGAAATTAATATTGGTCTGAAAACACCAAGAAAACAGCTTTACAAAGCAAGGACTGGAAGAAGTTAAAATCAAAGGGAATCTTAAATTAAATACTGATTGATTTTTGTCGCCATGTCAGATGCCGTATACAATGATTGTGAGATAAGTGGTCATCATGAAAACCTCTTGAATACAGTTTGATTGCATTTTCAATGAATGGTGCTGTATTAGTTTAAGGCTGATTAACTGCAGACTGGCACCATGATAAGTAAATTAAAAGAGAGTTTTACCTTTAAAGCAGCAGTGATTCTTAATATTGAACATGGCCATACCTCAGATGTTCACATTTTAATTTATTACCCTTTGATCACACCAGAACACCAATGCATGTTTCAGTTTTTAATTAATTTACCTACTTCTGAACATGGTCTGAACTCTTTGGGGAATGTAGAATTAATACAACACATCTCTACTTTAGAGAGCAGTTTTGGTCAATTAATCCCATGTTTAAATCCCAGGGGATCTATACTGTTAAATGATTTCATGATCAAAAGTTACTGTAAAACACTGTGATTTATTTTTTAATTGCAATTAGTCAAATTAATTGCTGATACCTCCAAAGTGATTCCTGACCAAAGGCTGTACTTGTCATTTGATTTTGAAATTCCATTTTTTAACTGTTATAGTGTCTAGTCTCAGATTTGAAGAAGATTGCTGCTTTATGTGGCAGACGAGCATCACAATAAAAGAAAAAAATGTTCTACTACTTTAAGAATTTGTGTACAGTATTGTGCAGGGATATCTACCCTGTAAGCTACAGGGTAACAATAATAACTATAGTAATGACAACTGTCTTCAGAAACTGCTCACTTTCTTAACAATATTGTTGCATATTTACCCTTAAGTTAAATTGTTAAGGCGTAGGAATTGCATGAACATTAGAGGGTATTATTGAAAGTTTACAGCATATGAAAGAAATGTGAGTTACAAAGGCCCATCCTTTGAAAATAAAAATACTTAGCTTGCCATTTCATTTGGACACATCCGTCTTTATTGTGTGTTATAATTCTCATGTGTCTGTCTGTCACATGGTTTATGATCAAGCAAAGAAATTGGTCTTTGGGTAAAAGCAGATTTTTCAGAAAAATAAAATTCAATCGTTGGGTCTTCAAAAGCCTTACCTAAAAAATAAATAATTAAAGTAACACTTTTTTCCTTTTCACTCATTATCTGTGATAATGAAATCATTAGAGCATAGACTGTGAGAATGGATGCTAAGCGCCCATTATAGAGGCGTGAAGAAGATGCAGAAGAACAACAACAGAAATAAAGATTTTCTATATTTGTAAAATATGTCACAGATAAATTATACAATATCTATAATTACTATATTTTCATTCCACTGATATTTTACTGATTCAAAATTCTGATATGATGCCATTACTTCTAAGTGTAGCTGTAACTGCCTGTTAATCTCCTGTATAATACATTTCACAGTTAACAATGCAAAAATAAAAATCCATCTCAGAACAGTTCAGTAGTTAATAATATGTAATAAAGTAATAATTTTGCTCACAAATGAATAGGTAGTTGTTTTCAGCCAGAGAGGACATTGTTACTAGCCTATGTAGTCATTGTAAGAGACCTCAGAGAGTGAAAAAATCAATAAAAATCTAACACTACACAACTGGCATTCATTGGAATAATAACATTAGACATTTACATAAAGCTTAATGCCACTGTAGCTTAAGTAGCAGGCTTTGTTCTAATTAGCCTTATAAATCATGTTTGCTGCTAAGAGGCAAGTTAAACAGAGCATTAATGACAAACAAAATCAGCTGAAAACAATATATCCCCTATAGACTGATTACAGCAGAGTGAAAGAAACTTAAAAATCTTTTAACTTTGTGAGACTTGCCCGGACACCATCAGACGGACACCGCATCTTTATAAAATGCATTTTTATTTTCTCCAATACACAACACAACTGTCCCGCACAACACACTGTGCTCCTTGCACCAATCACCATTACTCCAGGCCTTTCTCTCTCTTGTCCGTGCGGCCACCTGTCCTCTCTCCACAGGAGCTTCATCCTGCTCCTGCTCCCGACTCCAGCTCCCTGATTGGTGGGAGGCGGCCCCTTTTATTCTCACCCGGATGAGCTCCAGGTGCTCTGCCTGACGTCACTTCCTGGTGTGGCGGAAGCATCAGGAGAGCACCCAGAAGCATCTCCGGTTGTCCCTGGAAGGATCAATGTCCATTGGTGTGGCAGAAGTAAATGTCTCCCAGGCTCCATGAGGCTCGGGGCGCCCCCTGGCGGTGGGCACAGGCCCCAACGGACTTGAGTCTCCCTGCTCCCCTTCCGTAGCCCTCTTCTGGTCCAGGGCGGTTGCCCCCTCGTGGCCCAGAGGACGAACACGCCACCTTTTGGTCCTTCCAGGTGTCCCGGCCGGGTCTGACCCCCAGCCTCCTGCAACAACTTCTATTTATTCACTAGCAAATTCAAAAAGCATACTTTTTGGGCAAATTAAATTCAATTAAGCACTGTGACAAACTCTATGTCTTGTCTTAATTTAATGATCAAGTGCAGGCCATTTTCCCTTCAGAAAGAGTTCTTTAGTGTTTTTCTGATAGCCAACACCAGAATTGCATTGTGCAAACTATACTACACCATGTTACAGCCCCGAGGAATTATTACTGTTCCTGGTGTCTTAAATAAAGCACATTTAAGGAAAACATACCCCACATCATGCCCCTTATTAAATGTCTCCAATTTTCTCCAGTCTATGCACTGTAAATGTTCAGGGTAAAACTGAAAAGAAAGGGAAGCAACATCTTGATGGCTACCAAAATATTTTGAATTTGTTGAGGTAACATTAATGGAAATGTGGATGTCTTGAAAATAATGTTCAACCCAGTATTGTGGGCAATATATATTCTGCTATTGCATGGCCTACATTTAAAAGTAGACAGTAACTTTAATTTAGTTCAGTTAATAGTTTGAACATGCAGTCATAACTTAGATGCTGGTCACTCTTCTCTCTGGTCTGTGGTTCTGCTAGTATCAGCATCTTTCGGCACATCTACTGTTTCAGGTGTGCTGACAACAGAAATCTTCATCTCCTGTGGCTCTTCATTATCAGAAGCAAAAAGACATCACTTAATGGGGGTTCTTTTCACCTCCTTTAAGCTGAGTGTGACGGCATACCATTTAGCTTGAACATTCCAGTGTTAATTTTTTCACAGACGTAGCTGCCAATTCTTTCAAGTTCACATTTTCTCCAACTGTATCACCTTAATAGTGAGGGACAGAGACCATATACGGCCAGCAGCAGTGCACTATTCCACTAGTCAAATTATGTCTTTAATGTCAAAGTATATTTTTGGTGTCACAAAATGGGTTTTCCTTTGCAGCAGATTTTGTTTATTTTTAACATACTGTATGCAATGTGTTCTTCACTAACACTGCATGGACAGTTTATTCATCATAACCATAGGCCTTTTAGCATTTGGATGATATTGAGAAGAGCACCATTGCTGTTTAAATCTCTGCCCCTACTTTGAGCTCTGCATTCATGAGGTATTGGATTAACTAGGAATGGCACACTCAGTGAACCTGTAGCTGCATTTTTCTAAAATTACGAAAGTTCAGCAGCTCTAGCATAAAAATGGGATTCAACAAAAGCCTGACGTGCTGAAATGATTCCATAGTTGTTTAAAAGTTTTAGATAAAATTCAAAGTAAAACAGTTCACACAAAAAAGAAAAAATTAAAATAGCAATCACTTCAAAACGTTTCTGAACCATTTCAAAACAGTCAGAAAACTGTATGCATATCCCATTTCTAAACTGAAAATGGGTCTTTTAAGTCCCTGTGTACTGGGACCTATTCTAAATAACAACTGACACAATTATCACACTGTATCTTAGTTATAGCAAGAAAGTTTTATCTCTTATTAACTTACAGGGGGTAAAAGGCTATACCATTGTCTATGACTATGACTAAGCAAACACTAATATGAATTTAACTTAAATTAAAGCATTACTTTCTAAGATTGGCTCTTACAGAACCGTCTAAATATTTCCTACTTTTTTTTTTAATTTGACATACGTACTTTGTTAATCCCTGAGGGGAAATTGTCTTTTTGCATGACCTTTGGGGGTCGGAGCACAGGGTCAGCCATTCTGGTCCATATTTAAGCCAAATTCATTCATGGTTTTATCTAGACATGTAATACATACAGTATGTTTGGTCTTGCAAGACTAGACTTTATTTAACTGGTACTCCCAAAGCTCCTTCCACATAAGTGAAATAATATTCCCCGCCCCAAGCCAGGTTCTAAATCCAGACTCTACTCCATTTAGATCCATCCAGCACAATCTTGTCACTCAGCTGGAATAAACCTGACCCTCAGGGTTTGTTTCCTTTGCCCACTCAGAAGCTCCATGTTACTGTTACATTATCTTTGCTGATATCAAATAAGGCTCACATTAGATATCTTTGTCCAGTTCTTCCATTTACAGCAATTATACATTTTGTTTATTGTTGAGGTCTCAGCTGTCTCTAACTGAACATGTGTCATAAGCTTTCACATTTAAACAGCTTGGAAGAATATAAGAAGTGAAGCTTTATAGTAGGAAAAGGGACAACTGAAAATTAAAAAAATATAGTATGATAATAGACTTTAATACAGTTTAGGGAGTCAAAAAAAGAAATTTTATATATTTTTACTCACTAAAGGAATGTTCTATACAGTAGCAGATGTTTATTGATAAGAGTATGCTATTTCAGGACAATTCGATGTGCCCATTAACAACTCACAAATTCTTAGACGGTAACATTGTGAGTCAAACATAAAAAATTTTTAGAATTACATTAAAAATACCACATTTTTCTGAACTGTATAAACCATTTCAATTTTTCTTCAAAATCCAGTGCATTTCCCCGACCATTGTCACCAATAACACCATTTGAATGATTCATAGACATTTGTTAGAAAGCTCTGTAAACCCATTCTACTTTACATTGGTCTATCAACTTACTTCTTCCCTGTATTTAATTGTAGCACTTCAACAAATTAATGAACATGAAAAGTCTTGCTCAAAGTTTTCTCTTACTTAATTTTATAAAGCTACCTCATTAGTAACTCCAACTGGGAAGTTATTTCATATCCTGAAGTACTGTATTATTTGAGAACTTGAACCTGACTGCCCCTCATGTACACTATAGCTGGCCAGGGTTCCCTAAAATTACTTTGCATGCCTTTTTGGAACTGTAAAATTAAGAGGACCAGGCAACAGCTCTTCACTTGTCAAAAGCCGCTACTTAACTTAATCAGAAAAAAGATGATACCTCATTTATTTAAAGCTGATTGCACTCAACCTTTTCATTTAATTCTCAGTGTTATACATAGAATACTTAAAATAAAAAAAATCTATATTTGACTGTACTGATTATAAAAAGTTGCACCCACTCGTATCCTTTCAGCTTATGGAGCCAGTGTACCTCTGGAAGGCTAGTTTATTGATTCTCTTGACTAAGGCTCATTCTGAGCTCTAGTTTCAGCCACAAATTAGATCTATGCACCACTACAGACTCATTTTTCACTTTTTTATTTTTATGCTGACTGCAGTCCTTGATGCTGTGATGAATAGAGATTCACTTGAGGTTTCCTGCAAAATGCTTGTTGCTCAGTTCTGCATGATTCTGCACAATTCTAAGCAATGAATGAGAAAATCTCCATGGAAAACAAAAATGGTGAAAAGTTAGCCCAATATACAGAACCCATACAAAAATAAAAAAGAATTTCATAAAAATAAGCATCTCCTGATGCTGTAATTCAGGTCAGACCTCATTGTACATACTCAACAAGACAGCATTAATAGTGCTTAAAATGAACATTAAAAGCTTGGGCATTCATTTTTATTATAGCCATAAAAGTAGATCACAGATACTTGATTGTAAAGGCAAACTGCTGTTTAACAATCTGCTAGAAACCCATTTCTGAATTATTTAAAATATTGTGCCAAACCTATTATATAAGAGCATCACTTAATATGTTTATTTTTGTTTGGATGAAAGACTCATTGGAGTCTACATGTCAAGATTGTCAGTGACATGAGACCACCACCAATGGGGGCACTAGGTCTCCATAGAGGCCAGTGGGGGACAAATGAGTATGGAGTAGTTGTTCTCCAAGCTATTAGGTTGCAGCAAGGAGACCAGGTAGCTTATACATGAGCTTCACTTCTCCTCTTTCTGTGTAGGTGAAATTGGGGTCTGTGATTTCAGGGACACCACAGGCCATTATTGTGAGTTGTAGGAGAAAGGTCCCAAGACGTTCTTTGCTGCAGAAGTAATTTATTGGCCTTCCACTGAAGTAGTTCCTGGCCTGAGTTTTAACACTAGAATTACCAGAGCCTATGAAAAAACTCGTAGATCCATCCCACCTTAAAACACTTCACACTTCTTGTCAGCGTCTTTTGTCCTTTAAATGTGTTGATAAGCAGCAAACAGCAAGCAGTCTACTATCACATCCCCCCACCGGCACACAGTTTTCTCAGCTCAAGTCTGCTTACCTGCTTGTCAGTTGCTTAGAGCTGTATAAAGTGAGAAGTCATGCAAAATGACACCTTCTATAAATACTATATTGTTATTTGGAACACTTGCATTTCATGTGTGTTCCGTGTCTACAACTATCTATGCACAGTAAACATATTGTTAAAACAGAAACGTTTTTCATGTTTTAGTAATAATTGACAAAATGTAGGCATGAAGTGTATAATGTGTGAAGCCTGAATTCCAAATATCTTTATACACTTTCACAAAAGATAAAAGTATAACAGAACAAAAGTGTTTTTTTCTAAGGCTATAACCGAAGAAAAAGAAACCAGGTTAGTGCTGCTTGGTTCCTGCCTTCTTGGGTAGTATACTGGTTAGAGCTGCCGACTCCAACTCATAAGGTTCTGGGTTCAAGTCTTAACGTCTTCCAAAATAAACGTTTTGAGTAGTAAGCTGTTCTTATTGTTAATATTATACAATAAAAGCATACATTTGATTTGCGACTGTAACAGCCGCTGTAAATGTATAGTACTTGTCAAAGTTAGTGTCTTTTCTTTAGTTTTACTAGTTTTACTTTATTTACTTATCTTCCTACAGCATAAAGTCATAAGTATACTGCAGAGCTTCCTCTGTTTGATCGTCAAGGGCATGCTCATAAATTACACGTGTAATGCCACGAAAAATACCTGCTGACACTTTAGTACGTGAGCAATGGTACGAGAATGCAGTTAGACTTTTTTTGGGCACATACACCACGCTAGTGTTTAGATCTGGACGGTGTAGCGTTGGTGAGCTCTGTAAGCCGTGCTGTTTCTTTGAAGGATAGGTGATTGACAGGATGACGCCGGACTTTACGAACTTACGCCTGGTGCAGCAGCATTGTTCTTATATGTGAGGGGACGTTTCTTGCGGGGATGGCTTCTGTTTTCTCCAATCTGAGTTCACCTCTGTTATAGCGTGTCTTTATTTGAAAACAGCAGTGTCAGATCGGGGCGAGCGTGAACGCTAACTTTGACAAGCACTATAAATTTACAGCGGTTGTTACAGACGTAAATCAAATGTATGTTTTTACTGTATAATATTAACAATAATAGCAGCTCTCTACTCAAAACGGCAAACTTGAGAAGCTGCCAGCATCGAACCCAGAAGCTCTTGATTGGGAGTCAGCAGCTCTTAGCATTGCACCACGCAAGCAGTCGCATCAACCGCTTACCGCAACCTGCTTTCTTTTTTCTTCAGTTATATTTTTGAATAAAAGCGCACTTGTTCTGTTATACTTGTACTTGTGAAAGTGTTTATTTGATATTTGGACTTCAGGCTTCACACCAGTCATTCTCATTCTCAGTCACACACACTACTCACATCCATGTCCACAGTTTTCCCAGTCTCACTCGCGCACAAGTTCTGACACGGTTTTATATACAATCATCAGATTCAAATGTTAACAGTTCCCACACACAACTGCTGACTCCCAATCAAGAGCTTCTGGGTTCGATGCTAGCAGCTTCTCAAGTTTACCGTTTTGAGTAGAGAGCTGCTGTTATTGTTAATATTATACAATAAAAACATACATTTGATTTACGTCTGTAACAACCGCTGTAAATTTATAGTGCTTGTCAAAGTTAGTGTTCACACTCGCCCCGATCTGACACTGCTGTTTTAAAGTAAAGACGCGCTATAACAGAGGTGAACTCAGATAGGAGAAAACAGAAGCCCTCCCCGCAAGAAATGTTGACTCACATAAAAGAACAATGCAGCAGCACCAGGCGTAAAGGCAAAAGTCCAGCGTCATCCTGCCAATCACCTGTCCTTCAAAGAAACAGCACGGCTTACAGAGCTTGCCAACGCTACACCGTCCAGATCTAAACACTAGCGTGGTGTATGTGCCCCAAAAAAGTCTAACTGCATTCTCGTACCATTGCTCACGTACTAAAGTGTCAGCAGGTATTTTTCGTGGCATTACACGTGTAATTTGTGAGCATGCCCTTGACTGATCAAACAGAGGAAGCTCAACAGTTCACTTGTGACTTTATGCTGTAGGAAGATAAGTAAATAAATCAGCTCACATGTTATTTATTTGGATCAAATAAAGACTCGCTATAGTTATTTATCTATCCCCTTAGCTGTTTTTATATATATTATATAATAACAGTTATAAAGACACTTGTTCATGTTAATTGCAGACTCAATTGTTAAAAATAATATTTTAAAAGGAGCATCCCACATGAAAATACAACAATCTGACTGACTGACAGTGCATACCACTTTATATGGTTAAAAAGAAAAAAATAACACTTTCTTTCCAGCGGGGAATAGAACTCAGGTCTCTAAGGCGCAACAGGCCTGCTGCGCACTGATTGGCTGAGCAATCTGTGTCAACTATCCACGAGTTAGTATGTATCGTAATTGTGATTTAGACAGAATAAAAGTGAAAAAAAATTTAAACTTTTACAAGTCCTATAAATGTACACTGTGTGTTACAGACGCAAACCAAGTGTATGTGTGTACTGTATAATATTAACAATAAGAGCAGCTCATTACTGAAAACAGCAAATATAGGAGGAAGTCGTGATCGAACTGGAGACTCTTGATTACACCGAGGACGTTTGATTACAAGTCAGCAAATCTTACCACTACTCTACGGAAACTGTTGTTTTTTCTTTAACCTTTTGTGAAAGTGTTCACTTGATCTTTGGACTTCAGGCTTCATATATTATATAATTTATGCCTACATTTTGTCATTTACTACTGAAATATGAAAAATGTTTTAAAAATGTGTTTACACAGATTACTGTAGAAACAGAACACACATGAAATGCGTGTGTTCCAAATAACAATCTATTATTTCCACTCTAAAACTCTAGCAGTTCAGTCACTCCCAGATAATCAAACAAGGCATAAGCTGGGAAAACTTAGTGAACGTTCTGTGACGGTGGGGGATGGAATAGCCGGCTGCTTGCTGGCTCGTCTTAATCGGCACATTTAGAAGACAAAAGAGAGGTGAGAACGGTTTTAAGGTGGGCCGGATCTACGAGTTTTTTTGTAGACTCTGGTAAATCTAGTGTTAAAGTCACTTCAATCTGTAATTAAAATTCAGATTGAATGTTATTCACGTATTTACCTAGATTTATCTACTTATCCCCCTACAGTGTAAAGTCACAAGTAAACTGCAGAGCTTCCTGTGTTTGATCGACACGGGCATGCTGACAAACTACATGTGCAATGCTACTTCAGTAAGTGAATGACTTTAGCTGCAGATGGAAGTTCGTGTTACACTTTATGCAACTAATATTAAGGTTTCATAAGTTTTATGACCTTAGTTTGTCAGCATGCCCATGTCGATCAAACACAGGGAGCTCTGCAGTCTACTTGTGACTTTACGCTGTAGTAAAGTAGATAAATCCAGGTAAATACGTAAATAACATTCAATGTAGCTTTTATATAAGCAACATCTAAATGTTTTTCATATAAAGACCATCACAAAACATAATCACAAACAGAACTTTGCACAATACCTTGACGAGCTTGGCATGCCCTGCTGTTTCATTGAAGGACATGTGTGTCAGATTAACCAATAATTTCCACTGGCAGAATGACACCTGACCTCTTGCTTCATCCAAATGTTGCCATCTATCACCTTTACGCCTGGTGCAGCTGCATTGTTCTTATGTGTGAGTGGATGTTTCTTGTGGTGAGGGCTTCTGTTCTCTTTCTCCGAAGTAGAACCCTCATCCTCATCTGAGTTCACCTCTGACAAGAGGAGTGTCAGATCGGAGGGAGCGTGAACGTGACTGGGAGAATAAAAATGAAAAAAAAGAAAAACAAAAATGCTAACATTAACAAGTACAGTACCATAGATTTACACAGGCTGTTACAGACTCAAATCAAATGTTACGTTTTTATTGTGTAATAGGAACAATATGAGCAGCTCATTACTCAAAATGGTAATTCTGGCAGCAGGCAGACTCAAACCCACAACCGCTTGATTATGAGACAGCAGTTCTTACCACTGCACCACCCAAGTGGTCACGTCAGCATCTATCCTAACCCAATTTCTTTTTCTTTAATTATATTTTTGAATAAAAGTGCACTTGTTTTGTTATACATGTACCTTTTGTGAAAGTGTTTATTTAATATTTGAACTTCAGTCATGTCAAAATTTTGTCGTTAGTACTGTAACATGAAAAAAGCATGTTTTAGTTATATGCAACATTTCTTGCATTTCCTGTCATACTACATTTACATAGATCATTGTAGACACTGAACACACATGAAATGCATGTGTTCCAAATAAAGATATATTATTTACCTTCTACAACTCTGGGCACTTCACACCCAGATAAACAGACTTTAGCTGGGAGAATATTTTGTTCGAGTTGACTGCAGCGGTGGGAGGATGGGATAGCAGACTGTTTGCTGCTTGGGCTGCTCAACACATTTACAAAATAAACGACGCTAATGGAGAGGTGCGAAGGAATTTAAGGTGGCCTGGGATTATACGTTTTTTTATAGGCTTTAGGGATTCTAGTGTTAAGAATGATACCTCAATGATGGTACTGCATGATAGCTCTGACTCTGTGTAAAAAAGCATCTCCTGACTTAATTTTAATTTCCCTTTATTTTCCCAGGTTGACTTGGGCAGGTAATTCACTATTTAATCAAAAGAATTAGGCTGTATCAACTGTACAAGTGCTTTCAAGAATTTTGAAGACCTGGATTAGATCCACAAATTGCCTTCTCTAGTCAATATGAAAGAATTTTTGTTTTCTTAGCCTTTCAGAGTAGGAAATTCTCTTTAGTTTGTAATTGCGCTTCTGTACACAAATCCTATTGCATATATGTTTGTAGTGTTGTAGTGTTGTTAAGTAGATCTACTCACAATACTCCAAATGCTACCTCACTACTGCATTTTACAGTCTGAACATAATGTTCCTTGACTTGTATTCAGCAGTTATAATATAATGTTTTATTTGGCTTCTGCACATTGCCTATAGAATGAGAATGTTGTGTTATATCAACATTAGTTGCTAAATCCTTTTCAGAGTTTGCTTCATATAAGACAGCATTGTCGGTCTTTTGTTGATAACTAGTTGATGAATCCACCATTGTCCAGGTATATTTGTCGAATGGGTTAAGAAAATAAAATAAAGGTTTACTTGTTTTTTAAATGGTGACCCTGTTGTTATTGCTAGCTCTCTATTCTGTCATCTACACTGCCTCTCTGTCAATGTCTCTACATTCATGAGTCGAGAATTTATTCTTTTTTGGGTCTGATTGGATTCCACAGTTGTGGTAAGGCCTTACTGGCCTGTAACAATGAATGCTGTTATGTCTGACTTGGCATCTTAATTTCAGGTGGACAGTTTGTAGTGCTTAAATTATGAATAAAAGCTGACAAAGCAGGAGTTAAACAACAACTCTTTGATTCTACATTGTGTTGTGGGTGTTGCGGTGCAATTCCACTCTTGATCAAACCTTACCCCTGCAAAAGCGCACAATACTTCTTTTTATATTACAGTCGATTAAAGAAGAATGTGGCATTGCCTAAGCCAATAATGTTTAGATCTGGTCATTTTGTCTACTAGTCTGACTTCAGTCTGTTCAGATGTTTCACATGCTCTGTGCCAAATAGGGCACTGGTGTGAGATTTGTAGTACCTGGGGAGAATAACACTGGAACCCATAGGGTAAACATTTTGTGTTCCAAAGTAGTCTTTTGCTTTCCAATTGGTCTTAGAGAAGAACTATGCAAAATATGGTCAAAGTATATAGGATTGTAGTACTTGCTCTGAGCCAGCAGATGGCACTGGTGTGCATACTGTACCAAAAAAAAAAAAACACTGGGACCCTCAGGGTTAAAATTTTGAGTTCCAAAATAGTCCATCTTATCCATGTGGTCTAAGAAAGCAACTACGCAAGATCTGATCCAGACTGGTCAAAGGCTGTGGGATTGTATAGAAAACATACAGACTGGCATTTTATTTTATATATGTAGATTAATGCTTCTTATCACTATGCATCACTTTACATTTTTCTTCATTATTCTGCATCTTTCAAGTGTTTAAACAGCCTTAAAGATTCTTCAGATCTTTTTTAATTCTTTTTACCTGCATTCTCAGTATTTGCTATCTGTTAATTTTAGTGTCCTCTGCAAATTTCACAAATTTACTAACTATATCTGAATCAGTGTGTCATGATTTGACCAGGGCTCAGTCCATGACTTTAGTTTGTTTACTATTTATTGTGTCGATATTTAGTTTTTGGACTGTCTACTTGTGTTAAAGGTTTTGATTTTGGATTTTGAGTTGTCTCATTTTTATGTATATGATTATGTGATTTCCCTCTGAGCACTCCAGTTTCCTTCCACAGTCCAGACACATGCAGATGAGGTGAATTGCTGTTGTTCAGTTGACCCTAGTGAGTGTGATTTTGTGTTCACTCTGCAATCAAATGGCATCCTGTCCAACTATTGTTCCTACCTTATGCCCAGTGATTGCTGGAATAGGCTTCAGCTCTCTCACGACCCTGACCTGGATAACTGGGTTAAGAAAGTTAATAGATGGATGGACAAATTGTCCTCTAACTAATTTCTATTCATGGTTTTGTATGATACAAAAATAAGATGTAATGGTTTGTAATTATTTGTGTATTATAATTATTATAGTGAACTGGAGTCACATTGCCAATTTTCCATTCATCAGGTACTTCTCACATCTGAGGTGATTGTCTAAATGGCAAGAACGTAGTTGCTCACCAATGCAAAGAATAATAAAAGAGGGATTAAAAGAGGGATTAGATGTGCAGTTTAGGAATGGAACCTAATTGCTAAATCTGAATTACATATGACTGGACGGGCTCCAGGATGTGATTTGATGACTTAGTTTTGTGGTTAGCAAAGAAAATTTCTGTTCATTTCTAAAGTGCAGTTCTGGAATTGTTATTGGGAAGCCGGGTAGGAGGCATTGAAATTTTCAACCAGCTTCTGGAAAAATGAATAACAAATTCCTAGCAAAAGATGTGTAGGTCATGATGAAACACCAGCAATATCTTGTGTTTGAATAAGAACAGTGTGTTTGATAAGGTCAAGGTAGACTTTATTATCCCAGAGTGAAATTTGTTTGCAGCAGGGAAGTACAAAAAAGAAGACATTGTTACAGAGATCCAATAGATAAACAAAGGCTCAACATTTGACAAACAATGTCACTGAATAAATATACTTTCAAGATTAGTACAAAGAAGAATAACAACAGTACACAAACAATAATACAGAATTTAACATTTAGCAGCATCCCTACAAGTAACAGAATTGAAAATGCTTATAGCTCAAGAAATAATGAGTTCTTAAACCTGTTGCTCTTTACCTTTGAAAACCTAAATCTGCAGCTTCATGACAACAGCTGGAGTTTAGAGAAAAGGGGAAGGTTACTGTCTGACAGAACTGAGTTGGCTTTGTAACCTGTTTGCAATACAGTTCAGTGATAGAGGTCTGCTGTCAACTAATAATTGTATTGCTAATTTTTATAATGTTGTTAAGATGGTTTATATTTTTATTGCTGAGGTTGCCAAACCAACAGATAAAAGCAAATATAACAATGGATTCAATAAAGGACGTATAAAGCGTCATTATGGTTTTGTCCACTTTAAAACAGCCAAGTTTCCTAAGAAAAGTCGTGACTGCCCCTTTTTACAAATTTGCTCTATGGTAATGATAATGAGTCTATTCCTCATCCAAACACATTAAAAATTATGAAATTTCACATTAAACAGGTGTCATGGCATGGCAAAAATTAAAACAAGGGACAATTTTCATTTTAACATTTGTTCAGCAAGACTGAAAAGATACAGCCAAATGTGACAATGACTTTGCTTGGCTGAAGATGCTATTTCATTTAGTGGCAAGCATATTTCAACTCCCAAGTACTTGAATTACATGGAAACTGGAATAATGGGAGAAAATTATATTGTTTGATATTGCTGGTTTAAAAGAAGAAGGGCATAAACTTTTGCTCTAGGTAATTACGTAACAATTTAATTTTAAAATTAAAAATAATAGTTTCAAAATATTTAGTCAGTTGGATTATTGCCCAGGCAAGGAAGAAGACTTTCTGCCCACAGTGAGATGTGGTAATATTGTTTAATTTTTACAGGACACAAATAGTCAAGACTACAAGCTTCAGCCACCAAAGCTTTCAAAAGGAAAGTAACGAAGACAAATACAGAAAAAGGGCAATGGGCAACCCTACCTAGATTCCCACTGAAATTCGAAAGCAAGAGAAGCTCTAGAGGTGGTCAAAACCCCTGCCAAAGGGGATGAATATAAGGTGTTAATATTATTAATTCCACATGCTTAAATACTTATTTAAAAAGTCAAATGCCTTTTCAGCATCTAGAAATAAGAGAGCTGAAAGAGTGGAGAAGGAAGGGACATGGAGGTGGCTGATCTAGTCTGGATGAAATAATTGAATCTAATGTAATGACCATTTGCAATACATGAGCAAGTACTTTACCTAGCAGTTTGATATATTTGTTCAACAGTAGCAATGATTTGCAACCTTAATATACCAAAGGATCTTTATGCTGTTTCATCCATCCATCCATCCATTTTCCAACCCGCTGAATCCGAACACAGGGTCACGGGGGTCTGCTGGAGCCAATCCCAGCCAACACAGGGCACAAGGCAGGAAACACTCCTGGGCAGGGTGCCAACCCACCGCAGGATATGCTGTTTCAGTAAGTGAGAAAACTACTGTATTTGTATTGGAGTTTAAATAGGGCAGAATAAAAGAGAGGTGGCAGATCTGGACTGCTGAATAGAATTCAGGACGAAGGCTGTTCTAGTTTATATAGTAATAATGGTATGTCCACTTAAGCAGCATATTCGGCAACAGTATGGGTTTTTTCCTCCTATCCTCAAACACATGGAAATTGAATACTTTGAATAATAAGAACTTAGCACCCTCAACTCATAAGATAAAACGAAAAACAAGCTCCCTACTCATCCTCAGAACAATACATTCTATGCCAAAATGATTCAATGAACTTATCAGTTTCTAGAAAGTCTCAGAACAGCTACTGTGATATGATTTTGCTTTCATGGACCATGACTTGGTGAGAGCAATTGTTAGTAATAAAAATGCATTAAATTGTACTAAAATGTCAGTGTTAGAATGGGTCAGAACACCATGGAGGAGATTTAGTTCCCAAACTAAGGTGCCATTTCTAACAAAGGGTCTTGTGATCACCTTAATAAATTGGTAAGAAATAATGTTTTTTATTTCTTTCTGCAAATTTGTAAAGAAATATCCGAAATAGGGGTTTTATTAGATGTCCTTGTATCTAGGACCTGAAGAACAACTGACTCTTCCATTTTAAAATTTGTAACCTCAGTTTGTTTTTGCCTCAGCCTGAAGCATTCCATTTATGTCTTCGTTTACAAATGCTTGTGTAAAATATTTATTTCCGTTCAATATTTTCTTCTCTTTTTTTTCAATTATCTCTACTTGTATATCCCTGAGGATTCTTGAATTCTCTTTTTTTTACCAGAGTAGGACTGAAAAAAACTTCTTTCCTGTTTGTTTTGGCTTTAATAGCAATTCTTACAATTTAGTTGCTCTTTTCCCTTTTTGAATGTTTGAGATATTCTGCTAAGTCAAATGTTTTTCTTGATGTTCTTATTAATTTTTTCTTCCTTTTTTATTCTTTAGTCTATATTCAATTTGTTGTTAAATGTATATATTTTAGACCTTGGTATCTCTGAAGTGACCATATTTCTGAAGTGACACCATTTATTATTTATACTTGTAATTCTTATTTTCTCAGCCTGTGCTTTTAGATGCTTCCTTGTCCATTTCAAGACTGTTTTCCTCATGTTATAAGTGTTTGATCTGGTGAACTTTTGCATGCTTTCAAAGACAACTTTAAATATTGTCATCATAAGAATTACTTATGAACGCTTTGAAATCGCTTGATTTTTTCTTTTGTCCAGTAGCTCCTGATTCACCAGTACGAGAAAACACCTACATGTGATATACCATTCAACTTGTCTAAATGTCTAGTTATGCAAGATATCAAGCTTTTTGAGGTCCCCTTGGATTTTTTGGCCCTCAAGACCTGAAAAATCCTAATTTGTAGGCCATATTTTGTGCAGGAAATTACACCCTTAACATACTGTAAACAGTAAACCAAAAGGTGTCTTCAGTAAACATTATTAAAAGGTCTTGAAGTTGTGCATGCCACATCATACTATCCAAGGGGTCCACCCCTAATGGGATACAAGGGTTCAGAGTTTCCCAAAACTTCATACAAACAGAGATAAGTAATACAGTTATGTGAAGTGTGGTTTTATGCTATTTTGAAGTTGCTGATCATGAATATGGTAATATTTTATTTATTTGATTCTTAGGCAGTGGTTCTAGATATCTCCCAGAAGGTTAAAAATGACATAAGAGTGTGGGGTATCTCTTTAGACTATATCAAGGTCTGTGATTACGAATAGGACATTAGTTTTTATTTTTGATCGTTTACTAGGGATCTAACTCACTGTTGACTGCTATCATTAGGTGAACATGAATAATTTCTATTACAACCGAGAGTATTTAGACTTTATACATTAAAACCGAAGCACACATTTTAATTTTTCAAATATTTGATGTGTTTGTTCTTGTTTATTATGTATTTCTACCTCATGAAGTAAATCATTACTTTTCAAATGAGCACCCCGAATTAGGGTGGCTTACACTAATTCTGACTTTTTGTCATGCTGTGATGTCTGTAACATTAAGGATTAATAACTTCTGTTTTTTTAAATATGTCCATACTGTTTGAAAAGATAATATCTAGACCTGCAATACTGAGTCTTAGACTTGAAACAAATTACCATTTGAATCTTTTGAGTTTCCCCTTTATAATTTGGTCCTGTAGTAAATTCCAATAACTAACCCACAGTGATTCTAACAAACTCCCTACTGTGTTTCTTTTTTGAACAGAATATAATTTTTCACATATAGAACCACACTGTCTTTTCTAAAGGATGTATAACAACTGAAATTATAATCATTTAAATTTAGTGTTTATTCTGTAAATTCTGCAATAATGTAGTTGTGTTGACTTTTGTTTTCTTTTGATATCCCCTTGAATTAAGTAGCAAACATTTTAAAATAGGAATATTATGTTTTATATTTTCTGATATTATATTGTTTGCACTGCAAGGTGTATAAAACTAAGTATATAACGTCTAAATTCTGCCTTATTCAGAATTAAAGACAACGCAAACTTATTTTTTTAATTGCCATTTTGACATAATCGATTAAAAAAAATTTATTTTTATGACTCTCTTTTTATTATTGATGCACTCCTACTTACATTTATAAAAGTTAAAGTGCCTCCCACAATTATTTTCACATATACACTTACTTGTCTTAGACCCCAATTTCTTAGTTTTAATGGTTCTTAACTAATTAATGCATACCCAGTCTCAGATCATCAGTATCAAATGCAGCCTGTCTGCCCCACTTGGATATAAACCCTTCCCTTCTTTGATGCACCAATGTCTTATTCTCACATTTAAACTTCTGATCTCTTCAATCTTACCCTGACTTTCAAACATAATGAAATTCAGTTTGACCCCAAAACTTTTCACCTTCCTCTTTAGTACTAGGGTGTTGTAAATTGTCTTGCAGACTTGGCAGCCCACATGTAACTGTGCTATTTACTCTTATGTAGGCAATGACAACTAGCTTATCTACAGTAGTGACCAAAAATAATATATTGTGAGTTTTCTTTTTGCTAGTTTAAACTCAATTGTCACCCCTTTACAAAATGAGTTACCTAAAAGATGACTTCCTGATTTCCATGTGTGGGTTCAAAGTTGACCTACTAAAACAGATTAGTCTTGCTTGTAACTTCAATGTTATCAGAGCTGAAAAAAATTGGAAAAGCTGGACATTTCATAGACTTGAATCGATGCATGCATATTCTGACCTACTCTCCAAATGTCTGTAACTCTCAGGGTTTGGATCTCCATATGTGCCACTATGGTGCAAATCTTCTCCCCTCAAGGACAGTTGGGCAATTTCACAAAATTCTCCACTGCACAATAGGCCAGCAGTGTCCTCCTAAACTCCAATAACATTGACCTCTAATCTCGTTTGATGGCTGATTACATGTCTAAGGTCTAATTTTTTAGAAACAATTTATACTTGAAAAGTTTTATTTTTTTCTTAAAGATATGCAAATTGAAATAACCAAATACTTACCTGTTCTAAAGGGTCTGTCACTCTCACAGTCTAATAGATATAAAACTATTAATTCTTCAACGGAGAACATAATTCAAATCCTCAGATTTCTCAAACACATTGATAAGGTTGATATAGGAAAATTATTTTATTTAGTTGATAACATACAGTACACAAGAATAATAATGGAAATAATGAGATAGTATACACATTACTATGTTTCTAGGTTCTTGCTCAATCTATGGACTTGCATTTTTTTAAGTTTTACATACCTTTTAACTCATGTCAAACTAACAGAAATTTCAACTCAGTGTTGAATTTTTAGGTCACCAGCCAAATGGCCAGTTGTATGACTGATTCCAGTTTTGGCAGTGGATAATACATTTAGGGACCAGATTCATATAGTTGTGAGACTGTAAGGTTCAATAATATATCAATATGCCAACAAAACTTTACAAGAATCTAAAATTCCAAGAAAATTGACAATGCACAGTTCAAATCACTAACACTGAGGTATAGGAACACAGTGTATGCTCTTTATGTCAACATAGAATGATTGTAATGTTGTGCATTCTTTTGGGGGAAAAGAAATAACTGTCTCTAGTGAATGGGGATGTTAATAGTTAATAATAATACATTTTATTTATTTAGCACCTTTTCCATGTTCAAGGCACTTAAAACAAAATGATACAAATAGTTTCTGCATAGAACAATAAACAAATAAACACAGGATTTACAATAACATTAAATAGAATAAAAGAAAGAATAAACCAGAGTATAATACTAAATTCAATATTGGGAGAAAAGCCTGAACAAATCACATAATTTATGATATAACACACACACAAATTATCCTGAGCATCTGGACAGAAAGGTGAACTTAAAGAAGAGGCAGAGAGTTACGTTAAGGTAAAGGCCTTCCTGAACAGATGAATTTTCAATTGTTTTTTAAAAGAATGAATGGGGTCAGCTAATCTAATTAATTTTGAGGGGTCATTCCAAAGTCTGGACACTATACAGCTGAAATGCAGGTTAGTGTGGGGCACAACAAGATTGCCAGAATCAGAGGACCTTAGGGGGTGAACAGGAGAATGGCAATGGAGAAGATCACTGATGTAGTCCGGTGCAAGGCCATTTAAAGCTTTGTAGGTTATTAACAGAATTTTGTACTCGATCCTGTAAGACACAGGGAGCCAGTGAAGGCAAAGTAGGATGGATGTGCTCGCTGTTGCTGGTTCATGTTTTGAATTAATTGATGATAGGATATAAGCTTTGAAGGGGCATGTGCCAGTAGGGAGTTACAATAATCAATGTAGGATGTGGTAAAAGCATGGACAAGTTTCTCTGCATTAGAAAAGAACAGGAATGAGCAAACATGGGACAAGTTATGGAGAGGGAAGTAAGAAAGTTTCTTAATGTGGTTCATGTGGATGGAATAAAAAAGGAGGAATCAAAAATGACACCAGGATTCCCTGCATTAGAAGGTCTATTACGATCACCATCAAGAGTGACTGAAAAGGAGGTAATTTTCTTAAGCTGTGCTTAAGTGCCAATTTGCAGGACTTCAGTTTTGTTGCAGTTTAATCTACAATTTAATTGTTTATGTAATTTTCTGCTTCATCCAAGTTGTGAGCTAAGAATACTCTGATGAAGTTTCGCTTTTAACATTGAAATAGAGTTGAGTATCATCTGTATAAAAATGATAACCCAGTCCAAAGCTAAGAATAATATGGCCAAGGGGAAGCATATAGATACAGAAGAGCAGAGGGCCAAGGACAGAGCCCTGAGGAACTCCTTGTATGACTGGCGCTGAGCTGGACCTGCTGTTGCCAAGACTAACAGACTCTTGCCTATCAGTAAGATAGGACTTGAACCACTGGAGGGCAGTGCCAGAGATACCCAGAATGTTCTCCATTCTGGACAGTAGAATGTCTTGTCTGACGGTGTCAAATGCTACAATGAGATCTAACAGAATGAATGAATATGCTGCCATAAGCAAGTCAAAAGTTACCCAAAGCAGGGCAGTTTCACAGCTCTGCTGCACTCTGAAACCAAACTGAAAAGGTTTGTTCAAATTATTAGAAGTTAAGGAGTTGGGAGGCTACAACATGCTCAAGAACTTTTCACAGTAAGTGAGAAGTGAGAAATAGGCTGGAAATTGTTAAGATTGTCAGCATCAAGAGCAGATGTTTTTAACATTGGGGTTACAGAAGCGATTTTAAAAGTGGCTGTCAGGTGCTGGTATCAAGGGATGTATTTATTACTGTTGTAACAGTTGGAATTATGGCGTGAAGGCAGGATTTAAGAAGTGTGGTGGGGATGGGGTGAAGTACACAGGTAGTGGGCCTCATCTTTCAAAACAGGTTATTAACAAATGCTAATGTGACTGGTTATCATGGTCACTTTCTATTATTCTGCCATTATGTGTGTCCTTGGCTGCAGTTAGTGGCGCATCCCTGTAAGCCCTCT
Source organism: Erpetoichthys calabaricus (assembly GCF_900747795.2). Lineage (NCBI taxonomy): Eukaryota > Metazoa > Chordata > Cladistia > Polypteriformes > Polypteridae > Erpetoichthys > Erpetoichthys calabaricus. Next base: position 122,578,960 of record NC_041394.2, read on the forward strand.
GATGGTCAGAGAAAGCCTGGTATGCACAGTGAGGCCAGTCTTTCATGACATTCTCATGCCTTCAGCCAGCTGCTTTCATAGACCATAATTCTGAATTGTACCATGGAGTTGAATGGTTAAAGGAAACTTTATGTTTTAACGGAGCTGTTTTATCTAGTGCTGAATGAAGAGCTGAGTTATAGTAGTGAACAAGACTATGTAGTTTTGATGGAAACGGGAAGACAGAAAAAGACCAGAAATGGATTTAGCAAAGATAGAAGGACGGATATTTTTAAAGTTTCTGAAAGAAATTTGATGTTTACAGGTAAGAGGAGGGAGAGGTAATGAGACAGTGAAAAGAATTACTTTATGATCAGACAGTCCCAAATTACTGCTATAAATGTTATAGACAGATAAGCCAGATGTTCAGATCAGGTCTAATGTATGACCACCAGAATGGGTAGGAAAATTAACATGTTGCACCAAGTGGAAACCATCCAGGAAGAATGGGAATTCATTCCTCAGTTTACATGTGGAAGAATCAATATGGATGTTGAAATCACCAAGAAGAATGACTCTCAGGGAGAGGGAATTTAAGTAGATTGAAAGCTCAGTCAAGACAGGACAAGAAACAGCCCAAATTTTTGTATGTACCCCTTGTGAACTTTATCCTATATATTTAGTAAGTGATCCCATTTGTGTCCCTTGAATGTCCCTGGCACTTTCATTCACATGTTTTGGTATTGAACCCCAAGTTTCATTTTGAGCTGATGTTTCTAACTGCTTGTCCTCTCTTTTTTCAGTTAATATCCCCCTTTTGCATCATAAAATTCTTCTTCAGTACTCTTACCTTCACTTCTTCACTTTTATCCAGCAGAGGGTACTTTGTCTAGGAACCATTGCTGCAAGACTAGTGCTAGCCACTTACTGAAAATCTCCCAATTCTCCCTTTGAGGGGATACAGCTGCCTTTTTAATGGCAGTTTTTTTTTTGTTTGATGCGCAATAAAAATAAACATTAAAATAAAAATGCACATCCTAAAAGTAGAAATGACAGTAACAGTATACAAGCTCTATAATATAGCAAAACAATTAAATTGTAAATTATATCTAGTTATTGTATCACACTCAGCACGGCACTCATTTTTTTTCTGATAAGCGTAAATTGAGAGCATTCTCATCTAGACCTACTTTTACATATAGGGTGGCTTGCCCACTTCCCAAGTTTTCAAGTAAACCACTCTTCCTGTCACCATAAGAATGCATGCAATCTGAATGCCATTACCCTCTGCCGCACTTAAAATTGCTTTCTTAAAGTGAAGGGCATCCCACTTCCACCCCATTGTAACTGAGATTTGGATCATTTTAAGAACAATATAGCCGATTCACCTACCTAAAAATGAATTATGGCCTTTGTGTCATTTTAGCTGTATGGTGGACAGGACATATAAACAGAGCTGTTCCTTCCTATATTGACATCACACATTTTGAACGAGACCTGTGATTGAAGTATTGAGGTGGTGGAATGTGGGTAGTGGGTAGTTGCATATCTCTGCAGCTCTTCGATTTAGGAGCTCCACTGAAAACCCAATTGGTCTGCAAGTTTTTGTCACTTAGTTTACTTGACTTGAGTCAGTTAACCCTCCTAAAACCTTAATCTCAAGTAAATGCTTAAATAGATATATAAGTAAATAAATAAATATACACACAGTCTATGGTCTGAACAAAGAAGAAAATTAAAAAGAAAGAAAGAAAACTTCTGACTTGTCTGTCACATTCTCGGTGAGGCATTATCCAGGCTTATGACTATTGGTATAAAAGAGGCCCAGTAGCATTTCTTGACACACTTTTGCTGAATAATTCATTGGCTGAAAGTACTCAGTGTTAGTGTGCCAGAGACAGGATGTGCAGTTTTGTTCATAATGGCACTCATTTTGATTTAACTCCTTCTTTTCCTACTATCTATCTATCTATCTATCTATCTATCTATCTATCTATCTATCTATCTATCTATCTATCTATCTATCTATCTATCTATCTATCTATCTATCTATCTATCTATCTATCTATCTATCTCCAGGAGGTCCAGAGTGTGTCCTATAACTGAGCTTGCCCTTTTAATTAGTTTGTTGATTTGGTTGGCCTCTCTTGAAGTGATATTACCAGCCCAGCACACCACAGCATAGAAAATTCAACTTTACAGAGTTAGAGAAGATGTGAAGGATGTCACTTCTCATATTAAAGGAATACAGTCTCCTAAGGAAAAAGAGCTTGCTCTGCCCTTTCTTATATAGCTTATATGTGTTCTGACACCAGTCCAACATGTCATTAATGTGGACCCTCAAGTACTCGTAGGAGTGGACCACCTCTACAGCCACTCTCTGAATAGTGACCAGACATAGAGGATCTTTGGTGTGTTAAAAGTCAATATGTTTAAAACTCTTCTTCCTCTATTAAAACAAAATATGCAAAGCAATGGACTAGTACTGTATGCACAAACACAACACAAGAGGTAGTATTTTTAACATTAAATGCTGAAACAATTTGTAAATAAAATTGTAGCTAGCTTTTTAGAAACATTTCTGTCTACTAACAGCTTCCACCCTCTCCAAACTGAAGTATAATGCTTGCCCTCCTAAGAAATAGAAAAATCACTTATTTTATTTTAGTTTAGTATTTTAGTCATGGTGCTAATGAATCTGGTTAGCCAATTTTCTTGTTATGTATTTTAGCAAATTCATTTTGAGGGGTTATTTCTGTATTCATTTAGTAAAACAGATTATATGCTTATGCCTTTTTTTAAATACATTTGACTACATTTTTCATTAAGAATAAATATTTGTTTGTTTTTATTGTACTGTCTGTGCTGCCCAGCTTTCCAGTAATTCAATTATTTAAACTGTTATTATGTACCTTAAAACTATGCTGGGCTTGGATTTTCTTTTAAAAACATGATTCGAAAACAAGTAAATTGAATCTAATGTAAATTAACTTGTTTGTATATAATTAACAATTTAAGAGGTGTTTTAGAACATAAATACCTGGAAAAAAGCACTGCAAAATACTTAGAGCACTCTTTTCCTAAAAGCATCAATTACAATGCACAGTAATCCCTTTAACTCAACAGAACGAAAGCACATCTCCTGCAGAGCTCTCTGCGTATTAAATAATCCTTAGTAAGATGTCACAGTAAACAGTCTAAACATGCTCAGCAGGGGCAAATGAAGTGTACAGCAGCAGTAAGGAAAAGGGCAAAACCTTATCATGAAAAGTATTATTCAAGTGCAAACTTTTGAAAGTAAAATCTAAGGTCTCTTTAGACAATAAGAGAGTTTTTAATGTTATAATATAGTACAATGTGAATGTTAGTACTTCACAAGAGCTTACAATTTAGCTATTCAAAAGTATGTATGTCATAAATTGACTAGGGCACATACTTGTGCTGTAATTATTCTTATATTTTAGTGCTTTAAATCTCACAGCCTTTCAGCTGGTATGAAAACTATGTCCAATCAAGAGACCCAATCATTATGTGTCCTTCAACTGATATTATTGGCTATTTTCCTCTTTTGAGATGGAGTACCTTGCATTTGTCGAAGCCAAAACACATGCCGATATCCTGGGTGAATATTTCCACTGAGTCCAACAGCCTGTTAAGCTCTTGTGGTCCTTTTGCATAGAGCTTTAGGTCACCCATATATAATAAACTAGCTGCCCCTTGCAGCTCTGCCTGCATGATATTGAAATAGGAAAAACTTTAAACAAACCGGTATTGCTAGCTAAGCGGAGGCGAGATACGCTCCAAAACGTGGCAAGAGGTAGACCGACACAAACAGTGTCTGGTGCATGATTGAGGAGGGCCCCACCTGGCTCCCCACTCCTGACATAACGCCCCATCACCCACTCCCCTCGGCCCACAGCCTCTGTCTCGGATTAGCGCAAATAAATCACTGCCGCAAGTGAAGTATGATACTTAGTGTAATGAGAGGAGTTGCAAAATGAACCAGAATGTTCAAGCAAGTTATTGAAAAAAAACACAATCTAAATCCATTACATAGTTCTCTTGTTAAAGCGGACAGACATACAGACAGACAGACGTTGGATTTTATATATATAGAGATGATTAATAAGATTACTATGACCTTTGACTTTGTTTCACATATTATTTATGGAGCCAGAATTATAGAAAGTGGATTCAATGCAAGGCAAAAGAGTTTGCAGATGACACTGCAGTGATAGGAAGCATCACTGGAGGGGACAAGGTGGTCTACAGGAGGGAGGTGGCCAGTCTGGTGTCATGGTTTGAGGACAACAACCTCACCTTCAACACAGACAAGATGAAGGAGATGATAGTGGACATGAGGAAGGACAGGAAACCTCACCTGGCCACTGTTCATCCGAGGGCTTGAAGTGGAGAGGGTGAGCAGCATTAAATACCTGGGCGTCTACATCTTGGAGGACCTCACTTGGACACTTAACACTACACAGCTGGTCAAGAGGGCCCAGCAGCATCTGTACTTTCTGAGGAGGCTGAGGAAGTTTGGTATGTTGACTAAGATCCTTGGCAACTTTTACAGCTGCATTGTTGAGAGCATCTTGACCAGCTGCATCACCGTGTGGTACGACAACACTACTGCTATGGACCGCAAACGCCTGCGGAGAGTGGTAAATACTGCTGAGAAGATCACCAGGACCCCACTGCCCTCTCTGCAGAGCATCTACAACTGCAAAGTCCGCAGGAGAACTGCCTCGATCCTCAGGACCCCACGCACCCCCAATACAAACTGTTCACACTTCTACCCTCAGGCAGGAGGTATAGAAGTATGAAATGCAGGACTTCCAAGCTAAAGAACTCTTTCTTTCCAAAGGCCATTAGACTCCTAAATAACTGACTGGAGTTTATAACCATCGTTCACCTCATTCTATCTACCTCACACAACTGTAACTGTATTTGACTTGTCCATCACACACCTACCTGCACATTACACTTTATACTTCTGTTCTGTTTTTATACTTTATGCTGCCTCTGTTACTTATTATCTATCTGCTACTTATTATTAATGTTTATCTTTATACGTTGGTTTTGTCATTTGGTGTGGACAGCAAAGAAAGAATTTCATTGTGTAGGGAAAAGTGTTTCCTTACTGTGCACATGACAATAAACTTTGAACTTGAAAAATCCCACCCTTTAATTTGATTGAATCTGTAGCTATTGATCTAGTGGTGTTTTGTGCACTCATTCCTACATGCCATTTGTCCATTGCCCTCATTTGAAACTTGGCAAAACTTTGTACAGCTCTAAGGTCTGGATTAGCCATCCATGTTGAAGTGAGTCATACACCTTTTGATAGTCAGTCCACGCCATGGTTAGTTTTTTATGACCATTGTTGGTGTCCCCTAATATGGCTTTATTTAGTATAAGATACTACATCCTCGAGAGCCTCTGAGACATCCCCTCTGGAATGTTAAAATAATGTTGTTGTCAGAGCAATGATGGTAAATCTCCTCTGCAGTAATGAAGGTTAGGATCTTATATGTTGTGGGCAAACACACAATGGACCACCAGTTCTGAGGGTCATTTGCGTTCTGATTTTTCCGTATAAGATAGACCTGCCAGTAACAAACCAGTCTTCTATTTCCACTCAACCACTGAGGATATTGTTAAATTGATTGAGTAAATATGTATGAGCTGCTTTGAGATATTTGTAAATTAAAATTTTGAGCTTTGTCAATGCCTGGTGTTTTCCAGTTAGGTGCTTTTTTCAGTGCAATTAACAAATATGTTTCAGAGATAGAATGGAATTGGCTTTGGGCCATCAGTGAAGCGGACACAGAGATATTCTCAAGCCAACTTGCCTTGTCATTATATCCACTAGCAATTGACAATATGCCACCCCAAAATGTCTTAAATTCCTGCCTTGTTGATATTTCATCACGATGTATATGAGAGTTGAGATATTTTCTGTGGAATGCTTCTCATCTCCTGCAAACTCTCAATTGTGGCTTTGTTGTGCATTTGATTCCCCGTATAATTTAATACGAGCAGACACAGCTTCGATTTTATACCTAATCATCTCGATGGTTATGTCCAGTTCTTTTGAGGTCATAATATTAAATAATATTAAATTTGCGAAAGAGAGTGCCTTCTTCTTCTTATTATTATTTTTTTTATTATTAACTCCAGGTATGCATTTAATAGCTAAGCATCCAGCACAGAATATAATTATCTAAGTACAGTCATATAAATATGCATGCCCTCAAACCAGAATAAAGAGTCCTAAAATAAACTCTTAACCAATAACATTTGTTTATCACACACAAAATAAAAGTGCATAGGTTAACACAAAATGTTAACCCAATCAATAGATTTAAAACACTGCAATTGTAATTGCACATATCTCATCCAACCTGCCCACTGTCCCAAATGCTGTGTCTTAAGTACCAACCTCTAATGTGTAATATTCAGCTACCAATGGGAGCATCAAGAATTTCAAAAGCATTTACAAAAATATACAGTAGTGTGATGTCACACTACTGTACTAAAGAAAAATTAAAACATTCACCTGTCATTATGTGTAACAAAAGACAAAGACTGGTAGTGTATTTTGAACTGTCTGTAAACAGTATACTACAGTACAATATATTATATAAATTGTATAAATTATACTGTAATATACTATATATATATATATATATATATATATATATATATATATATATATACATACACACACTGTATATCACCATATAAGCAAGTATCTATCCACTGATGGATGATGGCCCATCTCCCCCATGCCATTCCAGACATCAGGGCCAGGTGCATTTCTCATCCACATTATATCTACAAATACATTTATCTCATCCACTCATTTGCAAAATGCCTGACATCCATCTTCTATTTTTTCAGGCTATACGACCAGCAGATCTCCATTTCATCTTCTTTAGTCTCAACAACAGGATCTGATCCATTCATTTCTCATTCTGGTGCTTTTATTAATTCCCAGCATTCATCATTCATTGCTGTTTAAGGTAATTTTATCATTCAGGTTGCACATTTCACATCCATATACCTTCTTCTAGCGTTTATCTCCCACTAATGCAGAGTCCGCTGCCTTTCACGTCAATCTCCACTTATTCCGATCTAAGGAAAGAGGCCCAGGGGTGTTTTAGCCATCGACTAGGTTTCACTGCAGATCATGTGGCCGTACCATCAGAAGCGTGCTTTGTTTATTTTATTTGTGATTTGTGCCACTCTCATAATCCTTTCCATGTCTTCATTCATAACATGATTGAGCCAGGTTAGACCAAGCATCCAGCAGAGCGCCTGCATTTCCATGATATGACAGGTGGGAGGGTGTCACCATCAGAGAAGATAAGCAAGAAATGGTACTGAAATTGGGTGACTTCTTTGAAGTGTTTGCCATTGACGCAGATGGTACCATCCCTCTGCAGGCTGCAGTCCATGGACTCAGTCTTCTTGATGTTAAGCTGCAGTCAATTTACTTTCAGTTGTGATGCTCGCAGTTGTCTATGGAGCTTGAGGCTTTGGTGTGTTTCCTTCGAAAGTAGTATGTCATTGTCATACAGTGTCTATGTGTGCTGCGTTTAGATATCCGCCGTGACCATGTTCATGCAAAGGATAAATAACAGAGGAAAGAAGGCTGATCCTTGTTAGATGCCCGTCCAAATGGTGAATGGCGGAAGGACTCCAGTACAGACATCATACAACACTTATGATGTTGTCATGGAGGAATCGGGTCCAGCGCACATAAGCTTCAGGAATGCCATGACATTGAAGGTCATGCCAAGGAAGATAATGAGGGACTCTATCAAATGCTTTCTCCAGGTATAGGAAAGCCATATGAAATAGTTTGTTCTTCTTGCTGTACCTCTCCATTAGCAGGCAAACAGCAGGAATATATTTATACCAGTCCGACTACAGACAGACACCAGAAAACACGGAAGTCCAAACACACACTTTTATTTGTTTGTACAATGCACAGTCCTTTGCAAAGCAGACAACAGTGCTCAACCCACCAGCACTATTGCTCACAGTCCTTTTCTTTCTTTCTTTCTTTCTTTCTTTCTTTCTTTCTTTCTTTCTTTCTTTCTTTTTCTTCTTCTCTGCTGTCCCCACTCCTCCACTCGCAAGCTCTGTCCTCTGCCTCCCGACTCCGGCTCCCCAAATGGAGTGAGGTGGCCTTTTTAATAATGAACCCGGATGTGCTCCAGGTGCTCCCTGACACTCTTCATGCAGCACTTCCTGGTGTGCCGGAAGTGTTGCAGTCCAAGGCTCCAGGATTGTCCAATCACCCCTTGGCGGTGGCCACAGTCCCCAACAGGACTGAGCTTGCAAGCTTCAGTCCCGTGGCCCCAATGCAAACAGGGGGGCTGCCCATTTGTGCCCAGGCTCCAGGATTGTCCAATCACCCCTTGGCGGTGGCCACAGTCCCCAACAGGACTGAGCTTGCAAGCTTCAGTCCCGTGGCCCCAATGCAAACAGGGGGGCTGCCCATTTGTGCCCCGGGGACGGTATCGTCCCTCACCTGGACCTTCCATCCTCCAGGCATCCAAACTGGGCCAGAATCCCAGTCGTCCATCACTATATATATATATATGAAATGAAGGGATTGTGTTAAAAAAATGCTTTAGTTGCCTCACATTTTTATGCAATCGTTTTGTACACCCCACTGAATTAAAGCTGAAAGTCTGCACTTCAACTGCATCTGAGTTGTTTCATTTAAAATTCATTGTGGTAATGTACAGATCCAAAATTAGAAAAAAGTTGTCTCTGTCCAAATATTTATTTACCTAACTGTATATATATATATATATATATATATATATATATATATATATATAAAAGAGTGCAATGACACAAATGCATCAAAGCACTGTGGTCTTATTCAAATATCTACACATACCATCAAGCATATCTACTGCAGGGAAAAAAAGCTTATATTTTTCCTGATTGGGCTACACTTTATAATTAATTCTGTTTGTACAGGAGAGAAATAGTTGAATTTGCTCTTTTAATTCCTTTTAGACTGTATTTGGTTAATTACATAGGCCTGATAAGAATACTTATTTAAAGATATTCCTATAGAAAGACATAGTAATCAAAGAATAACTGCAAATCTGTAGAACATATTTTAAGCACAATAAAATTTCAATAAATTTGTCTGTTCCCTATAGGCTAGATAAACCAATTTATTAATAAGTATTTAAATGCAAAAAGTGGATGTGAGTCTAAAAATTTTAATTAATATCAAAGCAACATAAAGGGCTTGCAAAATAAGATGGTGAAGACAGTGATTGGTCTGAAATCAAGAGAAGATTTATATTAAAAAAAATGTTTAAGATTGATGTGAAACTATATAAAATAATATTATGACATTCTTGAAAAGTAATATCTTGTTTATGGTGTTGACTTTTTCTTCAACCATAGAGATTAGCTGTTTTTAGTATCAGATTCTTTCAGTTTTTAACACATTCCTTGTTACTGTGCATTTTTTGTCTCTGTACTAATTTCTCCATCCAAGAGAACCAATGCAGCCAAGACTACTCAACTCAGTCAATAAAGGGTTATGATGTTGCTGTATCTATAGGAGTATGGACAGAAGGAAATTTTCTAGACTATAGCCATTTTAGCTCAAGTTTAATTCATTCTGATAGCTTCTCCACCAGAATTGCCAACACTTCCCAGTATAATTCTCAGTATAATTTTTAATTTTATTTCACAACAACTAGAAAAAAAACTACTCAACATTTGAAGTTTTCAGTAAAGATGTTAGAGAGAAGGATGTTACCACTTTGTCATGTATGTGCACAGAATTTGTAAGTACCAGAAGTACAACACTGCTAATTTAAGCATCTAATCCCAATCAGTATATTCCAACATAAACACTTGTTGTGAATTTGTGAGATCAGAATAATATTGGTAGAAAATGTCTCTACAAACATCAAAATATGATACATGTAAGCACCATATTTTACTTTTAACATTTGAATGCAGTGTATGATTTGAATGCATATGATCTAAAGTATTCTCTGTGCTCAAAACTCTCATTAATTACACGGTCTTCGAACCACCCATGCTTTTAGGGAACACATATTCTTACTTGCAATATGTACTTCTTAACACAGGACTAGTTAGTGGCCAAAGCAATATTCAGTACAGCTATATAATGTATAAAACATCATCATAGTAATTTAGCAAACATTCATTCACGCTTGGCTCAAGTTCAGTGAAAATGCATAAAGGATTGGAAATTTTGGCAAACTCTGCAAAATTTATTGAAGTCACCGGGAAAAGAGAAACTGCACAATTTTTAAGTGTATTATAATGGTAAAATTGTCTTTCAGGTGTTCTTGAGGGCTAGGGTTAGGTAGAATGCCTAGAGGGGGCTGGACGGTCTCATGGCCTGGAACCCCTGCAGATTTTATTTTTTTCTTCAGCTATCTGGAGTTTTTTTTTTTTCTTTCCTCCCTGGCCATTGGACCTTACTTTTACTCTATGCTAATTAGTGTTCCCTAATTTTAATTCTTCTTTATTTTATCTTTTTTCTCTTTCTTCATCATGTAAAGCACTTTGAGCTACATTGTTTGTATGAAAATTTGCTTATAAATAAATGTTGTTGTTGTTGTAGGGAAATGTCTGCCAACTCTGAGCCGCGAGGCAACAGTGCTAACCACTGTGAATCCCTCAGATAAAATTACACTGAGTGTTTTATCTGTGTCTACATCTTCTGACCTACTTTCACTACGACTAAAACTCAGAGAGCCTGTAATGGATCTTATATATACTTAGGGGCTGTCCCTGTCACTGCCCAATCTGGGCTACATAACAAGAAGCATAACATGCTTAATTCATTAGTAAAGACACAACATACAAATAATCTATGCAGAACAAGAAAATATTTTCATAATATTCTCATTATGGTCAGTAAAGAATCTCTCAAATGAAAATACTGCAAGTTGTGTATACTTATGCATAGTTCAGATCTGGCTGTGCTGTACGTAAAGTGTAATGCTGAATGAAGCTTTTTTTAATTTCTTTTTTTAAATATTTATTTTATTAATTTTCATTGTAATCATTCCATACAAACAGATCAATTTATAACCCAACAAATTTGAAAACAAATCAAACCCCACCCCTGAGAAGGAGAGCTTAGCTAAAGGAAAATTTCTTTAAGCTTTTTAATAAGGCAACATTAGACAAAAGAAGGGGAGAAGTAAATATCTATATAAATAAGAGATGGAGAAGGGAGTTAAATGCAATAATAGTTATTTCTCTTATTCTAAAATAATATTGATTAAATCCTGCCATGTTTTGAAAAAATTTTGTACAGATCCTCTAACTGAAAATTTGATTTTTTCCAATTTCAAGTAATATAAAACATCGGTTTCCCACTGACTTATAAGAGGAGAATTAGGATTCTTCCAATTTAACAAAATAAGTGCGTGCCAAGAGTGTAGTGAATGCAATCACCGTTTGCTTGTCCTTCTCCAATTCCAGTCCATCTGGAAGGACACCAAACACAGCTGTTAGTGGGTTAGGAGGGATTGTGATACTAAGGCTGTCTGAGAGGCACTTAAAAATTTTTGTCCAAAATGATGTTAGTTTGGTGCAGGCCCAGAACATGTGACCCAGTGAGGCAGGAGCTTGGTTGCAGCGCTCACAGGTTGGATCCTGGCCTGGAAACATTTTGGACAGTTTTAAGCGAGACAGATGAGCTCGATATATAATTTTTAGTTGAATAATTCTATGCTTTGCTCATATAGAACTCGAGTGAATTCTCTGCTTTGCTACCTTCCACTCCTTTTCTGATATATTGATTAAGAGATCTTCTTCCCAATGTCCTCTTGGATCTTTGAAAGGTAGGGACTCTAATAAGATTTTATATATTGCGGAAATAGTGTTTGTTTCCTCGGAATTGAGCAGTATTTTTTCCAGCATTGTGGAGGGTGCAAGGTGGGGGAAATCGGGCAATTTCTGTTTAACAAAATTTCTAATTTGAAGATAGTAAAAGAAATGTTTAGCTGGGAGGTTAAATTTTGAACGTAATTGTTCAAAAGATGTAAATATGTTGTCTATATAAAGATCTCTGAGCATTTTAATCCCAAAACTTTTCCAGGTATTAAAAACTGGATATACTTGCGAAGGTTGAAAGAGGTGGTTCCCTTGCAGAGGTGCCACTGATAAAAGATTTTCCATCTTAAAATGCTTCCTAATTTGGTTCCATATTCTGAGTGAGTAAAGCACAATTGGGTTATTAGTATATTTGCGATAACTTTCATTTATTGGAGAGCAGAGCAGGGAATATAAAGAAGTACTACAGGATTTTACTTCTATTGCATACCAAGCCTGGGTATGTGCATTTATTTGTGTCCAGGTTTTTATGGCTTGTATGTTTGCTGCCCAGTAATAAAACTGAAAATTAGGTAAAGCCATGCCACCTTCTGCCTGAGGTCTTTGTAGGGTCGCTCTTCGGATACGTGGGTGTTTTGAGTTCCAAATGAATGAGGTTATTATTGAATCTAACTGTTTAAAAAACGATTTATTGATATATATTGAAATGTTTTGAAATAAAAAGAGAAGTTTAGGAAGGATATTCATCTTAACAATGTTAATTCTTCCGGCTAGAGTGAGATGAAGGGTTGACCATCTATGCAAGTCTTGCTTAATTTTTTCCATACAGACGCCAAAATTTTGTTGATAAAGAGCTTTATGTTTACTTGTGATATTTACCCCTTGGTATTTAAACTGATCTGCTATGGTAAAAGGTAGGGTGTCTAATCTAATATTATATGCTTGTGAGTTCACTGGAAAGAGTATACTTTTATTCAGATTAATTCTAAGACCAGATATCTTTTGAAATTCTGTTAGTGCTGTTAAAACAGCAGGGACAGTGTTTTCTGGGTCCGATATATATAAGACCATATCATCTGCGTATAGAGAAATTTTCTGTTCCAGTCCTTCTCTGACAATCCCCTTTATCTGATAAGAATTTCGGCAGTGAACCGCCAGTGGTTCAATAGCAATTGCAAACAACAGTGGCGACAAGGGACATCCTTGTCTGGTACCACGTTCTAGTTTAAAGTAGTCTGAGCAAATTTTATTAATACAAACTGAAGCTTCTGGACTGGTATACAGTAGTTTGATCCAAGCACAAATATTCGGGCCAAACCCAAATATCTCCAATGCAGTGAAAAGGTAATTCCATTCGATCATGTCAAATGCCTTTTCTGCGTCTAATGATAGTAATATCTCTGGGGTGTTTGATTTTGCTGGTGAATATATAACATTAAACAAGCATCGGAGATTTGAAGATAGATGTCGGCCTTTAATAAATCCAGTTTGATCTTGTGATATTACCGAGGGCAGCACTTTCTCCATCCTTCTAGCTAGGATTTTTGAGAGTATCTTAACATCATTATTCAGGAGTGAAATTGGTCTATATGATGCACATTGTAACAAGTCCTTATTTTGTTTAGGAAAGACGGTGATTAATGCTTGTCGAAATGTTTGAGGTAGTATTTGGTGGTCTTTAGCTTCTGTAAATGTTACCAATAAGAGTGGAGCTAGCTGAGTGGAGAATTTCTTATAAAACTCTACGGGGTAACCATCAGGGCCTGATGATTTCCCGCTTTGTAGTGACTTTATAGCGTCTAGTAATTCTGTTAGCGTTAGAGGTTTATCCAGTTCCTCAGCACTTAAAGCATCTATTTGTGGTATTTGTGAATTATCCAGAAATGCATTAGATTGCGTGTTGTCTTCTTTGGGCTCAGTGGAATATAAAGACTTATAGTAATCTCTAAATGTGTGCATTATTTTATTATGGTCGATGATTTCTTCTCCATTCTTGTTGGTGATTACTGGTATTGCATTGTGAACTTCTTGTTTATGAATTTGTTGAGCTAAAAGCTTATTAGCTTTTTCTCCGTGTTCATAGTAATGCTGTCTAGACTTATAAATAAGTTGTTCAGTTTCTTTAGTTGTTAAGATGTTAAGTTCTGTATGCAGGGCCTGCCTTTTCCTGTGAAGAGCTTCACTTGGACGCCTGGTTTGTTCTTCATCTATTCTAGTAATTTCATTTCTTAGCTCTGACACTTTCTTGGTTTCTAATTTATTTCTATGGGAAAGATATGAAATAATCTGGCCTCTTAAGAAGGCCTTTAGAGTTTCCCAGAGTGTTCCTGCAGAAACCTCTGTGGACGTGTTTGTCTCTAGGAAGAAGCTGATTTGTTTGGATATAAATTCTGTGCAGTTCTCGTCTGCCAATAAAAGAGGGTTAAGACGCCATCTGCGAGGTGAGTATGAGGGGCTTATTGATTTTAGCTCCAAGACTAGAGGGGCATGGTCAGAGATAACAATTGTGTCATATTTGCATGATTTAATTGTAGGCAGGAAATTATTATCTATAAAAAAATAATCAATTCTTGAGTAGCTTTAATGCACTGGTGAGTAGAACAAATATGTTCTTGAGTTTGGGTTAAGAAACCTCCAGGGGTCTGATAAGTTGTGATCATTTAAAAACTGTGTAATTATCTTTGCAGTATTAGATGTCGTCCCCCCTGTCACAGGAGTCCTATCTAAGAGTGGATTTAAAACACAATTAAAGTCCCCAGCCATTATAATTTTATGAGTGTTCACATTGGGAATGGATGCCAATAGATTTTGCATGAATTCCTTATCATCAACATTGGGTGCATAAACATTTATCAAAATCATTTTACTGTTACTGCGGTGGGTTGGCACCCTGCCCAGGATTGGTTCCCTGCCTTGTGCCCTGTGTTGGCTGGGATTGGCTCCAGCAGACCCCCGTGACCCTGTGTTTGGATTCAGCGGGTTGGAAAATGGATGGATGGATGGATTTTACTGTTATATAAGTTGCCCATGACCATCACATATCTCCCTTCAGGGTCCGACACTACCTCTGATGCTACAAATGGAACTGTTCTATGTATGAGAATTCCCACCCCTCTAGTTTTCTTTATAAAGCTAGAATGAAACATTTGGCCAGTCCAGCCTTTTTGTAATCTGAACTGATCCTTGGTTAGTAAGTGGGTCTCCTGTAGAAATACTATTTTAGCGTTTAAGCCTGTTAGGTGAGAGCATACTTTCTTTCTCTTTAATTCGTGATTCAGGCCTTTAACATTCCAGCTCACAAAGTTAACTGTCCCATCATGGAGACATTGATTCTGAGTTTTTAATGTCATTTATAGTTTTAATTGGTAATATGGCAGTTTTAATCTTAGTTTCAAGATTCCCCATGAGTTGTTGCATTTTAGCCTGTTGTTGCATTGATATTTATAATTATAAGGATTACAAGAATAGATTAGATATAACCTGCTCTCCTTCTCTCCCCCCTTTATCCCCCCACCCCCCCATTTTGCCTCCCCACATGAGGCTAGATCCCACTTCGCGATGTTCCAGTCCTCTGACATACGAAGAGACAGAGCACGTCCAAAACAAAACAAACCCCACCCTGCAGCGGCGTTACAGAATTAAAACAGAGATATCTTTTACAGTTAAATCCTTAATACTATCTGCCGAAAATGTTCTCATTAACAATATTTAAGCTTGAAATAATCTTCAGCGCTTTTAAGTTAAGATATTAAGATTTAAAAAAAATAAATAAATAAATAAAAAAAATGCAGTGTATGATTTGAATGCATATGATCTAAAGTATTCTCTGTGCTCAAAACTCTCATTAATTACACGGTCTTTGAACCACCCATGCTTTTAGGGAACACATATTCTTACTTGCAATATGTACTTCTTAACACAGGACTAGTTAGTGGCCAAAGCAATATTCAGTACAGCTATATAATGTATAAAACATCATCATAGTAATTTAGCAAACATTCATTCACGCTTGGCTCAAGTTCAGTGAAAATGCATAAAGGATTGGAAATTTTGGCAAACTCTGCAAAATTTATTGAAGTCACCGGGAAAAGAGAAACTGCACGATTTTTAAGTGTATTATAATGGTAAAATTGTCTTTCAGGTGTTCTTGAGGGCTAGGGTTAGGTAGAATGCCTAGAGGGGGCTGGATGGTCTCATGGCCTGGAACCCCTGCAGATTTTATTTTTTTCTTCAGCTATCTGGAGTTTTTTTTTTTTCTGTCCTCCCTGGCCATTGGACCTTACTTTTACTCTATGCTAATTAGTGTTCCCTAATTTTAATTCTTATTTATTTTGTCTTTTTTCTCTTTCTTCATCATGTAAAGCACTTTGAGCTACATTGTTTGTATGAAAATTTGCTTATAAATAAATGTTGTTGTTGTAGGGAAATGTCTGCCAACTCTGAGCCGCGAGGCAACAGTGCTAACCACTGTGAATCCCTCAGATAAAATTACACTGAGTGTTTTATCTGTGTCTACATCTTCTGACCTACTTTCACTACGACTAAAACTCAGAGAGCCTGTAATGGATCTTATATATACTTAGGGGCTGTCCCTGTCACTGCCCAATCTGGGCTACATAACAAGAAGCATAACATGCTTAATTCATTAGTAAAGACACAACATACAAATAATCTATGCAGAACAAGAAAATATTTTCATAATATTCTCATTATGGTCAGTAAAGAATCTCTCAAATGAAAATACTGCAAGTTGTGTATACTTATGCATAGTTCAGATCTGGCTGTGCTGTACGTAAAGTGTAATGCTGAATGAAGCTTTTTTTAATTTCTTTTTAAAACTCATGTGGGATGCAAATCCGGATGGGGTACTGATTGGTTTGTGACATCACGCATGCATGTATGCAGGAAATAGATCATAAAGTGTGAGGTGGAGTATACTTAATACTTAATGAATCTTGCATGCATGGAAGTTTTATGCATGTGCAGCACAATCCCTATTCAACATTAGCTGTTACAGCTAGTGTCATGCTGGCTTCCCACAGCATCATGGGGAACTGGGAAAAACCTAAGCTGGCTACACAACAATCTCAGGGAAACATTCAACAAACAAGTTTACCGGTGAACCAAGGCAATTTTGCTCTGAAAAACGCTTTGGTGAAGTTCACTGATCAACGCTACATGATCACAATGTGTATAAGTGCTCATAATATGGTCTTGGATGGCTTAATCATTGATTGTAATCTCTAGCATGAGTTCGTAATGACCTTTGAGTCATTTGATTGTTTTCTCTTCTCTTAATTCAACCTTTGTAACTCCTTCCCATTAACAATGGCTGTGTGACTTTAACTATAAACAGCCTGTGATATGGAGTAGATACTACATAATTATTATATTTATGTAAAATGAAGCAATGCAGCCCCATTGTTATCTGCAATTTCACAGTATGATGAAATTTTATGATGTACATTTTATCCAAAAAAAGACTACATTGATCTAGACTCTTTCAGAATTGTCAGAAAAGAGTATGCCCTGTACAAGTGTGGGTGCATTGGAAGGGTAATATGTAAATGCTCCTGCACATGAGGAGTTGGCAGCCTGGACAGAAGTAATTAATGCTTATCCAGAACATGGGCACAGGGCACAGCTGTTGGCAGGGTTGTCTGACCCTTTGCATCTCACGGCCATGATAGTCCTTCCATTAAAATGGATCAAGCGGAAAGAGGAAATCATGCAGAAAAAAGTAAAGAGCTAATCAGAATCAGAATCTGGCAAAAGCTAAGCTCAAAAAAGAAATAGCTGAGATTGCCAAAACTGTATTTGGGGAAAAATAAATCTTGAAATGGGAATCAAATAGAAAGAAATAATTTCCTGTAGGTTTTTTAGGTGTTTAAGAAGTGTTTTTTAAGCATTTCTTTCCTATTTATCAATAGTGATAGTATGAGAACACTCCCGTTTTTTTTACAAAATTTATGAATCAGAAAAGTTAATTCCCTTCATGGAGAGTATAAATGGGATATATTCAGAAAATTAAATAAAAGAAAACAAAGTTAAGATGTCATATCATATTCAAATGCTAATATGAAGATGTGATGTTCTGAACAGTACTTTTCTGATTCATTCATTTTCCAATCCAACATGTTTTAATAAAAGGTCTGATGGGGCAGCAGTCCATTTAAGAGCAAACTGAATCTTATGTACTCATTAACTCATCTAAGACCAATTTACAGTCACTAAGAAATCTGGCCCATATGTCTTTTGAGATGTGTCAGGACAACATGAAGGAAACCCACATAGACACAAGCAGAATGTGCAGAGCTCACACAGACACAAGAGTTCAGGAGATGTGAATGGCAGCAGTGCTAACCATTGATTCTTAAACAAAAGGGAAATTAGAAACAACAAAAGAACTTAACAACATAAAAAAATTGACAAACAAGGAGAAAGCATTCAGTCCATCTTGCCTGTTTGTTTAGCTAATGGCTAAGCTGTTCCAATATCTCATCCAGATACTTTTTATAGGTTTCTACTTCAACTACATGACTTGGTAGTTTGTTCTAGATTGTCACAACTCTTTGAGTGAACAAGTGGTTTCTGGCTTCAGTCTTAAATGCATTTCCCCTTCATTTCCACAAACATCCTCAAGTACGAGATTGGCCAAAAAGGTAGGTAGAAAGCAATTTTGGTAATAATACAGAAGTAATTGTACCAGTTTATTTTATTACCAGTAAGACAACAGTCAAGTTTTATTGGTTTATTTGGTCATTATTGTTGTGTGTGCAGAGTACAGTGTAATTCTACTCTCCAGTGACATGTTTAGCAAGTATAACAGTCTTACTTTGAAAGTTTTGTCTTCCCTACCTAAAAATAAAGAACATAATTATTTTGCCATTGTAAACAGAATAGTATTGCCAAGTTACAGCTGAGGGGACTGGATTTGAATCCTGGGCTTATCATTGTATGTGTTAAGGTTGAAAGATCTCTCATCTTCAGAGATTTTTGCCTGGGTGCTCCCAAAGATATGCCTGCTAGGTCTACTGGTGACTTTAACTTGGCCTGATAAGACTAAGGCCTCATCAAAAGTTAGTTTCAGTTTTTTTCCCAATGCCACCGTGAGTGACATTAACTCCCTGTGACTCTAAACCAGCTTATATTGGTTAAGTAAACAAACAAATGGATGTTAATTAGCAGCTGAATTTGAAAATAGAAACATTATGAACAGCTAAGAAAAAATATAGCTTATGGTATTAGTGATGACTAGTTGACACAACCTAATTAAAGTAACAGTGACTATGGGCACCATACTGGGAAACACTCAATAGTGGTTAATTGCAGAGATTCCCTAAACTACTGAAAAACTATATGAACAACCTGAAGCTGTAAGAGTTTAATGCTAATAAAAACACTACAATAGTTCTCAAGCTTTTAGTTTGGGGCCATATGATGAAATGCAGCAGTTTTATTTAGTCTAGGAATTTCAAAAAAAGTTAAAAGGTTTTGAATTTATGTTTCAGGTAATTTAAACAGTTTAACAATAAAGCATTACAATAGTTAATTAATAATAGCAGAGGTCAGAAAGATATGGAAGAAGATGATCCGCTGTGGCAACCCCTAATGGGAGCAGCCGAAAGAAAAAGAAGAATAAGAAGAAAATGTATGCATATAGTGCATTTCCCAACAAAAATGATTGAAGTACATTTTCAGTATCCTGCCTGTTTGGGAGCCTCCTTCCTGTTGCAGTCTCCAAACTGGATTTAGCAGATCTCAGAGAGTATTGAAACCTAAATTACAACTAATAACCCTAACCCTACCCCTAACCTAAATAACACCTAAATTCCATGGTAAAACTAAAGTTCATGCCCTTTGAATTAAGAGTTGACAGTAGTGACTTGCTATTTGCAAAAATAACTCCCACTTAAAGAACTTCTTTTTTTTCTGACAATTAAAGAATCAATATTAGCTTTTGCCATAAATGATATTCTAATATCCTATGGCTTTTTTTTTATATAACCCAATTAGACTTTTTGTTAAGATTAATGTTTCAACATTACAATTTCCAAAACACACTCAGTCTTTTGACTCAGTAGAAAAAGTAGTGGAATTAGGTTTAAACTAAATCTATGACTGCTTCTTTCTTATTCCCTTAAAGAAGTCCAATGTCAGAAATCATAGGACCCACCTTATTCCCACGTTAGTGAATTTCCACTGTTTGTCCACAGCTTCCTCTGCAGTCCCTACACTAATTTCAGCCTCTACTCTCAGTGCACAAATAATTATCTGGCAATTGTCTTGGGTAGGTTTTTCAATTTTATGAATATTATTAGGAGTCTCCTAGCGTGGCATTCATTTTCAGCACAATCCTTTTCTAAATGATTTGCACAATTGTACAACCCTGCCTAAGGCAAACGTTCGTTTTCAAAATGTGACTTTGAAGCCAGGCAAAGATTTTCATAAGAAATTGTACTATACCTTCCTTTGTAAGAATGTTTGTGGTTATGTATTGCACAATACCCTAGGTACTTCTTGCTCTGGCATCTTCTTAACAAATTATTGGAGAGATGGGGAACGATCTATTAAGTAATGGCAGCAAGTTTGTAAATGTTTTTACTTGCCTCAGAATGCATGTTTATACAAGTTGATTTGTGCTTAAATTACAACTAAATTATCAGCTATATTTGAATATCCCTTGTCTTGGGGCCAAAGAAAGTCTAGAAAAGAAGTACTCATAATTTTCAGGGACTACAAGCAATCAGCTATGAGGAAAGATTTCAGGAACTAACTTTTTCAACTTACATTTTTCCACTGAAGCCAGCAGAGATTTGAAAAGATAAAATGGTCCAAATTATACCTGCTGTTATCTGAAAATACATTTTATATATAAAAAAATGAGCAGAGACAGATCTTGGTTAAGCAGCAAGTGTCACACAAACATTTGGAAATAATTGTTCACACCGTGAACTTGAGGTATGATGCGGGTTTAAAATTGAATCACAGGGGTGTTCAGATCTTGACTGTTTTTTAAAATCTTATGCTTAAGTACACTTTATAGAAATCTAAATAAAGAGATTGCAAATTTGAGTACATGGATTGATAGTGTAGAGAACTATGTAAGAAGTAGAAATGTCAATGATAATGCAGAAAGAATTTTAAAATATAAACACTTTTGTCATTCGTTTCTATGAGGCAGTTTTTAAAAAATCACAATCTGTCTTGCTTAAATTGAAGAACAGTTATTTTTGTGATGCTCAGCATTCAATTCTGTGATCTCATGACATGGAATTTTCATTCTAAATAAATGTTTTACAAATGTCCATAAGGAAAACTGAAGGTGGTTTTAGATAGATAGATAGATAGATAGATAGATAGATAGATAGATAGATAGATAGATAGATAGATAGATAGATAGATAGATAGATAGATAGATAGATAATTGTCCCCTGGGGGAAACTGTCATTTTTCATTATGGCACTCAGTTTTGTTTTAATTCTGTCCTGAGTCCGTCCTATAACTGAGCTTGCCCTCTTGAAGTGATGTTATCAGAACAGCACACCACAGCATAGAAAATCACACTGGCCATCATAAGTGTGTAGTTGTAGAAGATGTGAAGGATGTCACTGCCCACGTTAAAGGAACACAGTCTCCTAAGGAAAAAGAGCCTGCTCTGCCATTTCTTGTATAGTTCCACTGTGTTCTGTGAGCAGTTCAACCTGTCATTTATGCGAACCCCTAAATACTTGTAGTTGTGCACCACCTCTACATCCACTCCTTGAATAGTGTTGAATAGTGACCAAATATAGAGGTTCTTTGGTATGGCAAGTCAATAACCAGTTTCTTGGTTTTGCTAATGTTGCAGACAATTCTTTCTGCACTAAGAAACAAAGTTCTCCACCTGACTCCTACACACTGTCCAAACTCCCTTATCATTACACCCCATAAGTGCAGAATTGTCTCAGAATTTCTGTAAGTAACATGACCTTGTGTTATTTTTATAGTCTGAGGTTTTGGCATCAAATGAGAATACCAACTGGGCACCTGATTTGGTAGGGTAGCTAAGCATTGACACACCCATAATATGCTAGTGAGATTATATTTATTGCTTATGCTAAGAATAAGAAGCTGAACACTGTTGCTAAGAATCAGAAAATCTGGTCTGTTAATTTAGCAAAAAAATATTATGATGGTACTTTTCACATTTTATAATCTCTGTTATCTCAGTTTATTTTGAATAGGCAGTGGGCAGCACTTAGACCATCATGTAATTTAGTCTTAGAGTTTCCTTATTTATGGAAGTTTCCACCCACATTTTGCCTTTCAGCCTTACATGCCTCAAGCCATCCATCTTTTTCCAGGATCCCCGGACAACTATGCTTGTTGGTCAGGTCAAGAGGATAGTAGCCTTGACTTATTTACTTTTCTCTTTTAAAATAGTTTGAAGAAGAAAGGATTTACAATTTTTGTAACTAATAAATGGAATTTGGCACACCCCTCAACTTAAAAAAATAAACAATGTAATGATGTTTTCTAGTATAGGTAATGTGGCATTTATAGTTATGGGTGTACAAATCTGGATTCAATTCTCAGTCCATTTAGCTGTTTTTTTCCTTCAGGCTATACATATAGTTTTCTACATAGAGAAATCTAGTAAAGAAAATTTTATTCCCAAATGTTATATGCATCAGGGTTACAGAATGTTTCAATCATGAAAGGCAGATTCTGTCTTGTGCTTACTGCTGCAGGAACTGGCTTCAGTTCCTTCTTGACCATGCAGTTGGAAAGTGGTTTTAAAATGAATTAAATGATGTTCCATGTCAATTACCCCCCAAAAAAAACATTAGATTAGATTAGAGACATGTTATTAATCCCATGGGGAAATCAAACTAATGTGAGATTTTCCTTTTGATGCTTTGACTGATCTGTGAATCTCAGACATGAATGTTACTTGTCCACGAGCTGAAATTATAATTCTTGCCTATGCCATCCCTTAAGTAATAAATAGTGACTCCAATATTTGACAAAGAAGGAGTACACATACTATATTAAACAGAAACAGTTTTTAATCACGTGTGAATAAATCATAAATAACTAAATCATTTAGATATTACTGTATTCATGATGTTTTATAAGGAAAAGGAATATAGTAAAGGATTATTTTCTCCAGAATGCTTATGCTAAAAGTGATGATTTTTTAGAACTGTTCCTGCACTTTACATTTTCAAGCTAACACTTTGTATTTTGTGAACAGGTCAAGATTAGCTGACTTTCATATGAATTGTCAGACAACCTTCCATTCCATCACATCTTGCCCTAATGATAACTATCAAGCATGTCTGGCCTCCTACACAGGACTTATTGGTAAGTATGTATTTTTTTCCCACACATGTTAATGATTAATGTGCACATCTTTATATTCTGGTGCTTGTGGTATAGTTTTGGAAATATGTTATATATTTCAGCAGGAAAAAAAGCATTCATCTGTATATAAAAAGAAGTCTTGCGGCAGAATGAAAGAAGTTTCTCTATTGTTTCTCTTGTAAAAATGAAGTCCATAAATTATCTGTAGCTGGAATTTTCACTCAGTTTTTAATACTTCACTCTGTACTTGCTTGTTCATCCCTAGTGACTAAGTCCTGTAAGTACAATTTGCCACTCCATGCTTTTACTCAAAAAGATTGTTGTTCTCAAACACAGCATATGAACAATTATGAAGTCGCAATAAAGGAACTCTTTCACTGAAAATGCCGATGCCTGCAATATACCAGGGGAAACAAAATGTACCAGTTTAGTTAGACTTGACCTGAATTTGCATTTAATGTCCCAGTTTTGTCTTTTTGTCACAGTTCTTACGAAGCCACTAACAGTTTATGCACTAATATCTTGAAATATCAAAATATTTTACATTTCATAAATATAGAACTACATTTTTCACCTTTTATGCTCAGATTAGTTGGAGAATCCAGGAAAATTACTGTCAAGCCCCTATGCTGCAAAATTTACCTTCTTTTAAATCTGAGTGATACACATTAATTTTAATTAATATTAATAACAACAAAGCCGTAGTTTGTCCTTTATTTAGCCCAACTCTTTCTCTTTGAGGTCACATAATGTCTAACAGTACAGTCATGACCAAAGGTTTGGAGAATGACACAAATATTGGTTTTCACAAAGTTTGCTGCTTCAGTGTTTTTAGATCTTTTTGTCAGATGTTTCCATGGTATACTGAAGTATAATTACAAGCATTTCTTAAGTTTCAAAGGCTTTTATTGACAATTACATTCAGTTTATGCAAAGGGTCATTATTTGCAGTGTTAGCCCTTCTTTTTCAAGACCTCTGCAATTCGCCTGGCATGCTGTCAATCAACTTCTGGGACATATACCATAGAAACATCTGACAAAAAGATCTAAAGACACTGTGTGTGATTCTCAAAACTTTTGGCCATGACCTGCATACTTGTGAAGGAACAGGTATTCCCAAGCTACTGTCCATTGAAAAAATGAAAGGGAATATCCAAAGGAGCAGATTCAGGATGTTGCATATGACACTGTATCTTTTGTTCAGTTGTTGTATTAAGTAATACAAATAAAGCATATTAGCTAATCAATAATTAAATATATATGTTTATACTGTATCAATTTCATAGGGTTTTTAAATGTTTTCATACAGAAGCTTAAAATGATTTTTTTCTTGATTCTGTTTTCATTGTTTCGTTTCAAAGGAGTTTACTGAAAATCAACTTGTTAGAAGTTGAAATAAAAAACTTTATTATATGTTTTACCACCCTATAATGAATATTAGCCATGGCACTCTGTGAGTGCTGCACACTTTAACATGTTTTCACTCACTGTGGCTGTTTTGTTTCCTGCCACATCCCAAAGATTTGCAAGTTTGCTTGACTGTCACTTCTAAATTGACCTTGAGTCAGGGTGCACAGGGAGAGTTGGTTCCCAACTTGCACCCTGTGCTCTCAGGATAAAAAGCTCCATGTCACTGAATTGGAATCGACTGGTTTCAGATAATAGATGGATGGCTATAACTGAAGTAACTACTGTAACTGCAACAAAATAAATTATATTTTACATTAGGAAGTTTTTACACAGAAAACCATAGACACGTGGAATAAGCTACCAAGTAGCGTGGTAGACAGTAAGACTTTTAGAACTTTCAAAACTAGACTTGATGTTATTTTAGAAGAATTATGTGAATAGGACTGGGAAGCTTTGTTGGGCTGAATGGCCTGTTCTCATCTAGATTGTTCTAATGTTCTAATGTTTATCATATGCAAACACTTCCCTTTATTTAATATTATTTCCTAATACTTAAAAACTCACAATCATAAAGCCAAGTCATGTATGGTTAGACACTTGCAAATCAGTTTATTTTGATTTTGTGTAGATAGATAGATAGATAGATAGATAGATAGATAGATAGATAGATAGATAGATAGATAGATAGATAGATAGATAGATAGATAGACAAGCAATTTTCAATAAGTAATAATAATCGATTATGATATTTCTTTTTAATTTAACCACTTTTTATTTCCACCCAGGGTTTGATATGACTCCCAACTATGTCGACTCCAGCCACACTAACATTGTAGTTGCCCCCTGGTGCTCGTGTAAAGGAAGTGGCAATCGAGAGGAGGAATGTGAAAAATTTTTAAGGGATTTCACAGAAAATACCTGCCTCCGTAAGTTTCCTAGAATTCACTTAAATTTTGCTTTTGACATTTGAGTTAAACAGCAGTTAAATTGTTCTCTTATATTGTATACTGTTCAAAAGGGGTTCTTTAACATATGCATGTGGTTGTGTGTGTGTTTTTTGATTAAAATTTTAAAAGGCCAGAATGCACTTTCTTTATTGTGTAGGTTATCTGCGCTGCTGTGGTGAATTAGAGCTATACTGTTAGCTATTAGGTGTTTTTTCTTCCATATCTCAAAGAAGTGTGAGTTACTTTGCAACCGCAGATTAGTCCACATCACTAAACTGGATAAACAGACTAAAATATGGATAGATGGAATCTTTTGTTTAGTTTTTGGCATGATACATCGGTTTTGTCATTACTGTGACAATTTTACAGTTAGTAACTATTGGAGAGCATTTAGCATAATCTTCCTGGTTTTTTTTTTGGGTGTCCCTCAGCGTACTGCTTCCTCCCACATTCTAAACTTACTGCCTGTTAGCCTCATCGACTTATTGTGGATATGTGCAGAAGTGTACCTCAATATCTCATCCAGGGTTGGTTAATGCCTTGTGTACATTAATGCTGCAAAGACTCTACCTCCCTTTGGCCCAGTAGTGAAAAAAGCAGGTTCAGAAAATGGGTGGATGAATTGGAAAAAATACATTTGCTCAAATACAGTATTTGTTTTAAGGGTCAGTCTCTACAGTAAGAATGAAATAAGTAAACAAATCATATCTTTTTTAAATGTCAAGAAGCATGGAAATAAATAACAAATCAACAAGCCAGAATATCAGTTGTAAATGTCAGTAAGCAAAGAAATAAATAAAAACTAAAATTGTATGCATTTTGGCAAATATAGTGGATGACAGAATATAGCATAATATGAATGTGTTATTGTAAGTGTAAATTGACTACTTTTTACCAGACTAGAGGCAGTAAAGTTGCACCATGTACGATTGTCAAAAAAACACTGAAGACAGCTTTTTCGCATCTTTGTTTAATGAAAATCTCTTTGGTTGTTTGTATAAACAACTGTTAGCATTTATATTTTAAGAAAGAAATAATCAAAAATAGAATTAAAAAAAACAGTGAAAGGATAGGCAATGTTTTGTATATTTAAGCAAGCTGCTGTAAAAAAGCAATATTTTTCATTTTTTTCATTTCATATTTTCATTTTAAGGAATCAGTGGCTTATTAGATAGATAGATAGATAGATAGATAGATAGATAGATAGATAGATAGATAGATAGATAGATATTTTATTAATCCCCAAGGGGAAATTCACATACTCCAGCAGCAGCATACTTAAAAAAAAAAACAATATTAAATTAAAGAGTGATAAAAATGCAGATATAACAGACAGTAACTTTGTACAATGTGGGTGGAACTGAAGAGTTGCATAGTGTGGGGGAGGAACGATCTCCTCACTCTGTCAGTGGAGCAGGACATTGATAGCAGTCTGTCGCTGAAGCTGCTCCTCAGTCTGGAGATGATATTGTTTAGTGGATGCAGTGGATTCTCCATGATTGACAGGAGCTTGCTCAGCGCCCGTCGCTCTGCCACAGATGTCAAACTGTCCAGGTCCGTGCCTACAATAGAGCCTGCCTTCTTCACCAGTTTGTTCAGGCGTGAGGCATCCCTCTTCTTTATGCTACCTCCCCAGCACACCACCGCGTAGAAGAAGGCGCTCACCACAACCGTCTGATAGAACATCTGCAGCATCTTATTGCAGATGTTGAAGGACGCCAGCCTTCTAAGAAAGTATAGTCGGCTCTGTCCTTTCTTGCACAGAGTATCAGTATTGGCAGTCCAGTCCAATTTATCATCCAGCTGCACTCCCAGGTATTTATAGGTCTGTACCCTCTGCACACAGTCACCTCTGATGATCACAGGGTCTATGAGGGGCCTGGGCCTCCTAAAATCCACCACCAGCTCCTTGGTTTGAGCCGCACCATTTAACAAAGTCCTTAATTAATCAACATGTAAAAAATCAAAACCTCCTTATGGCTTTTTCAAATACCTCAACCGTTTTTTAAAAAACTGTGGAAGATTTGAAGGTTTTGTATGCTAGCAATCTAAGCGTTCCAGATGAAACACACACCCCATTTTCTTTAAATTTCACAGATATGTGAAGCCTATAAAAGATCAAAAAGCTTAATTGTTATAATAATAACAGTATAAGCTTTTTTAATTTATTCACCTAAAAGCAATGCATCATATTCACACATGCCAACCCAACCATATGCTCGCATATCTCATGCTGTACTTTAGGTAGCAAGACCCTAAATGAACAAGCTGCCAATCGCTACTGCCTACACAAATATATACATACACTAGAGCTATTTTAGTCCTGAATAAACTGAAAATAATTTTAAAAAATTATTCTTGTGTTTTGATATTTCAAAATGTTCACAGCATCAGAATAAAATAGGTGGGTAATGGTTTATACCACAACTCTGTGCCTTTATTGAAATTAACATTTTTGATTTTGTTAGAAACAAACAGATCACAAAAAGTTAGTATAGATGCTGCCTTTTTCTAGCTTCTCTGTGCTTCAGTCCAAACACACGTATAACATTTTTAGTATCAATCGGTAATCAGGCAGGACCTGGTTAAACCTGTTTTCTTTTTAATTTTCATTGTGTTTCTAGAAAATTTCCAACAGCAAAATTTCAGTGAAACCTCTTTGCGTAACAGTCCTTGCTCTATATGTAAAGCTGATGTTGGCCTGAGAAAACCACAAAGAAGCTGTGCTAATGTCATTGTCACTGACTGGTTTACACCCCGTGTCATCATGTTGATGACAAGTCCAAGGTTTTGTTTTAATTGTTTGAATTTGCTCATGTTTCATTTTGCATTAAAAATGAGTAACAGTTGAAATGGACTGCAAAGTACAAGCACTTAGTAGTAACAGTAATCCATAATTCTTCACAGACACCTTCATTTAAAGAAGTTGACAGAATCACTATGCTGTGTAGATTCAAGTGGTGTCAAAAACGCCAAGCAACATCTTAAAATAAAGTAAAAAATGATTAGCACTGCAATTAGTGATTATGGTTGGTTATGATGGTTGTTATTTGTTATAATATTTACTTCTCTATCTATCTATCTATCTATCTATCTATCTATCTATCTATCTATCTATCTATCTATCTATCTATCTATCTATCTATCTACAGTGCCCTCCATAATATTTGATACAAAGACGCACTCTTTCTTGTGTCTGCTCCACAGTTCAAACAATTCAGACGTAATTAAAGTGCACATTGCATACTTTAATATAAGGATATTTTCATATTGTGATTGTGATTACTCAAGTGTGTTTCATTGCTTCATTAGTGTAAGCATAAGATGTCTGAGCTTGCTTCTTTCTACCTACAGACTTGCTTAGGAGTCTGTAGTTCCTATTGTTCAACATGAGGACAAGAGCTGTGTCAAAGGAAGTCAAAGAAGCCATCATGAGGTTGAAAATCAAGAGAAAAACCATTGAAGACATTGGTAAAACATTAGGATTAATTAAATCAACTGTTTGGAATATTGTTAAGAAGAAAGAACCTACTGGTGAGCTCAGTAATCACAAAGGGATTAGTAGGCCAAGAAAGACCTCGACTGCTGATGACAGAAAAATCCTTACTATGGTAAAGAAAAAGCCCTAAACGCTTGTCCGAAAGATCAGAAACAGTCTTCAGGAAGCAGATGTGTACAGTATGTGTCAACGACGACTATCCACAGAAGACCTCATGAACAGAAATACAGAGGCTACACTGCAAGATGCAAATAACTAGTTAGCCACAAAAACAGGATGGCCAGATTACTGTTTTGAGAAATGTACTTAAAAGAGCCTAAAAAATTCTGGAAAAAGTTGGTGTGGATAGACAAGGCTAAGATTAACCTGTATGAGAGTGATTTCAAGAGGACAATTTGGAGACAAAAAGGAACTGCCTAAGATCCAAAGCATAATGTCTCATCTGTTAAACATGGTGGTGGGGTATTATGGCTTGGGCATGTACGTTCCAATAAATGCCTACAAACTGATTGGATGGTGCTTCATCCTACAACAGGATAATGATCCCAATCATACTGCTAAGGCATCACAGGAGTTTTTCAAAGCTAAAAAATGGAAAATCCTTGAACTGTCAAGACAGTCATCTGATCTCATCCAAATGAGCATGTTTTCAATATGTTGATGAGAAAACTAACAAGCAGGAGCTGAAGATGGCTGCATTAGAGGCTTGGCAGAGCATCACAAAAGAAGATTCTCAGTACCTAGGGATGTCCATGAATCACAGATTTCAAGCATTCATTGCATGCAATGCATATGCAGCAAAATACTAAATATAACTGCTTTAATTTATCTGCCATTGCTATATACCAAACATTATGGTGCTGTGAAATGGAAAGACCATGTAGAAAAGGTGTTGTCATTTCTACATGGTTTGTCTGAAATGTATACAAATGCCCTTAAATTAAAGTCCACAATGTGCACTTTAATCATGTGTGAATTGTTTGATTTGTAATTTTAAACTGTGGAGAAGAAGGAGTAAATCAAGGGAAAATATGTCTTTGTCCCAAACATTATGGAGGGCACTGTATCAATCTATCTATAATTTCTTCAGTATCTACATGTTACTACCATATGTTTTGAAAAGTATACAGGTTTCCATTATTTATATTTAATGGAATAAGTCATAAGCAATGCCTCCTTTACAATTTTAGCTTTTGTTTGGACAAATACCTGAAAATAGGGCACTGGCCTTATTCCCATTCTGGCCTGACTCCTAGTTTTTGGTGTTTTAAGGTACTTGTGAATAAGCAGCATTATGGAATTCTTACAGTGCCAGTATAGCCAAGCTGAATCATGTTTAAAAAGTCTAATTAACTTAATCTAAGTTGTTATTTTGAATTTATTTATACATGTTAAGTTTTGATTGGAAGAGTATGCAAAAAGGCTAAACAGTGTTAGAAAACATAACAGTTTTCAACTGAAGGAAATTGTTATTTTCAGGTGACCAAGTCTTCAATTATTTCAATAATTAGGTAGGCTGCTGAAACTAGAGAAATTAAATATGTTCCTGTTTTTATATCTGAGTAAGTTTTATTTTATAATGATGCTGCATAACAAACTGTAATTGTGTCATGGAAATGACAAAAATATGCAACAAGCTTCCCAGCTGGCAAGGGGTTGCTAAGGGCAGAAAGAACATTAGGTAAAAACTCAACTGGGAACAAGTCTGACAGAATAAGTAAATATTGTGTAAAAGCTAACTTGAGAAATAAGACCTAACTTGGTTGAAATATACCTTACCTGATTAATTGATGAAACATACATAATTTATCTAAAGGGACCAAAATGAAAAGAGATAATCTGGGTATAGGGAGAGGCTAAGAAAATCACCTACAGTGTCAGGTGGCTTTCAAAAGATTTATTTATAGAACACATGGAATTCTGTTTCACATTACACAAAGCAGAACGCATGAGAGCAGCCTTTAAAAAAGAAGTTAAGACACAGGGTTACTATATTTTTATGGGTGGGTGTTCCTAACCCTAAAAGTGATTCCAGGGATTATCCTGGAAGTAACTTCAGGATGGGCTTCAAAGACTGCTGTCTGCCACAGACCCACTAAGCTTGGGAGATACGATAAGGTAAAAAACCCTGGTTGACAAGTAGTGAAGCAAGAGGGGAAAAAAGAAGTCAACTTTAGCAGATGACTAGTAGAGTTTTGGTCCATTTGATATTGTATTTTGGACAGCCACTCCATCTTATATGTATTTAGGGACTAAACTGTGGCCTTATTCAGACCTACTGGAGCAGGTAATGTTTATTTGATGTTTTTTTCTCCTTTGATAATCTCACCCATGTGTGTTTCTGTAATAAATACACTTTTTGATCTAGTAAAAATATAAAATAATACATTTTACTTATATTATTATTTGCAGCCAGTGTAAAGATGATAGCATTGGAGTAATATGAGTATAACTATATATGTGCAGCACTATTTTGGATCAACTGTATCTTCAAAAGTCTTTAGTGAGGCACCAGCCAAAAATAGATATAGTAATCGAGTTGGGATGATATGAAGACATGAACCAATTTCTCTGATTGTTCAAGTTTTACGTTTTGAGAAAATAAGAAGTTTAGCAGTGGGAACCAAGGTAAATGAAATTTGAAACAAAATTGTCAGTCTGGTTTGTAACCAGACAAGATAAAGTAATCAAGTGACCATTAATAGTAACATACAGTAGATAGCTCGTGTTTTTTTTTTTTATCTGGCAAGGAGTACCCACAAAATTGAATTCATATTAGCCACTGTTCAACTGCAAATAACTGTCACTCAA
The DNA here is from genome assembly GCF_900747795.2 of Erpetoichthys calabaricus. Classification (NCBI taxonomy): domain Eukaryota; kingdom Metazoa; phylum Chordata; class Cladistia; order Polypteriformes; family Polypteridae; genus Erpetoichthys; species Erpetoichthys calabaricus. The sequence continues at coordinate 122,610,826 of NC_041394.2, forward strand.
CCAGCTCTGGATATCTTCCAAGGATTGAATATCTGAAGACAATGCAATATGAGCATTGAAAGAAGTCTGAAGATAAATCTTTGTGTCATCAGTGTAGCAATGAAAGGACATATTATGCCATTGTAAGATTTAGCCCACGGGTAACAAATAGATCAAAAGATGACTGGACGAAATTTTGACCCCTAAGGAACTTGAAGGACACAAGGCTGAGGTTTGATTTATGGTTTCCTAAGGCAACATATTCCGTCTGTCCAGTGAGGCAACACTCAAAAAACAATACCAGAAACTCCAGTGACTTTCAGGCATTATAGTAAAATGTTATAATCAACATTTTCAAAAGCAGTATTCAGATCTATTAAAATGAGGCGTCTTGAAGACTCGAAATCTGCTGCCATATGGAGGTCATTGATAATCCTGACTAATGTAGTCTTGGTACTGTGGAATGTTAAGAAGCCAGACTGGAATACTTTGTACTCTATAATAGTCTAAGTGGAAATGAAACAATCTTCTCAAGTACTTGATTGATTGGCCTTCATCATGTAGTTAATTGTTGAAAACAGAAGCTTAGAATTTTTATTATCAGTATTTATGAGCATGGATCTAGCCAATTTACTCTAAGTGCTGCACAGAAGAATTGTTGATACAGTTTAAAAGTCTGTTGATGCACAGTTAATTCTGACTGCCTTCATCGTCACTCTAACCTACAGCTTAGTTGTGCAGTGAAACTTAGAGAAGAATGACAGAAGGATATAATATGTGTCCTCATATTGTTAAGGCTGTTCAATAAAATATGCAAATTAAGCTGCACATAATCTTCTAATGATAGTGCACAATAGTAGATAGAAAAGACAGTGGATAAGAAAATATAAAAAGACCAGCATAAACAGTTTTCACATCTCAGAAAGTGACAGCACTTTGGCTGCTGAAAGCAGGTGAAGAAAATACATTATCTAACAGCACCATACTATTTTCTAAGACAATACTAACAAAAATGTCACTAGTTATGGCAGGGTTCTTGCTTATGTGTGAAACTATTCACATGTGGAATTAATTGGAGATGTTTAGTGCCCTTCACAAACTCAGAGGCAAGTGAACAACTAAGGGCATCAAAATGAATTTTAAATTCACTTAATAAGATTTGCAAAAGCAAGTCAAGGAAAACTGAGAAAAATGTTCTAACTTTAAAAAAAAATATAGTATTAGCCATAGGTGGAAGATAAGAATAATAATCAGTGGCTGAGAACGTAACCATTTTAAAGCCACGCATTTAAATTAAAAAAAAAAATCTGTAAACGTCAGAATAGTCATTTTAGATTGTATTTTTAAACACTGACCCCTTACTCATCCAGAATTCCTTAGAACTTCAAAATATTTACAAACTTGTAAAGTTCTTCAGAAGCATGAAAAGTCAGTACCATGGTCAGTAGGCAAGACATCACGTTAATAAATACATTTCTCAATGACTGAGTATTCAATAATGTCAAGTTTATGGAACATGATGGCTGATAGTGTGTTTCTAAAAACCACAAAGTTTGTTTTTAACTTGTCTATATATACAACAACAACAACAACAACAACAACTCATTATATTTACATATTAATAATATGAACATGCTGGGACTAATTAAGAAGAATTGCTGAAATAGACATCTGGTATGTAGAAATTGTGTAACTAGTTCTTAAATGAAGTAAATAATTGTATTTGTGAATGCCAGTTTCATTTCGTAGTTTCAAACAACTTTAGGGATCTGTGAAAGGCACTTAACTGTTTGTACGACACAAACTGTAAAGCTGAGTAAACTGTCATGCTAGATGATTTGGCTAAAGGAGTGTTTGATCATTTATTAAGAAAAACGAAGTCTTAGCTTGGCAACCCAATACCAGCCATTGTGAGCATTGAGGAAACCCAAATGACTGGATAGTACAGAGGATTGGAGAGTAGTGCAGGAACAAATAAAACAACATCACCATTTGTCTGTCCAGGTAACTAATATGCAGAGACAATGCAGCACTGCATGGCAAGTATTTAGTGCTAATGGATAAAAAAAATTGATTGCTTTAAGGATGTTTTCATTTTTAGGATTTTTTGTTGGTTTGGCAATGGAAATCTACCTATTTGACCACAATAAAAAGAGGAAACCAAACTATATTTTCCCAATATAACTTTGGATTTTGCTGTTCTTTGCTCCGAATTATGGTGACATACAGTATGTCCAAATATGTCAGCAGGTATTGTAAAATAAATGACAATTTATGGGACTTGGTTTTCTAACAACAAACAACCGGTAGCTATCTTTCTTTGAGATGAGTTATTGCAAGGCCTCTAGTTGAACATGGCAACCTTAAAGGAGATAATTCTGCAGAAAGATGATTTTGAGATTGCTTGAATGTAGTGTGTGAATTTGGGACACATAATACTGATAATCTTGGAGCTAAAGTTGATCTTAGTCATTAAATAGGTTAAAGAAGCAGAAGACCTTGCATGGTGTAAGAAGTGAGCGAAAAACATTGGCTTAGCAGTATTTGTGAAGAGCATTGCAACGCAGGGAGTATTGTCCACAGAAATAAGCTATTTACATGAGATAATCTAGAAACATAGACCAACATTGTAACTGACTCAGCAGTTGAAAGACATGCCAGAATGTGACCATTTTCTTGGTGAATAACATAGAGTTTGATTGTTTTTTATGTAAAGCTACATCTTTATTGAAAAAAACATTATACCAGACACTTCTAGTTAATTAACCTTGCGATGCATTTACAGGTTTTTCTTTTGTACTTTCACTTATAATACAACGTTTAGTTAAAATTAGTTCACAGATGTTGTTAACTCTCTGAGTTAGCACTAATAAAAAACTAACATTATTAAAATGGTGAATACGTTAAACAAGACACTCTTTTTAGGGAAAATTGCTGAAAATTCTAGTTTGGCTTTCAACGTAACCCATGTCACTAACCTGATGAATACTGAAAGAGCCCGCCTTTGACATTCAAAGTATACATGCAAATGTAAATTGCACAGTATTTGTTGACAAAGTCTCTTCCTGGGTCATTCAAGAAAATTTTTATTTTGCATTTGCAGTGAAGGGTGGTCATTGGCTAAAGTTACTTATGTCAAGTAAACACTTATTGCCACAGTTCAAAAGAACATAAACATTCCTCAAAAGGTGTCTTTATTTTTTAACCACTCTTTTTGTTTTATTTATTTATTTTACTTTTTGTTTTTAATGTTTGATGTTGCTGTTTGCATTGCTGGTTATACACCTACACCAACACTACATGTTAAACACTACATCTTGTATAGTTGGGAAATACTTTAAACTGTGCCAACTGTGTATAATATGCAATACAGTAAATGATCATAATATGTCTCTTTATTATTAAATACTTAAATACTTAAGTTAAATGCTTCTAATTGACTTTTAAAGGTCATTTCTTCATGAACTTTAATATTTAAATAAAATTACATTACCTTATACAAGGTTGATCTGTAGTTATAAATGTGGTAAAGAATAAGAAAAGTAAAAAGAAAACTAACAACAGTACCACAGCAAGTACCATTGCTCAATGGAAAGCCAGTCAGAAGTATTAAAGACACACACTATGCTACCTGTCATTGTTCATTAATGTAACTGTTGCCATATTTCTGTTCATCCATCCATTTCAAATGTGACTTTATCATAGACTAATTTTCTGGACTCTTACCTATCTAACCAGTAAAAGGAGTAAGGTAAAGGATATGACACATTGCATGACTTTCTCAGCAATTTTCAGTCGTAGCTTTTGGAGGCAATGCTCAGCATGCTCCTGTGAAGCCCGTCATGTAATGTGACTAATCCAACGACTTACTACAAGTAGTTTGTGAGTCGCTCCAATAACCGTTTTGGTTTTGTCTTTAGTCGTAGGTGCGTGCATGGCAACTAACAACTAATGAATGCTTATCAGGAAATGTTGTTTCAGTGATGAGGAATATGTTGTGTTTTGGACCTCACTCACGGAATTGAAGCTTTCCTATCTGATGTCTTATGAGTCTGAGTCTGAACTCACCATACCAGTTAACTCTTTATACAGCATCAGCTCCGTCCAACAGCACGTTATTCACTGTCACAAAAAGGGGCGAGTACGACCGCTCTGGAAGATTGGCACTCTGTTGGTTAATGTGAAATGCTGAGCGATTTTCAGTCATTTAAACAGACATGGTCTGGTGACAAAATCAGTAACTGCTGCCAGCAATTCAGACCTGTCCAAACCTAGAAGTCATGTAATGTAACATAACACCCAAAAAACAGAGTTAAACTGTTGCAAACAGAATAAATAGTCAGTATTCAGTGAGCTCATTTAGACCTTTGATATACTCTTTAGTTTGTCATAAATATGGCTTTTTTCATTTTCATTACATTAAGGATTGATGACTTTGTACAGAGCAGGCACTTGAACTAATGAAAGTGAATGTAACATGTTTATTTTAATTGTAGGTGTTTTGTTGCTTTTTTATTTAACTTTAAACTATTCCCTGTTAGATCAGGTTGACTATAGGATTCGAATGGACAAGACATTAGGTGAGAATGGGTGAATACAGAAGATTAGAAGAAAACAAGACTGTCAATGATACAAGGCTGTGAAATCAAGAGGAAAAAACAATCAAGAGAGTAATGGCAAATTCTGTGTTCTCACAAAGAAAGAGAATTTGTTATGATCATATCCTCCACTGAGCCATGCAGCTCCCCCTGGCAGTGGCCATGGAGCCCAATAGGGATGAGCTCCAATGTTCCACCATTGTGGCCCTGATGAAACCCAGATGGGCTGCCACCAAGTGTTCCGGGGAATGTAGGGTGTAGCCCATGGGTGTTCCCCCGGATCCAGTGTCAAAGGGGTGTCCACACTAAATTAATTATTAATATACACAGTATTGACATTACAGTATATTAATTAAAAATGTGTCATTGTTTACTTATAAGGAGTTACTTGTCTTAATAATCTGTTTCGAAACAAAAGAAGTATGTTTTCTGCTTGGAAGACAAAGAAACTTTATGAAAGACAAAAGGCTCCCTGGTTAATGTCCTTATGGAGGAGTGCTTCAAATTTGTTTTCTCCTGGTATTGAAAAAGAGAATAACTTTTTTTTGCATCTCAGCTAATTTTAATTATTGTATATTATTTCAACATTAGTATATATTGGTTCTGTAGCTGATTTTCACTTCCAGTATAACAAAAAAATTTACTCTTCTAATTTTAACACCCTTGGTACCATCACCTATTAAGATTTATACGTAATATCAAAATACCCCATTAATTTTTGTATATAGTTAAAACTCCTGTTTTTTTTTTATTTGGTATTTCTATTAATTCATTTTACTATTCATATTACCCAGTTTTTACAACTGAGGATGTATACTTATCAGCTACACCTCTTTGGAGTTAATGAATGATTTGTCACTTTATTTTTATTTGAACAATAGATAATATACAACAATTTCCCTAGCCTTGTTCAATATAAAATGCATTATACAGTATTAAAAATAAACGTATTTAGTGTCTGGTTTAGTTATGAATGTACATTATATTATATATAATATTCACGCAAAAATTGTTTTCCATTAGCTTTAAGCTTCACATACTACCTTCAAGACCTTTTAAACTGTTACTGTATATTCCAGAGGCTTTCGTTAATCTTATCCTAATTTATTTAGAAATTTACACCTTTGTTGTCACTATTAGCAAACCTATTTTTTTCATGGCTGCTATCTTAACTGCTCTCTTGGGATTCCTAAAAATATTACAAACCATCAGAACTTACCTCTGGTGGGTACTTTAAATAGATGGCACTGTAGACAATTGTGTCCCAGCTCTCGTTTGCTTCTGCCTCATCTGGGATTGCATCTGTCTAATTTGGTAGATTAATAATATCCATCAGAATAACATCCTCTAAACACAGTAATAAAATCACAAACATTTGAATCATGACTTCTACTGCTGTCAGCGTGCCAGTAACACATCATGTTTGCAAAGTTTAGTAATAAAGCCAAGAAACAAAATAGTGATTATAAAGCAAGCTTCCTGTACATTAATTAACAAGGAGCATTTGAAATGTTCTTTTCTTGAAAGCAAAGATTATTTCCTGAAACTGAATGTCTGTAGAAAACTATCTTGCTTCTCAAATTAATATAGATTTACTGGAATTCTAAAAGTATTACTTTGCTCTTGTCCCAACATCCCTGTCAGTTACTACTATTGCCACCACAGAGCAATATGATGACCACAGAGTCTTTAAATATTCATCGAAAGCAAATTGCTTTCCACTGGGATCGATCACCAAGATTCCAGTGAAAGTCATTGAACTTTAAATGCCAAGGCAGGTGGCATTCCAGCAGTTGCATTTGTGATGGTTTCTTTAAAGGTATTTTTATTTTTTATGCTGAATGTTTCACCGCAGGCACTGAATGATTCTAACTAAGGGGCATTGTGAAATAGATGTTTCTTGATTGAATGCTGTTTGTTTGCTGGAATTGAACCAGAACGAACAGCTGCATGATTCCACAAATGCACTCTTCTCATGCTATTCTGCTTCTAAAGAACAGTTCTGGTTAATGCTGCTTTTTCATGGCCAAAGTCCATGCAGCAATGAATGGTGACACACAAAAAGGTTGTTCACTAATTATGCAATTGTTTACACAAGCCTTTAATTTTAGACCAAATCAAAATTAAGTAAAACATTTAAATCCATGAAACACTGTAGATAATAAAACATTGTTTCAGCAGCAAGATGTTAGAGTAGAAATGGCAATGGAGAATATTAAGACGACATGGACCATGTAAAAAGCTTATAGTTCAAATAATAGATGTTTATGCATAACTACTAATTGAAAGATTACATGCTCTTGCATTTTTGTGATTGTTTTGTTTGCTGTGCCTCCAGATATTAACCTATTACTTAGATAAAGGATTTCAGCCCTCAGAGAAAGGATCTTTAATTAAGTTAAAGTAACTTTTTTGGAATAAGTTTCATTGTGAGATTTTAAGACAGTACAGCTTAGGTGTACAGATATATTTGTGAAATTTCTATGAACTGGTGCAGTTCTGACTAATCCCAGGGACAGAAAGAATTCATTGGTACAAACCTATAATGTGAAAATGTGTGAAATAGTGGGCCAAGACAGTAATGTACACAAATTCAAAAATCCACCATTTGCTATTTGTTTCAAGTTAGTTATAAGGTAGTTACATTATTTTTTCATCTTTTCTGATGCCATTTTTGTTTTTTAAGGGTTCCACAATTGTGTGGCTATGTTGCCTGTTGTTAAGGGGCGTGGTCTCGGAGATCATGTGACTCAGTAGCGCAACAGTATAATGTTTGGCACTATCTGAGATTACAGCTAAAACCTGATAGTTAGTGAGTGTGCTTCTTGGTTTGACTTTTAGTGTATTGATGTTAGTCTTTTACTAATTACAAATTACAGTTTCTGTTTGGGCTTAGCTGAAAGATAGGACAGATCTCTGGTTTAGTATTTTGGCTTGTATATTTCATCTTCTGGTTTCATACGTTCCCATCAGTGTCCTGGTTCTACATATTCAGGACACTTAATCACTAAACAATGTGGTGGGGGTGGGTAATTAGATACAGTACATATAAAATAGGCTTAAAAAAAGGAATAGAACAGAGCAGTAACAAATAAGCACCAACAATTTATCTAACATGGCATAAGTTGTTGTAAAACTTTTAAAATATATATAGGGAAGGTTAGAATGATTAAAATATCCACAAGGCCAGGTTACGCGAAGCAGGGCTCCGCAATAAATCAGCTAGGCCCTCAAATAAGAGTACCATTCTACAACACCTAATCACAGAGCATTACTCTGTAACGACCGATTTTATTGTCATAACCAGTCAGTCAGTCAGTCAGTCATTATCCAACCCGCTATATCCTAACTACAGGGTCACGAGGGACTTCTGGAGCCAATCCCTGCCAACACAGGGTGCAAGGCAGGAACAAACCCCGTGTAGGGCGCCAGCCCACCGTAGGGCACACACACACACTAGGGACAATTTAAGATTGCCAATGCACCTAACCTGCATGTCTTTGGCCTGTGGGAGGAAACCGGAGCACCCGGAGGAAACCCATGCAGACATGGGGTGAACATGCAAACTCCATGCAGGGAGGACCCGGGAAGTGAACCCAGGTCTCCATACTGCAAGGCAGCAATGTTACCACTGCACCACCGTGCCACCCTTGTCATAACAAATACCTGATTATGTTATGTATTCATTTTACAATATGTTATACTTTAATTTTTGTACAGGATGAACACCTCTCATAATACAGTACATCTTTGTTAAGTATCTGTAGTTTACAGAAAAATAAATAAACAGCTCCACCAATGATGCATTTTAATTTGGTGCATTAAGTAAGGCCCTTTGACTGTTTGAAGCATAATAAAATTAATTCAAATTATAAATGGCAGTCAGTAAAGAACATATTTCAGTTTCAGTTTTATCAAGGTGTCTTTTGTCTAAAGTTATACTGTCCTTTAAAATGACTTGCAAAACTATGCATGTTAAAGGAGCACATGTGTGTTTTGGCAGATTATACATTAATCCTTTTATTTTTTCTCCAAATAGGAAACGCAATTCAGGCATTTGGGAATGGCACAGATGTCAACATTATCCCAAAAACGCCTTCCATTACTACAACTCCATTGCTGACAACAAGCCAGGAACCAGAAGAAAACTCTGAGTCATTTGGGAATCCCAATGATATCAAGCCTAAAGATGATGCCTGTGCTTTCACCACTTGTAGTAATATTCAAGTAAGTTATGCCTAGCTTTTATCTCACATCCACAAAGTTAGAAAAACATTCTCCTTAAAAAGCAAGAATTAGTTTTTCTTTACTCTATCCATCTTTTAAAAGATTAAGTAAAATTAAGTAAATGATATCACAACACATTTTTGTTGTCAATATTTACAATGTAATAGTACACCATGACTAGAGTAGCATACTGCTTCAGAGCTATGAATGAACATGTACAAAATTGAGGAATTTTGATGAAATTTAATAATTTTTTATGAAAACAAAATAGTTGATTTGCTAATAGTGCAACAAATGAAAGAATGAAACTTGAATTTATTGAAAGATGATGCATATGCATTCCATATTGCCAAACGTACATATTCCATTAAAGTGTTGTGAAGGAGGGGCAATGGATATTCTGGTAATATCAAGCAGGAGCCCACCTTCGACAGGATGTTCATTCATTCTTGTGCCCATTCACACATTCACATGCACTGACACATTCAGAGCCAATTTGTAGCTGCCATCCAACCCAAAACTGTAAGCATTTGAGATTTGGGAGCAATCTGGAGCGTCTGAAAAAAACCTGTGATATCCTCACAGACTGCGTTCTGTAAAAAATGCTAAATTGCTCTTCATATTGTCAGATTTATTTAAAGCCCAATATTCATTCATTTCAGTTTACGTAACCGAATGCAGGCCAGTTTCTAGAATTAGTACTCCAATTAGAATTAGATTGTTAGCTGAGTTCCTGTGATAAGGAATTAAAGAGCAGAATGTAACAATTAAAATAGCAGCATGTGCTTTATGTTTCATTTTATAATATGTATGTAATTTGTACAGTATACCCTATTTTAAATTAAGAGAAAGAGGGCATATTTAATGTGAAGTAGATCTAAAAAAATAAATTCCATATTTATCACCTGTCAAAAAAAGTGTGAACTTGTTGATTGTTTTTTTAATTTTATATTTTTATTTTTTAAACACTAGGCCTGTTGCATTTGATGGTTCATTTGCTCAAAGTGTGAATTTATACTTTTGTTTCTCTTTAGAGTATTTAAAACATTCAGTGACATTCTTCATCCAAAATTAGTACCTCTAACTGCAGCAGTATTTAATAGTCTTCTGATATAATGAATTTATTGCATAGTAACATTTTTATAATCATAAGTGGTCGTTTGAACATGCTTAAGTCAACATACAGTGGAACCTCGGGTCACGAACGTCTTGGAACACGTACAAATTGGGTTACGACCAAAAAGTTCGCCAAACTTTTGCATCTGTTCACGACCACACGCTCAGGTTACGAACAAGCCAGTTTCCCTTCCGGTTCGTACGTGCCAATGATTTCCACACATGTTCAGTCTCTCCCTGTGCATTTGCTGTGAACTTTTTGTGCTCTATTTTGTTTCCCTTCCGGTTCGTATGCGCCGGTGATTTACGCACATGTTAAGTCTCTCCCTGTACAGTACACTGTTCTCGGTCAGATGTGCATTGCGCAGAGGGACTTTGTGGTATAGCGGGTCCACAGCTCACGTCAAGAGGCCAGTTTTAAATAAATAATTGCCGCACTTGAAGCTTAGCGAGGGGGCGTGGTGGTTGAGTGGCTGAAGCTGTTCCAGGGGAATTTGTGATGTGGGCATTTCTCACGTAAGTGCACAGGTGGGAAACCATCCACATCCGTAATTGGTCCCGGGGGGGGCTGCTGATTGCTACATCTGCCACGTCCTCTTCATAAATAGAAGCGCAAAGTGGCTAAAGGGAGGAAAAAGAAAAGAAAGACGAAGGTTGCAGAGTGAGGAAGTAAGCAGGAAGCAGTGTAGAAAGAACCGTTGTGGGCGAGCGACCGAGCGTGTGCTCACAGGCAGGCAGCTGGACAGTGAGCCCAAGCAGGGGTGTTTGGCTGACACTCGGTGGGGCAGAAGGAAGCGGTCGCTCCAGCTGAGCGATCAAGGAGCTGGAGTGACCAGAAGAAGAACGGCTGGCCATGTAAGGCCGAGAAGGCAGCTGGAGTCATTAGGCTTGGGTGGTGAATTCCCTGACGTGGGAGTCCTGGTTGCCAGGGAAGCCAAGTCTTGGTCTGGAGAGTGCGCGACCAAAGCCAGGGATCGGGAGGCCTCCAGACCAGAAGGAAGAAGGAAGGACAGCTGCAGGTAGAGTGGCTCCCCTGTTGCGAAGCCTGGATAGGGAGAAGCAGGGGGGTCACCAGTTAAAGAATGCACCGGGCTTGTTTTTAAAGAGACTGCTTCTAGCATTGTTTTAACCTCGTTGTTTTTAATGAAGACTTTTTTCTATTGGATTTTAACCTCCACTTCACTTCTGTTTTTATGGGATTATTTATTGAAGGATTCTGAAAGCACTGCACTTTATTTAATTTGGACTTTGTTTTTGATTATTGTTTTGTTGATTTTCATAAAAGCACTTGGCACTTTTTGCACCATCCCCTTGCTCCATTGTAGTGCCTCACTGTCTTGCTCATCGGTAACATTACTGACAGTGATGGGTTTAAGGGCTTCCGGAAGTGAGATGGGAGCATGCAGTGAACCCGCATCGTCACAGACTTTACCTCAAAACTGTAATCTCCTCTCCACCCAGTTCCTCCTCACTTCCTTCATGCCAGAACTTGTCTAATGCAAGGTTAGTTTTCTTGGTTGTTTATGGTTATTTTTTTTCCCCTGTGCTTAAAACTCATTAAAAAAAAGTGTTTACAGTGAGCGGTTTGTAAGTCTATAGTGTGAACTCTTGCAATGTTAGTTTTCTCTATTCAAGGTTTTCTCAGTGTTATTCAGTGTTTTTACATTTAGTTTACTATTACGCGGTGCATTCTATGGTATGATTAACTATTTTTGGGCTTAAAAATCTTTAAAAAAATATATTTACATACAGTTTGTACGGTCCGGAACGGATTAATTGTATTTACATACAATCCTATGGGGGAAATTACTTTGGGTCACAACAACAACAACAACATTTATTTATATAGCACATTTGCATACAAAAGGTAGCTCAAAGTGCAAAGTACGACCAAATTGGGTTGCGACCAGAGTTTTGAAACGAATTATGGTCATGACCCAAGGTTCCACTGTACATTGCATTTCCTGAACAAACAGCTTGATCACTAAATATACTGCATACACATTCACAACTTGGCACATTAGAGAGGTAAGTTTTACTTACAGTATTTAAAATAATGTAGACAACAAATATGAGATATGCAAATTTTGTGAGGTTACTATTTCATCACTTTTCATTTTGCTATTTTTTTAATGAACTTTTTCACAAGACTTGTCCTTTTAATATAAACACACTACATACTTATTTAGTATGAAATTAAATTTGAGATACATTTAGTAATTGTAAAAGTACTGGCACACATTGGAGTGGGGGAAAGGCCACAGCCAGCCTTACGTTGTGCAAATACAGTAGAAGTGCTAAATTGCAGCTTAGAAGTTGTCCCATCAGTAAAGTGGGGGAGATCTCCTTTATGGTTCACTGAGGTGGGACAACATCTCTGTAACCAAAAAGTCATGGGTTTGTGACTGATGGACATGCTTTGCTACAACTCCACCAAGGTGAACAGTAGGACTGAAACATTTCTGCTATTACTAAAACAACTTAAGGAAAACTCATAATTGTGGTGTCTCTATCCACAAAGGATTTACCTCTTTAAAATTAAACACTTTTATACATGTATTTTTTCTTTATTTGTGGTTTTGACACAAAACGGATTCCTTTTTTGAGGTTTAAATTTCATTTTGACATACTTTTTGTTAATTTAAGTTCCTGTTTTGATGTCACATGGCTACAGTCATCATGATGATGTCACAGAAATGACAATATATATATATATATATATATATATATATATATATATATATATATATATATATATATATATATATATGGTGGTGATTGTACTAGGCATTGTTCCTCATTGGATGCTCAACATGCATCATTCTCTATCAGTCTAGTTAGTTTCTTTTTCACATAGGCCCTAGTGGTAGGATTTTTCTTCTGGTTTTGCCTTCAACTTTTGATTCCTGGTTACCTAGTTATTTTGATCTCATGAATTTGACCCTGACCATATCTCTACCATTGTTAATCATCATGCCAGTGTTTTCTTCACTTGATAATCCACAGACACTCCACATGATTCATAACATTTTTAATTTAGATGGAAATAATGAAACTGACATTTGCAAAATGATTCCTGGCATATTTACTGCATTTTCATTGATTTATAAAGTTAACTAGAGAGATATTTATTTACAAGAGAAAATGAATGAAACAGAAGCAAAAAAAAAACATTTTTATTTTATAAGATTTGTGTTCTGCTCTTCTACATTCTGCTCTTTAATTCCTTATCACAGGAACTCAGCTAACAATCTAATTCTAAGATTGTGTTCAGGTATCTGGATGTTTGATTTGTGTGTATACATTTCACATCCCAGAAAACATTAACTTTTTCAGGGAATCATTTGCCAGCTCTATGTACAGTGGAAGATAATCTAGTCAAGAGCTGATATTCAGACCTTTAATCTAGAGGTTCTGGCAGAGCCATTTTACAGTATCTCATAATCAATGTATGTTAGTACTGACATACAAGAACAACTTAACAAAGCAGCAAAATGTTGCATGGTGTGTTTGACAGAAGATGACTTAAAGTATAAATGTATATACAACTAAGTTTGGAGTAAGTGTACAGAAAAATACATAAAGTAATTTTCATCTTTTTTGTCTTTGTTTAATGTGAAAATCCAAAATTGAAAACTGAGCTCATGTTAAAGATGTAGTCAAAAGCCACATCTAGGAGAATCTGAATGTAAATGTTCATCCTGATTGTAGGTAGTTTATGCACTAAATGTCATTATGAAGTGTGAATATTTGATGATCAGCCAAGTTTTATAAAAAGGCTTTGCAGTACCATATTTTTCATTCGCCCTCCTTTCTTGGCAAAGTTATCATAGATTATAATCGCCAATTGATTTTACATTGTTGAAAAGTAAGGCTTTGTTAGCCAAGGTTAAACAACTGTTTGTAGGTTAATGATTGTAGAGAAAAGCCAAGCAAAATGACACCTTTTATTGGCTAACTAGAAAGATTACAATATGCAAGCTTTCGAGGCAACTCAGGCCCCTTCTTCAGGCAAGATGTAATACAGAAACTGAAGTTTCCTATGTTTATATACACACTCTAGGACAAGAAACAACATTGGTAAATCTTTAAATGAGAGATTTTGTATGTAAAAAATTAATAGATTCATTCAGGCTAGGGTTAGTTTAGCAAGAGAGAAAAGAACAATGTATTGTCAAGATCTCTGGATAAGATAACTGTCCAACCAAGTCTTTTGAAGTTTGTAATGAGTTTTTCAAAACAATGTGGGTCTGTAGACAGGTTGTCTGTCATTCTGAGAGATGTAAACAATCCTCATATCTGGCCATAAAACTCTTGTCTTTATTCAATCCATGTTGTAAAGTATTAAATTTTAGCATGAGTTTAACTTCCCATTCTTTTCTCTCTTGCTGTGTTTTGAAATTGCCCATAAGCACTGTGACCTTAAAGTCCTTCTCACAGTGTCCATGGCTGTTGAAGTGGGCCGCCACAGGAACATCTGTGTTGCCATGTTTAATGTGGAACCTGTGTAAGTTCATTCTCTGGCGGAGTGTTTGTCCAGTTTCTCCCACATAGAGTGCAGTGCCAGGACATTTCATGCAGAAAATTAGGTAGACTACATTAGATGATCTGCAGGAAAATGATCCCTTGATGTGATGTTCGAGTCGGCAGTGTGGTATAACTATACGGTCTGTATCATAGATGTGGGCACATGTTTTGCATCTTTTCTGTAGGCATGGAGATGTGCCATTTTCTGTTGGTTCACTTAGGGAGCCTCGGACAATTAATTGTTGAAGGTTTGGTGGTTGTCTGTATGCCAGGAGGGGAGGTTCAGGAAATACATTTTTCAGTGTTTGGTCATTGTTTAGTATTGGCTGAAGTTCTTTTATAATTTTTCGAAGTGTTTCAAGATGTGGGTTGTAGGTGACAACAAGGGGGATGCGATCCTTGTTGTCTTTGTTTTTATATTCCAGAAGGTTGTCTCTGGGTATGGCAGTAGCTCTTCTTATTTGAGTGTCTGTTGTTTTTGGGGTGTAACCTTGTTTGATGAAATCTTGTCTGAGCTCCTGCAGTTGTTGATCCCGGTCTGTTGGGTCTGAGCAAATACGATTGTACCGTATTGCTTGGCTGAAAATAATGGAGCGCCTTATATGCTTGGGGTGGAAGCTATCATTTTTCAGGTAGGTCCGTCTGTCTGTCGGTTTGTGAAAAATAGAAGTTACAAGGGTGTTGTCTTTCAGTTGAACGGTGGTGTCAAGAAAGCTGACTTCTGTTTTTGAGTAATTCAGCTTTCTTGACACCACCGTTCAACTGAAAGACAACACCCTTGTAACTTCTATTTTTCACAAACCGACAGACAGACGGACCTACCTGAAAAATGATAGCTTCCACCCCAAGCATATAAGGCGCTCCATTATTTTCAGCCAAGCAATACGGTACAATCGTATTTGCTCAGACCCAACAGACCGGGATCAACAACTGCAGGAGCTCAGACAAGATTTCATCAAACAAGGTTACACCCCGAAAACAACAGACACTCAAATAAGAAGAGCTACTGCCATACCCAGAGACAACCTTCTGGAATATAAAAACAAAGACAACAAGGATCGCATCCCCCTTGTTGTCACCTACAACCCACATCTTGAAACACTTCGAAAAATTATAAAAGAACTTCAGCCAATACTAAACAATGACCAAACACTGAAAAATGTATTTCCTGAACCTCCCCTCCTGGCATACAGACAACCACCAAACCTTCAACAATTAATTGTCCGAGGCTCCCTAAGTGAACCAACAGAAAATGGCACATCTCCATGCCTACAGAAAAGATGCAAAACATGTGCCCACATCTATGATACAGACCGTATAGTTATACCACACTGCCGACTCGAACATCACATCAAGGGATCATTTTCCTGCAGATCATCTAATGTAGTCTACCTAATTTTCTGCATGAAATGTCCTGGCACTGCACTCTATGTGGGAGAAACTGGACAAACACTCCGCCAGAGAATGAACTTACACAGGTTCCACATTAAACATGGCAACACAGATGTTCCTGTGGCGGCCCACTTCAACAGCCATGGACACTGTGAGAAGGACTTTAAGGTCACAGTGCTTATGGGCAATTTCAAAACACAGCAAGAGAGAAAAGAATGGGAAGTTAAACTCATGCTAAAATTTAATACTTTACAACATGGATTGAATAAAGACAAGAGTTTTATGGCCAGATATGAGGATTGTTTACATCTCTCAGAATGACAGACAACCTGTCTACAGACCCACATTGTTTTGAAAAACTCATTACAAACTTCAAAAGACTTGGTTGGACAGTTATCTTATCCAGAGATCTTGACAATACATTGTTCTTTTCTCTCTTGCTAAACTAACCCTAGCCTGAATGAATCTATTAATTTTTTACATACAAAATCTCTCATTTAAAGATTTACCAATGTTGTTTCTTGTCCTAGAGTGTGTATATAAACATAGGAAACTTCAGTTTCTGTATTACATCTTGCCTGAAGAAGGGGCCTGAGTTGCCTCGAAAGCTTGCATATTGTAATCTTTCTAGTTAGCCAATAAAAGGTGTCATTTTGCTTGGCTTTTCTCTACATTCATAATGGCTAACACGGTACAACACCCTAGTACTATAGGTTAATGATTTAAATTAATTCTCTTCTTTACAATTTACACTTTAATTATTTATTTATGTTGCTCTGGTTTGCATCTAAAAAGCATGTATGAAACATGGTGCTGTGAAAGACTGAAGTTACAATTTATTTTTAAATTTGATATTACATGAATATTATTTCAGAATTGCATAATGTTGTTTTTATATCTCTTATTATATATTAAACATTCTGATAAACTTTTAAACTGTTTGCCAGGTATTCTGGCCTTTTGTATGTATTTAGATTTTATTTAGTATATTGTATGAGTGGCACGGTGGCGCAGTGGTAGTGCTGCTGCCTCGCAGTTAGGAGACCTGGGTTCACTTCCTGGGTCCTCCCTGCGCGGAGTTTGCATATTCTCCCCGTGCCTGCGTGGGTTTCCTCCGGGTGCTCCGGTTTCCTCCCACAATCCAAAGACATGCAGGTTAGGTACATTGGTGATTCTAAATTGTCCCTAGTGTGTGTGTGTGTGCCCTGCGGTGGGCTGGCGCCCTGCCCGGGGTTTGTTTCCTGCCTTCGCCCTGTGTTGGCTGGGATTGGCTCCAGCAGACCCCTGTGACCCTGTAGTTAGGATATAATGGATGGATATTGTATATCCAAAGTAGCTAATGGTAATTAGCTACCAAAAAAAGGTTATTTACCAGACCATGTATTAAACAGCAATATGTGCAAACCAGGACCTGCTTCCTATAAGTCCACACTCAGTCACAGTAGTATAATTTAGGGTCACTACAGATCAGTGCACTAGGCATTAGGAGGAAACCATAGAAGTTAATCCACATGAACACAAAGAAATTGTGCAAACTTCACAAAGAAGACATACTAGGATAAATGCACTGTGAAGACACAAGGTGTCCCGCTATGACACACACTTGCCTAATTATTCAGTCATTTTTCGTGTTTTACAATCCTACTAAGCTACTCTACCCACTAAAATGAGACATACATTATTTGCTACACTGTTTCTTATGCCCTTTCACTTCTAAGTACACTAATAAGATCAAGCCTTATTATCACATTCAGTAAATGCTGGAGTCTTTAATCCTCAGCCTGATAGTTACACCAGATTAGCACAAAAAGAAGGCTTGTTCTACTACCAATCTTTCTAGCGCTATTGAACCTTAATACTTAAACATATTTTGACTTCTTTACTCCTTTCATTTCACTTTTACCTTTGTGTTATCTTCCTTCTAATATATTACGGTTAAAGGTTCTTAGTTTTCAGGAGGGAACGAAGGGAAATTCCTTTCCAAGTCAAAAAATAATTTACTAAATACTAACAAAAGTAGAATTTATATTTTTTTCATATCATAATCTTCCTGCATAATTTTAATGTAAGATGGTATTTTAGGCTCTTTTGAGAATAGTCTCCCTGGTTAAACTTGAAAACTATTAAAATAAAAAAAATAAAATTTTATGAAGTCAGTTATGCTAATTATTTAAAATATTAAATTAAAAATGATGATATACTTAGGGAAAAGGACCAAATTCATTAACTGCTACTAATTATCGTTACCTTCAGTAAACTTGTGAATCATTTAACACTCTAAATCAGCTGTTCTCATCAAATCAGAATGAGAGGAGTTTGATGACTTGCTGCAGAACTTGAATATCAGTCAAACAATTACAAAGATTGTTTCTATTAAATTTATACTATATATATATATATATATGTGTGTGTGTGTGTGTGTGTGTGTGTGTGTGTGTGTGTGTGTGTGTGTGTGTGTATGTGTGTGTGTGTCTGTGTCTCTGTGTGTGTGTGTGTATACCATGAAACCTGCATAGTATAAATGAGTAAAATGTAAGAACAGCAAGAGACATTAACAAGTTTGAAAAGTATGATGCATATAGTAGTTATTTTCCGCAAATGTGTACTCTTTTAAAAGGTTATGTTCAGTATTTTTCAAGTCTTTTTTAATTTGCCAACTGTGTTCTAAAGTGAAGCACACTTTTTTATTCGTTTTAAATATACTTTTTCAGTTCTTTCAGCTTGCAATGGTGATCTATGGAACCCCTACATCCATATCTGATAGAAAAAGACTTAAAACTTACCAAATACTTCCTCTTTCAAGAAGCAAAGGTTTCAAATTTAAGACAATCTGCCTTCTGCGTTTATGAGCCATCCTTGTGATTTGCTCATTTGCTGTACGCCAAGTTTATTTTACATAGGCCAGAAAGAGAAATTGCAGAAAGAAGTGCATGTTGCATAAAAGTAAATGAGTAATAAGTGCTTTTTTACACTTCATAAACTAAAGTGTCACCATTATTTTATCAAAGCAATCTTGGTTGAATCATATGAATTATTGCTTGTTTTTGGTTTAATCAATGACCCATGGGTGATACAGTGGTAAGACAGTTAGCTCTACTGCTTCACAGATCCTGTTTACTTTAACTCATTATTCTATCCAAGCCCTTAAGGTTGAGTCCTATGAATTCCTGCTTCAGAGATACTTCACCCTGGGTTTCAATTCCCTGTCTCGTCATTGCCAATAGTATCTAGTTTCCTCAGACTCCTCATGTCTGTGTCTCCCAGGTTTTCAGGTATTTGTTCCATATCCCTAAAAAGGTTTAACTTGTATTAACTGGCAATTCTAAATTCACCACATGTGAATTGTCTTCATTTTGAAGGTCTATCGATCAATCCATTTTATAAAACCATTTTTTCTATTCCATTGTTCCATGGAGCTAAAACATTTCCAGATAACCTCATGAGGAAATTAAGTCCACAGTATAGGCTCAGTAACCTCCCACCCACAATCAGCCTAACATGTATATCTTTGGGCTATCACAGGACACATAATTAGCAGAGGAGGCCCTACAGACAGTGCCATCATGTTTGAAGCTTTGGATTTAAATGGGAATCTTTCTTATAGGCTGTTTCTTTAGCCATCCTTAAAAATTGTGCTGTAAGTGATAAAAGCTGGCCTAGTATACAGATAACACATAGGTTCCAGTCTATCATGTTTTTTTAAGACTCATTTATAGAATCAGGGAAAGTTTACAAAGTGAAGAAGAAACTGCAGGTTTATTTTGCATAATGGAGGGAAAACATAATACTATAATTTAAATTGCTAGGCCATGTCTTCTGGAATTCCTGAATATTAGCTGCCTTAGTGGGAAGATGTGGCTGTGGTTCCATTTATTAACAATTTATTCAGTTTATTTTTCTTGAGTTTTAAATTTTCCTGCATCCTTTCATTGTTAACAAATAAACCAACTAATGAATTCATGCAGTAGCTGTAGGGTTTAAATACATGCATTGAGAAACAGGTAAATAAAAATGAACTCTTTAAACTGAATAAAAAAGGTTTTATTTTGTCCTAGAGGGCATTCCAGCTAATGTTGCATTCAAGCTATGTTCCAAAACTATTCACGTATTGTTTCTTTAAAAACTCCCAACTCCTCACTGTTAAATCAGCTCTGACTTGGAGGCTTTCATTATTCTGTTTGCGTAACATGCCTACACACTGTGACTTCCCAGTATTTAAATTGAATAAAAATAAATAAATAAATATCATAGGGAAACTTAAAGATGCTTGAAATCGTATTTGCCATTTTTGAAAACCTTTTAGCAGAAAAATATTCATTGCATCCAAACGTCAGTATGGATGTAAAGAATTTCAGCTAAATTTGCCCTTAGACGTAGAAACTGCTGTGTAGAATAATTTATGGCAGGAAACCAATTTCAAGACTAATCTTAAAAGGGATATGAAACATTAATTGGAAAGAAGGGTGTTGAAGAAGATTAGGAGGTGAGTTGAAGGTTTACCTATAATGCATCCTCTGTGATATTCTGAATAAATATAACATTGGTAAAGTGGTGTTACATTAAAAATGTACAGAGCAATAAGCATTACATTTAAAGAACAATGGATTTCAGCTGCATATCTGACTATTTGCAAATGTATCAATTTTCATATGCTGTAAGTTCACGTATGGCAAAACATGCTTACCTGTATTTATACAGAGCAAAAATGTATCTTTTCTGTTGACGTTACTCTCACACAGACTAGACTAGAAACATGTTTCTAATCCTAAACTGCCTGCAAATCTAAATTGGTAAATCATTTTGCATAATTAAGTGAATGATAAGTACAAGGATACCTTACATTTTAACAACTTTTCCAATCTTGATAACAAAGACAATCTGTTTCAGTGTGGCAAAAACATTTTAGTATTCATATTTTTTTTCTTTACATGTAATAATGTTCAATTTTTCAAAAATGTGAGTGAAAACATATACTTTAGAAAATTCTAAAGTATAGGATTTTTCTATATCGTTAAACTACTTTTCTACAAGATTACCAATAAAATACAGTCAAGATATACAGTACATACTGAGGCAAAAAATATGCTGAGTCTCTCAATGTATTACTTTTTTATCATATTTTATATGATCACAGTATAAAGTGACTATTTTTTTGAAGGGGGACTTCAGAAACTTAATTATGTGTTTTGTGCAGGTATGCAATTAAAAGCTGAAGTGCAAAGTAGAGCAAAGAAATTGTGATTTTATTGCCTGTATAGATAAGTAATTTGCTTTCATTCATAGAAAAACAGAGAGACTGTTCTATGACAGATACAGATTTGCCTTCAGTCTGAATTTTTCCAAAATACATTAGAGAAATTGACAATATTTGTGAGATGTATCATCCATTCATTTACTTTCTAAACTCGCTAGTTTTAGTATGGGATCATGTTAACAGGTGCTTATGTAAGCAGCAACAGGCAACAGATGAGGAGCACCTCTTAACATAATGCCAGACTATCACAGGACTCAACTCACACACATGCAAAGTCACACTCTTTCACAGTCAGATACTCCACAGGCACCAGTCAGCCTAGAAGCTGGTCTTTGTATTGTTAGACCAAGTTATCACATTTTGCAGTCCTGAATGCTTAACCACACCTTCATGAGAATTTCTGCTGCGGTTGTTATCTTATGTTGCACACCTGCAGATGTTTGATGATAACCCCTCTCTGCTCAAAAGAAATGTTCATACTTTCAATGTGACAGTAACTATCTGAAATGAAAAAATTCGCTGATGCCTGAAATGAGATAAAATTAACTACTGGAATGACAGGCCATAGTGACGCCCACTAAATAGTACCATAAGAAATTACCAGCAGCAATTTTGGCACCTGCATTCATTCCTCTTTATGAACACTACATCCTAAAGAGCATAAATGTCATGCCTTTGTCTAAAATGTTTCTGCTTTATTTTCACACATATTTGAAAAATCAATATTCTGAACTTTCAGTAACACTTTAGTTTAAGTACTGCAAAAATGCATCTATTACTTATTTACTCTTATGTAACAAGACCTTAGCAAAGGCTTCTTCTGGTCTTCATAGCACAAAAACATCAGTAGATAGGTTATTCATCTGTGCGCAGTGCGGGTGGTAAAATGACTTGTAAATACGAAGGATTCACAGGTCTTATACTAAATATGTAATAACAAGAGAAATTTGTCTCAGTTAAACCACATCAGACTACATTAAAATGATGTTTTGCTAGTAGATGACATTGTAGAGATGAATGAACATTTTACTAAGGCATTGTACATGTTATGAAGACCCAAAGTAGTGTATGTTAAGGTCTTGTTACATAAGAGTAAATAAGTAATGTATTTTTGCAGTACATAAGCTACCAACGTTCTTGTTTAATAGGAAGCTGAGGAAACAAAGCCAAATATTTAAGAGCAAAATGGATTTTTTTATATACGGTAGAGTATACTGAATATGCACTAGCAATGCCTTTCTTTCTTTCTTTCTTTCTTTCTTTCTTTCTTTCTTTCTTTCTTTCTTTCTTTCTTTCTTTCTTTCTTTCTAGCAGCTGGAATCCCTATTTAATGTAAATCCTGGTACCTTGACATTATCATAAGAAATGAGACATCAAATGACTGCTCATTAGAAATAGAAAATAACAATGCAAGTAAATGTAAATGTCTGTATTTAAACAAAAAATACACGTACATGTATTTCCATGTTGGTTGAGCGCTGTATTGCAGTCAAGTATAGTAAAAGTTGGGCTGTCATAATAAACCACAGGTAGAGAAACATTTTGGATTCAAAACAAAGCCTGTGGTCTTCATCTGTATGACTGGCATGGAGAATGTGTTCAACAATTGGCAAGGATAGGTTCAACAACGTGAATCTGTGCAGTGGACAAACATATTCAGCTTAATGGTCATGCAATGCACAACAAATCTTTTGGTGCCATGATCAACAATGCAAGAGTCAAGACAGGTTGAAATTTGAGACTGATAAAAAAGTATATTTGCAATCTAGAATATAATTTTGCATACAAAAGAATACTGTTAAAGTCTTAGAAAACAGTTATAATGTAAAGCATAATTTAGTTCAGTTGGTAATTCCCAGGGTGCATCCAACCCATTATGAGCATGAATTTTGGCCCAGAGAAGTATACACCATTCAGAATATTTTTGAACTTATATTACAACAATTATGGGCTGAAGCACATGCAAAATTAAAATGAAATAAAAATTGGAGTTGGTAGTGAATCTTTATATTAAAGGCTTGCATTCAATAGTTTATCAAACAAAGAGGCAGGATGGTCTGAACTTAACTATCACAATGCAAAAAATTAACACAAGAATCTAAGTCAGATTTTCTGCAACAAAGACAAATGATATTTCAAAAACTTTTTCCAATGAACTATGTGTACAAGGGTTGGGCTGTTGGTCAATAACTGTGTTAACTAAAGATATTTTCTCCAAGAATGATTTGATTTCTCCTTATACAAATCACTCTAAATCCTTAAAAAGGAAATAATAAAATAAACAAGTAATAATTTAGCATTTGGTACGTTATAGAATGGTTTTAATTTATTTTAAAATTTTAGTAAAAGAGTATGTATACTGATATATAATTTTCTGCAAAACGAGAAGTAATGACAGATTAAAGTTATACATTATAAAGACTCTCTTTGTAAAGCAAAGAAGCAAAGAACTGGTGAAAGAGAACTTCAGTCTGACTTGTCCTTCTCCCATGTTATGCTTTACCTTTCAAGTCCACCCTGTATACCTGAATTGTTTAACTATTTATAACTATGTCTTTCCTATTAAACACAGTCTTGGAATTCTCTGATGACTCAGAGATAATTCAGAGATGATGACTCACTCTTGTTCATATTTTTGATTAAACACAAATCTGACCCAATATAAATATTTATTCTATTCTCGCCCCAAACCAAAATTGAATTTAGTTCAAATTTCACAAGATGGAATGAGTGCCAGATGTTTGAGTTAAATAATGTTTGACAGCCACAATAGTGCAAGGTTTTGATCCTTTAACATATGGGTCATGTTATGGCTGGACATACTGTAGGACACCAGCACATTGCTACTCCTCATTGCTCCCTGGATGGTCAAGTTTTCACTTTTCTTCCAGGATGATTCAGGCTAAACAAACACTACACATTATTCATCCTGGAGATGAAGTCCATAACAAACAAAATTAAATTAATGATGTTTATAGTTGTTTCATCGTAATTAAATAGTAAACAGACCTCTTGGGAGGTTATGGTGAAACTGAGAATATTCTTTCAGTATGTAACCTCTTGTAAAAGAATTTTTGGTAACACTTTAGTTTAGGTATTGCAAAAATGCATTTATCATTCAGAAACTATTATGTTACAAGACCTTTGTTTTTAATGATACTTTAAAAGCATCACTATAGTGATTATTCGTCTGTGCTAAAATAACTACACATTGGAATTTGGATAAGTGTCTTAAGTGTGTCATATTTCTTTTGATATTGCATACTTCAATATAAGGCCTGTGAATCCTTCATATTCATAAGTAGTTTACCAACATATCAAATTCCACACTGCACAGATGGGAATAACCACTTTACTGATGCTTTGTAAGTGTCGTTGTTAAGGTAGTTAAGAGTAAATGAGCAATAGTGTTACTAAAGTATCCGGTAACTGAAGTGTTAACTGAACATTTTAAAACGTAATGTATCAATTATACAACAAATAGAAGCTCTGTTGAATAAAAAGCCCAGTCTAAATATAGCCTTTAAGTTGTAATCCTTGTACCACTTGACAAATGAACTGGGGGAGCTCATCTTGTAAACAGGCCAGCTGAAATGTATTTCTTCTGGTTAATATGCCCTGTGTTCCTCATTCAGTTCAAAAATGGAGGGTCGGATGATTAATATGATGTGTGGCATTGCAGTGTTGTTACAGTGAGTCATGCTATAATAAAGATCTGACTTGAAAAGTAATATATCTGTAACTACTCAAAATCAGGCTCTTTGAATCATAATCATTTATATTTTTATTGACTAGTTTGTTGACTAAGCCCACAGTGAAACGTAGCTTTTGATACTTTATTTAATCATGCGCAAGAAGCACCATATTTGTTAGTCATCTCATATATACTAGCTATCTGAATTATATATAAATGTACAAGCTATCAACAGAAACATTTCAATGTGAAATTCATAAAAGAAGACGAACATACCATGCATACAAAATACCCAACACAACATACATTAATAAACTTTACTGTGGTTTTCACATCTCCTTTGACATTATTTCAGCAACACCTGTCCCATAACCTTTCAGAAAAAGGATAAATAGCCCTTTTGGGAAACATTTCTAGTCTTGATATACACTAGAACATTCCTTAAGAATTAATGGGACCTCATGTCTTTTTATATGATGACTTTAATGGTCGTCAAATGACAACTACACAGATACGTATGTGAAAATAATTGTAATCAGAATACTTTGCAAATTACAAAAAAGTACGTCACTGCTTTTATCTATTTCAGATATGTTTTTTGACCTTTCAGACTAAAGCTAATGTGCTGCAGATTCACATTACATGAAACAAGCAAAACATTTAGTGTTTTATTACTTAGAATGAGTTATAGCTTCCACCAGAGTTTCTCAACTTTATTGTGGTCCTGGATTACTGCCAACTGGGACCATAAGAATCGTTGCTTGGTTTTACGTGTATGGTTTCTTGGTGGGACATTCCTTCTTTCAGACCTCATAAATTTCCTGTGTTTCCTGTATAACAACAGGACTTTTAAAAAAATTAAAGAAAGAAAAAAAAAAGAAAAAATTATAAACACATTTTGCAATAGAAAAAGTCTTAATTTATTGCCTCAAGCATGAAACCAACAGGCTCTCACCCAGTAACAGCACGTCACTGTCAAAATGGTTCTTCACATCAAAATAACATTTTAAGTCACTGACTGTTTAATTGAGGGTTTATCCAAAAGAAATCATTCTTGCTATATATTTGTATGTGGGAAGTAAAGTAAAACAGCTATTGCTGCTTTCTCACAGATGCAGTGAGCTAGGTTCACTTTCTTTCTAGGTCACTGTCTGCATGGATTTCTTACACTCTCAGGGGTTATATCTCAGTTCTCATCCAAAATTCCAGCTCATGCAAGCTGGCAACTCTCCACTTAGCCCCCTATG
Source organism: Erpetoichthys calabaricus (assembly GCF_900747795.2). Classification (NCBI taxonomy): domain Eukaryota; kingdom Metazoa; phylum Chordata; class Cladistia; order Polypteriformes; family Polypteridae; genus Erpetoichthys; species Erpetoichthys calabaricus. The sequence goes on from NC_041394.2 coordinate 122,636,860, forward strand.
ACAGAGCCTAGCTGAGTGCATCAGTGGAACCTGCAATGTGTTTGTCTGAACATGAACTTTGCTTGATAACAGAGAAGCTCCAACTCCCTGTATCCCTGTAATGGAATGAACAATTGCAGAAAATGTATAATTGACTCATCTGTCTGTTCACTACTCTTCAGTGTGACACGTATCCTAACATTGAGATTGACATTGAGGCTAGAGATTACACACATAATCTCTTGGTGTAGAATTACTAAAGCATACCTGATAGTTTTGAGTACCTGATTTTTAAAAATTAATTCATTTTCAGTGCCATTTGCTAATTTCATTTTCATGTAAAATACCACTTGGCTCTGGTCTGCCATTTATGAACAATATCCAAGTAACAGTGGATTGTATTTTAATGTTCACAGTTTATTTTATTAAAGATTGAATTTGTACATGAATATCATGAGCCTCGGTTATCCTCAGCAAGGAAAGAAATGCATTTCAGATTGTATTTCTCTTGTCTAGCAACACAGTCAAGGTAAATGAAAGATAAATTCTGCAGTCTTGGAAAAAAATATCAATTTTGTTGTATCAGTTTAAGGCTACTATGAAAGGTTTATGGGATAAAAAGACTTAATTGCAATTTAAAAGGCATTTCTATTCCAGAAAACTTTATGTAAGTATAGTATTTGTATCTTAATGCATGTTTAATTATAATACCAATTATCTATGATGGCAAGATACCAGAGTCAGGAAAAGCAGTAAGTTCTTTAAAATGAGAAATAGCAAACAAAACAGCAAGTAAGAGCCAATTAATTAACAAAGGCACTGATGTGTAGCAACTAAATGTTGGCACACATCTGAGACACCTAATATATTCCAGTGTTCCATAGCCAGAGTCCATTAAAAAGAGTGAGAAATTTAGAAATTGGCAAGGCATTCCAGTGTTAGGACATGGAACTGAAGCTCTGCAGATACCCGAATGTCATGTAGTGTTTATTTTAGGTAAGTGACAAACTTATCTTTATATGCTGTCACACAGTATGTCTGAACTGTACTTTTATAGTTTTCATTGCAGTGATTTAAATTTATATGGTCCCTTCATTTCACAAAAAAATGAGTTATTCTGCACCAAATATAGTTGACCTACACTGTAATTAATGTATAATTGTAAACGATTGATCAGAGTCAAACACTTTTAATCCAGTTAATGGCTGCAGGGACCAGGGGCTAATCTAGCAAAGGTGCAAGGCAGGAACCAGCACTTGACAGTCTGTTCACACTCAAAGCCCCTCTCATGCTCACACAATATATAATAAAGAAACTAAACACAATATATAATAAAGTAACTAAAGACTGGACAGTGAGCGTAGAATTATGAACCCATGGCAGCGGTGCCCTGGAAGGTGGTCCTTAAACAGCACAAATTTCAGACAAAATGAATTAAATGAAAGCAAGGATTTAGGAACAAAGTAAGAATTTGGTGCTCTTGAGGGTTGTCTAATCTACTTGGCTGTACATTTTGTACGAGATTCCCTGACCCTTGAAGACATTCTGAGAGTTGCTTTAAAGTAACTTCCTAAAATAAGGTGGGGATAAAATGGCCATAATTAACTACAGACAAATTAATCTAGTTGGCAGGTGTGCTGAGGTGAACATTTACCCAGCATATTCAAAGGAAACAGGAGGTACTTAATTTCTGTAGAAATGCAGCTTGGTGATCTCTGAAGTGTGGGCAATCACCCACTGTTAAAGCAGACTAAGTAGGCCAGCAAAGCCTTTGGTTTATTTAGGTCTTTTTATTACTTTATTTTTTAAAATTTAAATCTTGGATTCTTTTGACCTTCATTTTTAAGTTAGGGTTGAACATAAAAGAGCCTATTTTTACAGTCTACTGTATTTGCCAGACATATTGTCATGGGGATGATACAGAACTCTAGGACAGAAAATTGGGTGATTAGGAGGAAAACAGATTACCCTACACATACACAAAAGGCATCTCAATTATTTAGCCTGTAATATGGGGAGCTGAAAGGTTGGATAGCTCCACTGAGAACTAAGGCCTTTAAAAGGCATAATGCAAACAAGACAAAAGCTACGGACAACTTCCTAGCTAATATTTCAAGGGAGACCTGGGTACAACGTCTGAAATGAGGGCACTATTATACTTGGCTCTACCACTTTGGTTTTATTCTGGTAGGAAGGAATGCAGTGCAGCTACCAAAATAATCTTTAATTCTGGTTTATGGATAACTTTTTTATTACACGTTTTGATGTAAGAAGGGACTATGAATTTGATCCTGGTAGTACTTTTTCGTAGAATAAAAGCCAATACATGACACTGAGTGCATTAACATGTACACATAAAACTGGCCAAAACCTGGTTTCTTAAAATAAAATACACTAAAAAAAATTAAACATCAACAGCTGTCTTGAATGGATAGGTACAGGACACCTTAGTTACATAGGAAAAGCACAACCCTAACATTCAGAAATTCACATGGAAATACTAAAACACGCACAGGGATGTAATATATTTTCTACTACAACATGCAAAAGACAAGTAGCTGGAAGAAAATTATGCTAATCTAATACTAGATACACACGCCTAAGACAGAGAAATTTCTATTCTTATAACTCTGTGAATTGCCCTTTAGTATCTTCAGCTACATTAAATGAATTTCAGACCATACAAGAGGCAGCATATTACAATTAAACCTAAAATGTGAAATCCAGTAACTGGAATATTGGCTGTAGGAATTCATCCACATTATCTGCCGAGGGAGATAAGTTACATGCTCCTGATTAATGTTTAAATACCCCACCACCCTCAGTAAAATAAATGGATCACTCTGTGTTCAACATCATAATGATGAAGCATTCTGACCCTTCAGTTAAAATATGTGGCGACTTCAACTGTGTGACTTTGGAAGGGTCAATGACACAGTACAGCTAGAAAGTGGAACCTGGAGGAAATGATGTGCAAGTCACATGGAGACAACATCAAGGTACTCAGTCACTGTATAAAAGACTACATTAACTTCTGTGTTGACACCACTTTAAAACAGTATGCAGCTTTTCAAACAATAAGCCCTGAATTACTAAGGAGCTTAAAGGTCTCCTACATTTAAGAAGAAAGTGTTAAAATCTGGTAACAATGAAGCTCTACAGGGCATTCAAAAACTGTTGAAAAAGAGCTGAGTGAAGGAAAGGAAACTTACAATGCTAAAATGTAAAACATTCAGAATAACAAGATGTTTAGAATTCACTGGATATAATTGCTGGACTCAAGCAACCCAGGTGGTGGAAGGAAGCGTAGATTAGTTTTCTCATAGATTTTCCCACCTAAAACCACCTTCTTCTAATACATCACATCATCTGATTCTTAACAAGCAAAATTCTTATCCAATCAACTTCAGCCACCCGTAACTTTGTGTATATGTTGATTTTCTAAACATCGCTTCATTAATAGGTTTTCCCATTGATCTTTTCACTGCTTCATAATAGGGTTGTTTGAGCTTTCTCACTAGTTTGTCCTCATTTTAAAGGGGAGCTCATTACTCGTTTATTTCATTTATCCTTACCAGTTATGCTGATGGTTCCTCTAAGGTGAGACAACCCTCATGTGCCCCAGCTTTAAGCCATGTTTAGTTAATCCTTTAGTTACCTTCAGTCCTTTTAATTATTCTTTTAATAATCCATTGTTACAACTTCATTTAAGTATATACTTGTATTAAACTGTAAAAGTTACCATGTATTGATTAAAAAAATCTGCATAAAATTCTGTAGGAACAGTCCTGTCAAATTTTCTGTTCCCTCTGTATGCCTCAAACTATACATGTAACACCAGGTCAAGTCACTTGCAGAAATTTTCAAATTATTCTGCATGACTAGAGTTCATTTATAAGGGAGATGGGATGGAGTATAAGAGTCAGGTAGAGACTTTGTTTCTTGGTGCAGAAACTATTATCTGCAACTTAACACCATCAAAACAAAGGAACTGCTTATTGACTTTCACCTCACCAGAATGACTCTGCACCCTGTCACTAGTAAGGGAGTGCATGTGTAGGTGTTGCTCTGCTACAAGCACTTGGGGGTCTACATTAATGATAAGCTGGGCGTGTCTATGAACAATAAAAGAAAAGGCAGAGCAGACTCTCCTTTTCTTATGAGACTGCATTCCTTTAATAGGGGTAGTGAGATCCTTTACATATTCTACAAAATCTATGCGATTTTCTACAGTATTGCATACTGGGCCAGTAATTTCAATTCCCAGGCCCAGTAAATCAATAAGGTGATAAAGAGGCAGGCAGATGGGACACACTCTTGACCTGCTGGAGGTAGTAGCAGAGGGAAGACAAAACAGATGGCTATCATTAACGATGCATCACATCCTCTGCATGGCACAATATTATGAACCACTTTTAGTCAATAAATTATTTAGTAAAAGTGTAATACACTTAGGGCAACACACTTTTATAATGCCTCTCTCATCTTTAGTCAAATCAGATGTTTTTTCTTCTTCGTCATTTTTGAATGTGTGTTTGAGGGGATTTGTTGTTGTTGTTTGTTATAATATTTTATATTTCTTGAGCTTCTGCAAAAAATATCCCCATAGGACAAATAAAGTACTATCAGTCTATAGTGTCTGTTCAAATTCATTGTGTGTTTCATTTTTACCCTTGTGAAGTTTGCATGTACTCCCCATATCTGTCTGGGCTTTCCTCCAGATACTCTAGTTTTTCTCTCACATTCCCAAAGATTTGTGCAATAGATTAATTGCAAATTTTAAATGGTCTTGTTTATGTAAGTGCATTAGTGGGCCCTGTGATGAAGTGGTGCCCAGTTCTCCAAGAATTGCCTATAGTCCCTTGAATCCTAAACTGGTCTGAATACTTACTGTATGCATGCTACGATATACTGTATATATATACACCTTTTTAAATTGTATGGCACTCTCAGTGAAACAATATGATCTTGACTGACATAAAATGTACTGTATTTTAGTTTGTTACCCTGTTTTACCAGAGAGAAAAAGATTTTCAAATTGTGCTTAACCAGAATAAACTACACTGAACAGCACAGCAAAAATTGATTTGTGCAATCAGTAATTAGTGGTTCTCTGTTGCTTTTAACAATGGTGGGCATTTTGATTCTTCTTATTTCACTTTAGAATTTCACCGAATATAAAAGCCCTGTAAAAAACAAAAAAACAAAATCACCTTTCTTCCCAGTGCTGTGCTCTTATTTGCTGGGAGAAACTCTCTTTTGAACAAACAAGTCTGATTTGCAGAAATTTTGTTCAGGAGTAATAAGAGTGTAATTTGTTTGCTGTGCTAAACAGTGCTGTGGGAAAATGGTGAATTTTTGGAAGATAATAATACTACATTTATTTTACAGTACATTTTATACATTAAACATTAATCAGTGTGCATAAAAAAATTATAATGTATACTACCTGAAGAAGTACATATATCCTTACTGCAGCATATAAAGTTCCCCAATACCTAACACAAACAGACACCAGCACAAGTCCAGCACAACATACATTTATTTTAGGCATGGGAAACGCTTCCCTTTCCCTTCCCACCTGCACAGCACAGTATAAAGCACCAGTACAGTCAATGAAACAGCACACAACACTTTGTCTCTTCTCTCTCCTTCAGCCTCCTCTCCTCCTCCGGCAAGCTTTGTCCTCTTCCTAATAACTCTGGCTCCTGCATGAAGGCAGCAGGCTTCTTTTATGCTGTACCTGGAAGTACTTCCAGTGGCCCGTTTTCATGGTCCAGGAGCACTTCAAGGTTAGGCGGAAGCCCAACATTGTAGGGCTGTGCAGCACCCTCTGGCCTGCACCTACAGAACCCAACTCCCATGAAGCCCTTTGGGGATCTGTGGCTCCGCTGCAATCCAGGTTGGCTGCCATCTAGTGCTCCGGGGGAGATAATGGCCTGTGCTTATTCTTCCCCCCCAGTCATTCCGGTATTTCGGGTAAGGGCCATGATTGTAAAAAAATATATCTAAGGATAAAAACCAGTAAGATACTACTGAAATAATATTTAATAGCATAAAATTAAAGTGAGTAGAGAAAATAATGGCTAAATCTGTTACCAATTTGTCCTACAAGTGACAATATAATATTTGTGAAATGTGATGTAATTTTTTATTTATTTTTTTTTTGTTTAGATGTGGTCAGATAGCAATGGGGGAGAGCCAAATAAAAATTCTAGGAAGCCAAGTCCAGGGCACCATGGTCTTATGTAGTTAGAAAATAGAAAGTCACTACTAGCCATGAAATGCAGCTCCTATGATACTCAAGTCTCTGTAAAGTGTTGCTCTTCAAACAAATGACATGCTGAATATAATATCGCTGGTTAAAAGGTCCAATTAACCCTAATTGTCATTTTTTTTACATATTGTAAAGGTTACAATATACATAATATGAACACTCAGCCTAGCAATGCTAAGTAAACTTTAAAATAATTTCAGCATATGGTATTAGGCTTAACATTTTTTATACAAGAGCTAATAAAAATTATGAAAAAGTTATATTGCATGTGGTTTAAACATCTTAGTGAAACGGTTTATAGTGTTTGCTCCACATACCTGTGTTGATAAAAATGCAAACGTTTTAATTATTAACAATCCATCTGTTCAGAATTCCTTTTGAGAAGGTATAAACTTTAACATTGGAGAGAACAAATTGGGGTATATAAAGGCAGGGATTCAGAAATATATAAAGATTGATTTAAAAAAAGATAAATGTGTTATTATGTGCTCAGTTATTCGCATTTTGGTTAGAGCGTTTGCACCTGCAATTTGAATAGGTCATACAATGTTTATGTTTTTCTTTGGCAGTTCTCTTAAGAGTGCTTTACAGTACCACTGATGATGTCTTCTGTATTTTGTCCCCTACTTTAATGTGTTTTCGAAAGTTGATATACCCTCATTTATAGTTCAGTCCCAACCAATGATGGGTATTACATGTACTCTGTTAACAGATATTGCAATCAAATACATTTGTAAAAACAAAAAATGTGCTTTTATTCCTTTACATTTCTATCAACCTCATTACCATAATTTTTTTTCTCATTTAATATTTCCACTTCCTTAAGGCTCTTCTATTTGTGAAGAACTAGCAACATCCTCTCTACATCAGCTGGCTTATTCTGTGGATTTCATGGTCATTTTGCCTGTCAATCACAGTTTTACCTTATAACCAATAGTGAAGCCTCATCACTTTCTGATGACTTATTCTGTGGATTTCATTGGCTATAATTGGCTGTCAGTTGCACATGTCTCGATAGCAGTCAAGTCTCAACTTGTTAAAGGTTAAGCACTCAAAATATGCTGTTCATTCCACTGGAAGATCCAGCTAAGCAGTTAGAAAATTAAACTGCTAAGTGTTAAAAAATCTTTAATGCTGTTGTTTCAGTACATTAAAAGCCTAATTTCAATCAAAGTAACTTGACTACCCAAATAGTTTTTTGTCCTGATTTCTTTTTACTTTTAACATGTAATTTTTGGATGAATACTTAAGTTTTACTTGAGTAATATTTTAAAGTAACAATACTTTAATAGAGCCCAACTACCGTCTTTTTCCGAAAATAAGACACTGTCTTACTTTCTTTTTTGGTCCAAAATACGCACTAGGGCTTATTTTCGGGGGAGGACAAAAATAAAAGTATATTTATATATTTTTATTTAATATTTATTTATTTTACACAGAATACAGAAATTAAAATTGATTCAATTACAGTCATGTCATCTTCTTCTGGAACATCGTCATAAATCAAGATTTACACCCCTGGAGTCTTCCACAATTCCCTTTTTGTACTCAACGGAATAGCTCTTTCGTTTTGTACTCATTTTAACTGCGGTTAAAAATTATTCTCTTTATAAAAAATAAAATTACGTATGAGGAAATAATCAGACTTACAAGACTGAAATGAACAAACACTGTATCTGCACTGTCGCTCAATGTAGACTGCTGCCTTAACGAACAATTATTTATAGTGTGCGCCAACGACGCGTTCCGTCGCATTCCGCATATGCATGCCCCCCTCCACCCCCTCCCCACCTCATTCGACCATACTCTGCGATACGCGCGACGCAGTACAACACAGCAGAGCAGAGCGGACACAATATTTATGTATTCATGCTGCCTTATGTTGTATTTTTAAGATAAATTCCAAGAATTAATTTGAAACGAACTGTAGAGGTAAACAATGAATTTCTCGGAATATTTTATTTCAAACATTTCTCTGAAATACGAGTATTAGGGAAGCTAAACATACTTAATAAATCAACAGCATTTTTTAATGAATTCTTTTTTTCACATTATTTTAACTAGGGCTTATTTTCGGGGGAGGGCTTATATTACAAAAAGTTCCGAAAATCTCGATAGGGCTTATTTTCGGGGGATGTCTTAGTTTCGGAAAAAGACGGTACTTGTTGGTGGTTTAAAAATGGTAATGCACCCTTATTAGCTACCCACTAGATTATTAGACATTAAATAGTAACAATCACCATTTTAAGACATATCAGCTTGGTTTTTTTTACTGAATAATATTCCTCATGTTCTCAGCACTCATGCATTCATAAAATATAACAAAAAAACATTAACTGACATTACTGAACATTACTGAAAGTATTTAAGAAGCAAAAAGTTAATAACCATTTCCCAGTACACATGCAACCTGTGGTCAAGTCCACAATGCTGGGAGTGGTATTAATCTCTATTGTTGAAGTAAAATTAAAATGAGTTTCTTTCACTTTTTATCTACTACAAATTGGTATAGTCTTTTTGAAGGATGTTCATCTGTAGCTGCACTTGCTTAAGGTTTTCAAGTAGTTCAAAATATTTCAAAATACAGCTACCAGAAAGGCACTCCAACAGTCAGTATGACTAGTTTCCAAAAAATACTGCACAATGTGTTCATTTTAAAAGTTTTAGTGTAATTCAAAGAAAACAGTTCACACAAAAAATAAAAAAGAAAGCTGATAATACACCCACAAAACAGGAAAAAATTAAAGCTTAGACATTAAAGCTTAATTGTCTATGTGCACTTCTTAACGTTTCTTCAATCTGAGGGTATTCTATTGTCTAAATGTCATTCCAGTGAGTTGTTAGCTTATAGGGGGATAATCGGAATCTCCCTATATCTATGTGAAAGTACATCTTATTCAAATTAAGGAAAAACAAAGGTAAATCCATTAACATTAACTCAAAAGATCTGACTCATGCAGTTCCAGCACCTATTTGTTATGTAGGGAACAGAAACAGTTACTACACTTGACTTTTTAAAAGCCAACCATTACTCTTAAACTCTGATGACAGAATTAATCATAAAATATATTTATCCTTTCATTTATTTACTATTTCTTCCAGCAGACACAATTTATTCACGGGTTTGTCCAGTGCTAGTTTTTCTACAAAGTAAAAAAGCATCAACATAATAACTTTTGTGAAGAATTACAGGATGCTTTGCTGCTTCTGGAGAAATTGGGTTTGTTTTTATTGTCAGCCTGTACCTTTTCATGTGTTCTGTGATAAGCATCTTGTGTTTTTCTGGGTTCAAGTTGAAATGTCTTTCTTTCATCCTTTTAGTTCAGTCGTGTTCTTTTAAACTTGAGAAATCATGGTACAGCTTTCGTTAAATGTGGCCATACTGAGCAGTAGGTTATGAGTTTATTTACAAATTCATTGGTTTCTTCTGCTCTTATCAAGGTAACTGTACAGATTTTAAATCTCTGGATCATCTTCAGTAAAAGCATCATTCATGTGATCTTTTTAGCCAATCATGTCCTGACTTCAGTTAGAAACTAGGTCCTTGTTTCTATGAAGTTTTCTATTCTCAGTCCTCTTGATGCTTGATCTGCTGGATTTAAGGTAGACATGACATGCTTCCATTGTGAAGACTGTGAATCATATCTTATCACTGTGATTCTGTTGGCAACAAAGGTCTTTAATCAAGTGTTTTCATTTAAAAATATATTTTAACATTGTGGTGCTATCAGTCTAAAAGTTTAGACTTAAGTCTAAATTTGCTTGTTCAAGTGCTGTGACTTCTTCAGGATTTGACATTAATACTGCTCTGCTGTAACTCACCCACTTGGTCAGGTGGAATCCTCCTCTGAAACATAGCACTTGAAGATCTCATGCCAGCTTCATAGCCTGTTCCTCTGTTGCAGCTGACCTCAGACAGTCATCTATATAGAAGTTTTGAAGCACAGTGTTAAGCACTCTGTACTTGTAATATTTATATTGCACTATTATATTGTATTGAGGATTACTTGTGTTATGTTCTGTGTATTGTATTGTTTACCCCCTTTTTTGACACCCACTGCACGCCCAACCTACCTAGAAAGGAGTCTTTTAACTGCCTTTCCCAAGGTATCTTCCATTTTTTCCCTACAAGGGTTTTTTCAGAGTTTTTCCTTGTCTTCTTAGAGAGTCAAGGCCAGGGGGCTGTCAAAAGCCAGGGCCTGTTAAAGGCCATTGCAGCACTCCTTGTGTGATTCTGGGCTATACAGAAATAAATTGTATTTTATTGTATTGTTAACTGCTTCCTCAGGAACTATTTCTCTTGCATCTTTGGCTGTTCTGTGCAAAGAAGCACAACTGTGTGAAGAACTAGCACCAAAAAGATGCGCTGCCATTTTAAATTCTTCCAAATTTTTCCTTAGATTACCTCCAGGTCACCAAAAAAGTATTTGAAGATTACATTTTAGCATTTTATGTGTTTTGATGCTATAATGACTGCTGTTTGCTCCAGTCTTGTAATTGTGATATGCTTCAATGGTGCCACTCTTGATTTTCCCATTATTCATAGCAACTACCTACTGTGAATAATTTAAGTAAACAGGCATACCTACATTCAAAATTTTGCAATAATTAAAAAGGAAATTTTAATAGTTATCAATTGATGATAGATTAGAGCCGGTTCTGTTTTTTTTTTTATTTGCATTGTTATGTTCACCAGGGGTAATTTCGACATAAAGATTTAAAAGGTTAGAGAAGTTCCTGCAGCAGATCTCCAGAAGACAGGGAGAAAGGGAAAAGTGATACCAGCTGGAAACAAGGTTACACTCTTACATTTGGCAGTATGGCAATGCAGGGGCTGGTAGTGGGCAGTGCATGCATTTTGTGTGATGGTCACATAGGATTCTGGGGTGCTGGGACACATGGAACTCTTAAAAAGAAGGTCTGCCATAATTTCTCTCATGCTAATATATAGGCCACCCTGACCTCAGAAGCAACCACCATGAGTGTTTAAAACTTCAAAGAGGCACATTGAGCTTAAAATCAAGTTCATGGTTAAATTCTTTGCCACATCTACAGTACATATACTCTTAAAAAAGGTGCCAGAGTTGTTCTTCAGAGCAATGCCATAGATGAACAATGTTTTGTTCCCAAAAGAGACATTAACATGAAGGTTTCAGAAACAGGGTCCATAAATATCCATGAATAGATGATAGCACATTTATGAAATACCAATGGGTACCTGATTTTAAAAGGAATCTTTGCACACAATAACAAGATAAGGTTTTCTTGATCTTTTAGTAGCCTTCTAGGTATCCTGCTAAACATTATAGCTCTGTTTTGTCTGCATATTAGGAACTTTTCAAAACCCAAAAAACCAATTTAATGTGCAAAGATCCTTTCCCAAAATTAAATGAGTCTTTGTCAAGCAAATATTCTATGGGGAACAACAGAACTAGTAGAGTGTAATTACAAAATCAAAATAATTAAGAGTGTAATAGCATGAAATTCTTGCATGCAAGCTTCCTTCACCCTGATGAGAGAAGTACAATACCAGTCAGCAAATCATAAACAATGTGTACACAATCATACATTAATCTTTAATACATACATTACATACATTCAATACATTAAAGTCAGGAAAGAGTTGGTGGCAAAGACTCAGATGGCATAAAGAATAGGCCAGAGCTAAAAATGAGAGAGACAGAGAGAGACATGGTGAGACAGGGAGTACTTAGTGCTACTTTAGGAAGCAAATCAACAAATAATTGTATATTTTAGATCAAGACCTACTATATACAGGCATGCCTAGGAAGTCCAAGAGTTGTTGTTTAGCTCATGTATTTGTACTCTGTTCTTTTTCTGTGTTGCTTTTAACATAGTTATTAAGAAAGCAACATTTATGTTCTTTTTTGTTGGCCTTGAACTTATTATGAATATAATGTGCTACCACAAGATGCCCTCCCTATCAAATATATTATACTTATTGGCTGAGACTTACTGTATTATCTTATGGAACTTACAGATCATAAATATTTTTTTTCAGTTTGTACTGGCTGATTAAATAACCGTCAGTTTGAAAACTGATGAATGGATAACTGAGCTACTTTCTCTGGATCAGAAAGTGAGCAAAGGATGATCTGACATTTTTAGTTTAAAATTAAAAGCCTCGGTCACTAAGCAGAATGATATGCATTTTCAGTACATACAGTTTTAGCAGTTAAGAGAGTGTTACAGACTTTATCCGGAAGAATAGTCACTTAGCAGGAGCACACCCTAGATGCTTCACAAAGTAAAAATCAGAAATATAGTGAAAAATGAAAGCAACTGAGGGGAAAAAAGTAACAGAAAAAAGATTGTATTCATTTTGAAGTAAATAGTTATATCTGTAAAGTTAGTATCACTTGTTCAATTGAGTAGCATGCCAATGTAATGTTCTGGTTTTCAAAAATAAATAAATAAATAGAATTTAAGAATTTTTTTTGCCCTTGTTAAAGTTTATTCATTTTTATTTGGTTGTTCATTTTTATATTCTGTTATTAATTACATTTTTGTTTTATTTGATAGACAGAACTTTATTTCCCACAAGGGAGAAATTTTGCCTTTTACAGGAGTTCTTTAAGCAAATACTGTGTATCCGGAAAGTATTCACAGCGCATCACTTTTTCCACATTTTGTTATGTTACAGCCTTATTCCAAAATGGATTAAATTCATTTTTTTCCTCAGAATTCTACACACAACACCCCATAATGACAACGTGAAAAAAGTTTACTTGAGGTTTTTGCAAATTTATTAAAAATAAAAAAATTGAGAAAGCACATGTACATAAGTATTCACAGCCTTTGCCATGAAGCTCAAAATTGAGCTCAGGTGCATCCTGTTTCCCCTGATCATCCTTGAGATGTTTCTGCAGCTTAACTGGAGTCCACCTGTGGTAAATTCAGTTGACTGCACATGATTTGGAAAGGCACACACCTGTCTATATAAGGTCCCACAGTTGACAGTTCATGTCAGAGCACAAACCAAGCATGAAGTCAAAGGAATGGTCTAGACCTCTGAGACAGGTTTGTCTCGAGGCACAAATCTGGGGAAGGCTACAAAAAAATTTCTGCTGCTTTGAAGGTCCCAATGAGCACAGTGGCCTCCATCATCCGTAAGTGGAAGAAGTTCAAAACCACCAGGACTCTTCCTAGAGCTGGCTGGCCATCTAAACTGAGCGATCGGGGGAGAAGGGCCTTAGTCAGGGAGGTGACCAAGAACCCGATGGTCACTCTGTCAGAGCTCCAGAGGTCCTCTGTGGAGAGAGGAGAACCTTCCAGAAGGACAACCATCTCTGCAGCAATCCACCAATCAGGCCTGTATGGTAGAGTGGCCAGACGGAAGCCACTCCTTAGCAAAGGGCACATGGCAGCCCGCCTGGAGTTTGCCAAAAGGCACCTGAAGGACTCTTAGACCATGAGAAAGAAAATTCTCTGGTCTGATGAGACAAAGATTGAACTCTTTGGTGTGAATGTCAGGCGTCACGTTTGGAGGAAACCTGGCACCATCCCTACAGTGAAACATGGTGGTGGCAGCATCATGCTGTGGGGATGTTTTTCAGTGGCAGGACTTGGGAGACTAGTCAGGATAAAAGGAAAGATGACTGCAGCAATGTACAGAGACATCCTGGATGAAAACCTGCTCCAGAGCGCTCTTGATTGGGGTGACGGTTCATCTTTCAGCAGGACAATGACCCTAAGCACACAGCCAAGATATCAAAGGAGTGGCTTCAGGACAACTCTGTGAATGTCCTTGAGTGGCCCAGCCAGAGCCCAAACTTGAATCCGATTGAACATCTCTGGAGAGATCTTAAAATGGCTGTGCACCGACGCTTCCCATCCAACCTGATGGAGCTTGAGAGGCGCTGCAAAGAGGAATGGGCGAAACTGGCCAAGGATAGGTGTGCCAAGCTTGTGGCATCATATTCAAAAAGACTTGAGGCTGTAATTGCTGCCAAAGGTGCATCGACAAAGTATTGAGCAAAGGCTGTGAATATTTATGTACATGTGATTTCTCAGTTTTTTTATTTTTAATAAATTTGCAAAAACCTCAAGTAAACTTTTTTCACATTGTCATTATGGGGTGTTGTGTGCAGAATTCTGAGGAAAAAAATGAATTTAATCCATTTTGGAATAAGGCTGTAGCATAACAAAATGTGGAAAAGGTGATGCACTGTGAATACTTTCTGGATGCACTGTATATACATAAACATCCATCCATCTATCCATTTTCCAACCCGCTGAATCCGAACACAGGGTCACGGGGGTCTGCTGGAGCCAATCCCAGCCAACACAGGGCACAAGGCAGGAACCAATCCAGGGCAGGGTGCCAACCCACCGTAGTATACATAAACAGATAAATAAATAAATATACACATACAATATGGTCTGAACACACACCAGACTGAAAAAAAAGAAAGAAAGCATCAAAAGAAATAAAACCTCTGACTTGGCAGTCACGTTCACGGTGAGGTATTATTCAGGCATAGTATGTCATTTTAATTAATATGGCATTGAATGTTAATTTTTTTGTTCCAATTTTGTATTATATTAAGAATATTTGCATTATGGGTGGCACGGTGGTGCAGTGGTAGCGCTGCTGCCTTGCAGTTAGGAGCCCTGGGTTCACTTCCTGGGTCCTCCCTGCGTGGAGTTTGCATGTTCTTCCCGTGTCTGCGTGGGTTTCCTCCCACAGTCCAAAGACATGCAGGTTAGGTGCATTGGTGATCCTAAATTGTCCCTAGTGTGTGATTGGTGTGTGTGTGTGTGTGCGTGCCCTGCGGTGGGCTACTGCCCTGCCCAGGGTTTGTTTCCTGCCTTGCGCCCTGTGTTGGCTGGGATTGGCTCCAGCAGACCCCCGTGACCCTGTAGTTAGGCTATAGTGGGTTGGCTAATGGATTGATATTTGTATTATTGCGATTTGTTTTCTGCTCTGCCCCCTTAAGACTGAGTTTCAAGGGGTGTGGCCTCCTAATGGTGCAGGTGTATGGTGACCCCAGCTCTATAAAAGGAGACACAACAGTTATAACTGCAGCTTTGATATAAAGATTTTTTCTCTACTGATTTTTGACTGATGATTCTTAATTTTTTTTGGGTATGACCCAGTTTAAAGGTACTGATATAGGTTTACTGTTTGTTATACTTGTTAGCTTTAGGTTCTTGTTTTTATGACAAAACATATTTTTACTCTTTATTTCTGGATTGTCTTCATATTCTATTTTTTAAAAAATCGTAATAATAAATTCCGAGGTTTCTGAACTGGGACCCCCCCCCCTCACTGGGACAACATGCCGAAATGCATCCTGAAGCGTGATATCGCATCTGTGAAAGATTGCTAGCGGCAGTGGAGTGCCACAGTCGCGCTATAAGCTCCTGTTGTTAATGGGTGATGCAAAAAACATTATTAATGCAGGGAACAGTGTTACTTAGCCAGTAACATGGCCACGACCCTGCTTAACTGCTGTGTCTGTGTATAGGAGAGTGCTAGATCCCCCTACAATAAATAACCGTGCTGTTCCTGTTTCAAGCTGAATAAAGCTGGTTTAGCTAAAGTACTGAGGCTCAGCTTTGTGTGTTGGGGTGCAAAACAGGGATTCACGTGTCACAAAATATTTTAAAATATCCAGGAATTTTTTTTTGTTGCCCTGGGTTTTTTTTAATGTTTTTTTTCATTCCTCCTTTTTTGTTATTTTGAACATTTGAAAGTTTTTTGAACTCTAAAAGCCCTTTTTCCAAAGCCTGCCTTTTTGAGTTTGGGCTAATCAACCTTGAGTGTTAGGCGTTCCAGGTGAGCTAAGACCAGAAATACAGGCTGGTTTGGCTGTTTGTGTTGCTTTTTGAGGCCATCTCTTACATTTTGTGTTTTTTTAATGAGACAGGAGAGGTTAACTAGGAGCTAGACCAAATTATTGTCATAAAACTGGGAAGAAGTCATTACCATGATTCAAATGTGTCAAAAATATGAAAACTAGAAATGCAAAACAAAACTCTAAATCTATTAAAACCTCCAAAACAAACTTGTGTAAGGGACAATTAGTTGTTAATTTCCCCTAACTATACAATTAAACGTGACTCATAGTTTGATTTCTTTGTGATAATAAAAAATGACTTAAAGGCCATAATTCTTAGTACTGCCAGCATTATGACATCAGAAATCACAGAAAAAAATATAGTGTCACCAATTACAAACCAACGCAAAATGGTTGTGCTCATGCTAAACAAAAAAGGGTCACAATTGCAGTAATACAATTTTGTGATGTCAGAGACATGGGTTTAAGTGTATGAGCTCCGATTATTGGAGACTTTAGATCTTATGAGCCCTTCACCCATGAAGAAAGCCTTGAAAGGACTGGATGAGTTTAGGAATCTCTGGAAGCGATAGATTTTTGAGTACTTCTGTCACCCTCAAGGAAGAAAGCTTGGAGTATGAGAGACAGGTTTTATGCGCTTCAGTGATAAGCAAACAATAAAAAGTGAGACAGTGAGCTAACTAGAGAGGGAGAAAGAATGAACTGACTAGAAATCAGACCAGACGATGTTCTAGCTACAGACAAAAGCGAACAGAAAAAGAGTGTCACTACTAAGGTTTTGGGCCACCTGGAGTCAACATACACATATTGAGTATACTGCTGATCTTCATCTGCATTTAGAGTTACAGGATAATCCACGTTGTATGGTATTAAAAGCTACATCTCTATTTGCTTTGGTTTCATGGCACTACTTGTAGTTATAATGTGTAAAGAATAAAACTTATTAAGCCTGCTTTCCTGTTTGTATATTTTTTTCTGTATTATTCCCGAAAAGTTAAGACATTGAGCTTTTTCTCAGCTCAGTCAATCAGGGTTGAAGGAGAGAAAACACTCCCAAAAGAGAAGCTACAGTACAGTCTTACCTGGGTGAAGTCTTAGGGTAGTAGGCTATAGTCCTGGACACAAGTGCATTGCAACTGTGAATTGCACATCCCTAAAGGTTGGTTAGTGCAATAAGAGGCAAGTGGGAGTAGCAACAGAAGTGTAACATATAACTTTAGTTTACAAAAAAATAAAGGGTATTAAAGTTATGAGGAAAGGTGTTTCCAAAATCTTTTCCCATGATAAAATACAAGCCATACTTTAAATTTTTAATTTTGAGGGACTTTTAAGAGGTCTTGCATTTGTAATGCCATTTCAAGTGATATTTAAGACCTTTTACAACTGTAATGTTCACTTCAAATAAAGTATCACAGATTACAGAGAAAACTGTGAGGGGCATATAATTAAGACATATACAGGCACTAATGGCTTAGTAAGATATTTAAGACCTTTTACAACTGTAACATTCACTTCAAATAAAGTATCACAGATTACAGAGAAAACTGTGAGGGGCATATAATTAAGACATATACAGGCGCTAATGGCTTAGTTACTAGAAGGATAAATATTGTTTATCAGTGGTAAAGAAATGCGTATTCTACATTTTCAGTAAGTCCACCCAGCACCTGCCTTACTTTCTTTATGTCTGGGTAATAAACTGGTGGATAAAGACAAACACTACCATGTCACCCTTGGGCAAACTCTAATTATAAACTACATGCTTCAGTAATTACTTGTCCTATGTTTTCTAATTACCATTTTACAATAAATTAAGCTTTTCAGTTCTGGCCTATAGCTGCAAACTACCAAATCAAAACTGACATATGCTTTTTAAGCTAGACGTTTCCCTTTAATTTATATTTAGAAAGGAAAGAAAAAACACACAACATAAATGTATACATGCTAAACCAAATAACTATCATAATTATTAGCCATGGCAAGCCGCATGAAGAAAGAGACCAAAGTCAATGAAAAAGTAAGGCCCCAAAACATCTAAGTAATTTAACTCAAAAGTATACAAACATATTTACACTGGTTCTGAATCTTTCTATGTTTTACCTTATAACACATGCAAAAGAAATGCAAGACAACCATTTTCTTTACTCACTTTTGTCAGCTGAAGTTTAAGACTGAAAGACGTCTAAGTCTGAGTTTCTTGCAGTGTATAAATATTGGATCAATTTAGTAATGCCAATCTACCGGTCAGAAGTCAAACATGCACACTAGCAACTTCAACTTTCACACAGAAAGCTTTCAAATATAAGTTTTGTCTTCAGCTTTTATATACAGTATGCCTTGATCCACTACTAATGGACAGTCTGGCTGACCAAAAGGAATGGACTAATCCTTTGAGGAATGGAAACACGTCTATTGTTGAAGGCATGGATATTTCCAGTTCACTTTGAGCACCTGTCCCAAGAGCAGATGTTAAAATAGCAGCATCACCTCTTTCCATTGTATGCCACCAAGAAGAGACAAAGCAACAGACTAAGCTACAGTGTATCATAATAATTGACAAAATTATAATAAAACAACAACCTGACCATCAACTCTTACAGAAGTACACTATGATATGATAATGCATCGTTTGCCTTGATACACTTATAAATATTCAGAGCGTTGTGACACTTCATACAGTAGTAGTCATAGTAGTTGATGGTTGACGTTTACAGTAACAGTTTTTATTTTGTTTAATTTATTAAAATCAAATACTGTAGCATTCCATATAACAAGTCAAGTTTTACAAATCTAGTTTCGAAACAAATCAACCCCCACCCCTTACAGTAACCATTTTTAAGGTATTTTTTCCCATTCCTGGCCCTTCATTATGCTTTTCTCCTGAATAAAACAGTGACGTATAATACAATTGTGAACCATTTAAACAGTCTGACTCTAAAGCACTGCTTCATTCAACTCCTTTTGATACAAATAAAATGCCTTAAAAGTAGCTTTATCTTGTTCTTTTGATTCTAGAGCCTAAACTCAGTAATCTTGATTCTGCAAAGTAAAATATATGAATTCGAAGTAAAAATAATAACAGATAACAAAATAAATCCCTGTTGACTTCAGAGAATGGTTTCTCACAATTTTTTTCTGTTCAAATCAAATCCAGTCATTCTTAAATTTTTAAACATACATTCTACACATCACTACTTTCAGAAAGTCACAGCTTTTGATCTCATGGACAAATAAATAAGTGCAATACCTCAGTTAACAAAAAATATAGACCATTTCATAAATGTATTTTCTTTCTTTTTTTGTAATACTGTAGTCTTTTTTTTTCAACTCGACCTTAAATATACTGTAGTATAAAAGGTATAATTGGTTTACCTACATATTAATAGTAATATAGATGTGTGATTACAGGTGATCACTTTTGTGTTTGTAGTTACATTTACACTAACCAATTTAAGAAAAAAAATATTAAGAACTACATACTGACAACCTAGTAATGTTGCTAAAAAGGAAATGTACTAAGAAGTGAGAGGAAAAATATATTATTTAAGAAAACAACTAAACTGGAACAAGCTAACACTGTAACCATAACACTAGTGGAAATCAACATTAGCGTTCTTTACAGCAAGCTCTGTTTCTTCCAGTAACTTTGGCAAACTAACAGCAGTGGTGATTTCAGACAAGACGTTTGACTGAACAGTGGATTGTCTGTTTATATTGACTAACTCAGATTAGTCACCAAAGATAACTCTTTGGTGTTTTTTTATGTTATAAATTAGTACTGAAAAATCTGCTTTTTACAATTAAAGAATGGCAAACTGTTACGTACGTAAGCATCTCATCCTGAATTTATAACTTATTTGTAGTTTTCTTCTTCTTCTTCTTCTTCTTCTTCTTCTTCTTCTTCTTCTTCTTCTTCTTCTTCTTCATCTTTTCCCACTTCTGTGTGGGGTCTATGTACTTGATCAACCTTCTCCAAACAGCTCGGTCCAGCACCTCCTTCCAGTCAAGCCCTTTTCCTTTAGATCTTTTTTTACTTTATCAATCCACCTCCACTCTGGCCTCTCTTGCTTTCTCATCCCCTGTACTTCCATTCCCATCCCTCTTTTGCCCACATATTCATTGTCTCTCCTCATTACAAGTCCATACCATTTCAACCAACTTTCCTGTACTTTCTTAGATATCTCTCCTTCTTTTGTTGTACCTCTGATTGTCTCATTTCTTATTCTGTCCCTTTTTGTAAATCTACACATTCATCTCAACATTCTAATTTCTCCCACATCTAACTTCTCCTGTGCTCCCTTTATTTCCCATGTCTTAGCTCCATACAACATTGCTGGTCTTTCCCACTGTCTTAAAAACCTTAGCTTTAACCTTGGCCTTAATTTTTTGATCACACAATACTCCTGATACCTTCCTCCAATTGTTCCATCCACACTGCACTCTATGGTTATCTCTGCATCTAGTTTTCCATCTCGGGTTACCACAGATCCTAGATATTCAAATTTATCCTCTCTTTTCAATAGCTCTCCCTGCAGGCTAACTTCTGATTTATTCGGTCTTCTTCCTATTTATCTTCAATCCTCTATCTTCTAAAATTATTCTCTATTCTTCGATCTTCCTCTCCACTTCCTCTTGAAAGCAAGAATAGCACAGTGTAAGAACAAATCAAACAGCAAAGAAAATCGTAGAAACTCAGTTTGTCATTATATATAAAGCACCCAGCTCACTTGTTGCCATTCTTTGCTACCAATGATAAAAAAAATTTTGAAATATTTGTCTTTTCTAATGAAGTGGGCACAGACTATTCCAGTACTGGATGTTTTCTCTTCCACTTCAAAGATGGCCCTTCTCTCTACTCAATTTTGGCCACAACTCTGTTGAAGAAAACATGACCTTGCTGATGTTTGGCCTAATCCAATAATGTTACATCCAAGATAATTACCTGCTCACACAATATCATTAACACAATATTTTGATGTCATATACAGATGCAGATATTTGTCTTGGGTATGACGTTAAATTGCATCTGGCCCTGCAAGCAGTCCTCCAACATGCAGGGAAATCATGGGGTTTGGTAGCAGGATTGGCACCCTTAGATAAACTTCACGCAGCTCTAAGACAACAGATAGGACTACTTTCTGCTCTCTGCAGGAGTAGCTCTGCTGCAGCTGCCCATTGGAAGGCTGCTCACATTATGAAGGGGATTGGGGAGAGCCCTCGGGAGCTCCATCCCTAGAAGAGTCAAAACCGTTGGAGAGCCAATGGGGTCAGGCCTGGCAGGGATCAGAACTGGTGTGGTGCTGAAGCATCGCCCACTGCATAGCAGCACTCGGGTCCCAATTTGAGGCGGCCTATCCGGGTAGTTGCATGGAATATGTTGTCTCTCTGGCATGATGAGTATCTTCCTCTGCTGTCGGAGGAGCTGTGTAAATTTTGCATTTGGATTAAATCATTTCAGTCTTTTATCATCTAAAAAATATCTTGAAACCAAGAATATTTTAATTAAAAATAGCTGCATTATTTTTAGGAAAAATAATTTATGGTAAACTCTCTTTCTATGTATTTATTGTTCAAGTGTTTACAACCCATTAACCAAGACTTTACAGATGTATCTTTTCTGTTGTTTGTTTGTATAGCTCTCTGTCAACTTTGCACACCTGTGTTTTGCATTATTACCTTTGTTACAATCACTGGAAAGGAACAGTAGTTGGGCTTTGCCAAAAATGTAGTCAGTGGACAAGGTCTAAACTAAAATGAGCTGTGTTAAAATATTTTATTTCCAGTTTACTTTTGTCATCACGAGGATGCCTTATAACATGGAAGGCATGTTTTCTTAAAATGAAAACTTTCCTGCTTCAAAGTGGATATATTCAGTCTTTTTTTCCATTTGGACCTCAGTCCCATGACCTCTAGTTTAAAATGCAAAGACAGTCTAGGGTTTTTTTTTTAATTTATAAAACGTGCTTCACTTTAGAACACAGTTTCATGTGGCAAGTTAATACAAACCCTGATGGTGAAGAAATAACTTTGAGGTGAAATATACCAAACTTATCCTTTAACACATTGACTGCTGTACCATTTATTACCAGGATGCTGCAATCTAGGTCTTTGTATATATAAGAAAAAATGAACTCCATCAAAACTTGTAAAAAATGTAAAGTAATATATTAAATGAGAAATGACGCAAAATGTATTGGCTAACTGAACAGATTACAATATGCAAGCTTTCGAGGCTGCTCAGGCCCCTTCTTCAGGCAAGTTGTAGCTTCACTTCTCATTGCATCCATAATGGCTAAATGGTATAACACCCTACTATTGAAGAAATGTATCAGAAAGCAATGGTTTTATTATCAATAGTAGCTCTGTCAAAATCCTGTAAATGTAAAGAAATCCAATATAAAAGGTAAAAAACTCATAAACTGCAAAACATGAAATCTAAGCAAGTGAAAAGTATTATATTATCATGACATTAAATCTTGTTTTCCTTATTGTAAGAATTATTGACTATTGACAGTTATTGAATTGTATTTACGATGTTTAGCTTACTTAAAGAAACCTTATCAAGTAAATTTTGCTTACCCCATTGCCAGATATTTTGCTAAATAAAAGTAAAACAAGTCCTATTTAAACTTTTTTGTCTAGTTTTTGCATATGCAGTTTTTGCAGTGAATTGCTTTATTTTTACCAGCAACATGACTAACAGTCTGTATTTGAATAAGAAATGTTGAAGTATGGCACCATGCAGAGAGCAGGCTTAGATGCACATGTGCCGTAAATATGAGGGACGTTCAAAAAGTTTCCGCACTTTTTCACAATTTCAAAAACAAATTACATCACTTTTCTACATAGTTACCTTTGTTTGCGATGCACTTTTCCCAGCGTTGTACCAGCTTTTTAATGCCCAATTACTACTCCTCCCGACTTCACTGTTTCCAGCGAAAATATAAAAGTGCGGAAACTTTTTGAACGTCCCTCGTATAACACATTTGTTTGTGCTGTCCACACTTGTTGCACACAACACGTTTGGTAGATGATGACTGTTTGCACTCAGTGAACAAAAGAAAATTCAATGTAGTACTGTTCTGAGAGTCGTGACAAGTTGGATACCTGGTGACGAAGAAACAACATATGAATTAACTTGTACCACATGTTCAAAGTGTTAAATAAAGCAGAAGTTTCAAATTAATTGTTTTTGTAGTTTGAATCCAAAGAATGGACTGTAAGAACTGCTGCCATCTTTAAAATTCTGTCACACGTAATGACGTGACACTGACATGACTGGTGACACTTGCCTTTACCATAAATAACATGACCATGTCCAAGTTTGTTTAGTTTTACTGAGATAAACATCTTAGATGTTTTGGGACCTTACGTTGTCATTGATTTTGTCTCTTTCTACATGCTACTTGGCATGATTAATAATTGAGAGAGCCATTTAGTTTAGCAGGTATAGATTTATGTTGTGTCTTTTTTCTCCTATTTTAACCATCCTAATCTAAATTCCCTCCCTCGTCTTCTTTCAATCCTCTATCTTGGCCAACACAAATACCTATTTTAACAGGAACAATAGAATTCCCAGTGGTGTAACTATAGACACTGCAGGCAGGGTAATTGCACTGAGGCCCATGGGAATGGGCGACCCTCAGTGACTGCACTGTTGTTATTTTGCAAGGTATTATTTATTATTAACATGCTTGCTAACTTGACATTGGAATGTGGATAAAGGTGTTATCATCCACATACCTCCATAAAGCTTAATTATTATTATTGACTTTTTAAGTAGCTTTCCTGCTTGGAATTATATTTGTGGATATATCTCACAGATAGTGGTGATTTTTAAAATTTTGTTCAATTTAATTTCACATGAGTTTATTACAAATGTATGTATTTATTTTTTTGCCTTAAGGCCGTTCATATTGTAGCTATGCACGTGGGAATTTCCGTTTACTCTCCTTGCAATTTTTTTCCTTGTTACAGTCCTCTATTCTTAGCGCTTATTCAAAGGAATGACATAACCATTTTTATATTATTTTATAAAATGCAATTCGTATCAAAAGAAAAACAAATTAGATGAAAATGTTTATTTTTTACCTTATTGGATGATTAGTTGCTTACTGCCTTCAATAAGTTTTATTCTTTAGATTCCGTGTACCATATATTCCGATCTATTACGGTTGTATTTTTTATTCAGAAAGAATGATTTTGGCAAGGCGTGAGGGGTTAGAAAAAGTGTTGACCTTCTTTTTCAAATTTTAGTATTATGAGGAGCCAGAGACGATCCTGGCAGGATTTAGATTGAAGAAAGCAATAACGTCGGACTAACACCAGACCATAACAGGGCCCCAAGATAGTTGTTCTGTTGCAAAAGGGGAATCTTTTAAAATATTAAAGGAGATAAAATGTTCTATTTGTTGAAGAGAGTTATATATGAAAACAAGTTAATGTGAGTATCTGATCGGTGGAAAGCAATATAAAAAATTGAAGTTCATTACTTTGGCCTCCATATAAATTACTTCCCAGCAACTATGGTGATTTTTAGCTCCGTTAGCCAACAGCGTAGCATAATCTCAGTAATTAAGTTGCAAAAGTGGAATTTTAACATTTCTTTCATTATTTTGAAAACAAAACTACATAATTCCACATGTAGAACTCTTAAAATGGATAGGGGCTAATTTAACAGAGTAAAGTTACGCTGAAATTTAAATTTTACATGTCAAGTTTTCAATTCTGATGCCAATGATATTTTCTAATTTTAATTACATAGGCAGGGTGAGTATCATTTGGTTAAATTAAATATTACTTATTCAACCTGAGTTATCCAGGAAGATTCTTTGACATAATTGATACCATCATTACATTATGTACAGCAGTTTGATAGCTGATCTCCCAGGCTGTAAATAAAATTGATTTAGTTTTGGCTCCAAGGTAATGTATTTGTTACATTTCTGTAGACATAAATGGGACTATATTGCAATAGCATAGTCTGCTGTAATATATCTGGAGGGGCTAAATGCAGTCTAGCCATGAAATAAATACAATTCAGACACAACGAAATAATTTGATATAATTTATTTGAAACAGATCAATTATTTATTCATATTTTATTCAAAATATTTCCATTATGCCATTCTGAGTCAGGCTTTTATTGTAAGTATTGTGATAAAGTCATTGGCTTGCCTTTTCCAAGGAGGTCAGTCATCTGCTTGCTCATCAAACACCACTCCAAAAATGCTTTCATTCTTGGCACTGCTGTTGTTCTCTTTTTGAGTATAGCCTGTCACATAGCCTCTGTGCCAGTGAGTCATTACCCTGTCCTTTCACCCATTTAAACTTCCAGAACTAATGATGCATGGTCCACTTTATTCTTTTTCTAAGGTCACTTGAGTGATTGTGTTCAGTGCCTGAAGGAGTCTACTGTATATACAGTGTTCAATAACCAGAGGTCTTTTGACAGGGCAAAGGCTGCCATATTATAATGGAAAAAAGCCCCTCTAGCAATGACTGGGAGTATTAGAAAGTTGTGTGCCATATACCCACTAGGAGGACACAGTTCTCATTTTCTACCATTACAAGTTGAATCAGACAGACTTTTTATTATTTTATTTAAAATTTTATTAATCCACTTATTTGTGGCATTCATGTGTTTTACTTTTGTTACTCGCTTTTCTACTTGTGTGGTGAGAAATATTTCAAAAATGGAAAACTCTGAATTTTATATATTATCTATAACATATCTTTAAGTTATGGAGTCTACATCAATAGTATACACAATTGTGTAAAAGGTTTAAACAACTTACTGATGAAATTCATGATTATTATAAGAGTAGGAAGTTTACTGTAAATACAGTATAGTCAAATTGGAATTGAGCAGATCTTCTGAAGCTTCAGTTTAGATCTGAATCATGCCACACATTTTCAGTTATTATGGTACGAGACAGAAGGCTTAGCTTGTATACAGTATTAGCTTCATAAAATTTCTGGAAGTAAATTCCATAGTGAACACAACTCTCTATTTTTTGAAACAATAATCCATTCTTTGCTGTTTCATGGAGAGTCTAGGATAAACCCTTGCATTTTCTTGTGTATTAACATTTTCATAAAGAAATATACTAACATGTAGGTAAAATGATCCTACTCATTGCTACCAGGACAGGCTCCAGTCTTCAACAGTCCTGAAATGGAATAAGTGGGTTTGAAAATGTATTTACACTATGTAGTGACTGTACATATATGGTGTATTTAGGTATGTATCTTTTATATGGTGTGGATTTTGGATCTATCCCACTATATTGTTATGTATATAAACCTTATTCATATTCACATCTATTTATATTTAATTACCAATAAGCTTATGGATCAGATCTTTATAGTGTATTATACATTTAAGGGATAAAACTTTCTGCTATCCAGCAAACATGATTCTGAAAACAAATACTAAAATAAATGTTCATTCAAATCCCACCACATAACCCGTATGAGAAACACAACGCATATTTTCTGCATGAAGGTGTTTCAGGTAATTAATTTACATTCAGACAAAATCTTTGATTTTAACATTGCGTGAATAAGCATACAACTGAACTATTGAAGTTTCAAAAAAACTACATATATTTTGCAGACCATGTTTTACCATGGTTCCTAAAGAACAAAATACAGCTTTCTTTTGTGTTATACAAAATGATCAAGCATTCCGTTAAACAAATCATGTTTTACATTATCGGAGCTATGACAGGTTAAAACAATATTGCTTAATCCAAGGCTTTCTATGCAAACTAAAAAGATTTTACAGAAATGTAATTTTAAAGAGAAATGCTACACTGTTATTCAAAGTAAGAAATGGCATTGGATTAGATATGTGATTCCTATTCTAATACTGGGATAAGAAATGCATTAAATTAGATGCAGTTCAACAAGGCAGAGTTCACTGCTTATCAGACTTTACTAGCACAGTTAAGGTTACAGTATGCACTGCTGAGTATTGTGTTATGAATGCCAGGAAGGTCTAAAAATAAGGGAAAAGGTGGTCAGAAGCCCAAAAGGATTAAATATACACATCTTTGACTGAAATGGCGAGAAAACCTTCATTGTGCAGAAGTCACCATCAAGGATAGACATGAAATTGAGATCTGATTGAACTTCTACAATGTTATTAGAAACTGCCATGAACTATCAGACTTTGAAAACAGCAAAATGTATTTAGATCAAGAATTGTAACTATTTCATCATGATCAAGGTTAATAATTGCTGACATCTACTCCAAATGGAATATATATTTTATACAAAAAATGTGTGTGTATACCAAAGAATTTATTTTTTTCATACTGTTTACACATGAAATAGTGCCATGTTCATTTTCAATTTTTTGAAAATCACACCTAAATTTCAGATGTTGTACATTACTGTTTTTCATTTATTTGGCAGTAAGATAATCCTGCTTTTTTGTCCTTTTTATTTGTCCAGCTTTGATTGTTAGGTAGAAACCAACACTTTGTAAGTACATTTCATAGCCTTTAAATGATTACATACCAGCCTCAAGACTGGGTGTAAGATTCAAACACTTTCAGTTGATTTGAGCTAATTATAGGACAAATTGTTTGCCATTTTTTCCATCTAGTAACTGTAGTAGAATAAAGAATGGTTTTACTAGGCACAGTATAGGACAGACAGATCCACTAAATAATATGCCCCTTGAAAGTGTTTAAAATAAAATAGCCTTTAAACATAATTGAATGACCTCTGCACATAGTGAATAACTGTATACAAAAATAACATTTTCCCACCTATCTGTAGCTGTAGAGCTATTAGAGAAGCCAAGAAGAAATACAGACTTAAACGGGAAGGTCACTACACTACTGCTGACACTCTGAGTATGTGGCAGGGACTGGGAAACATCATAGGCTACAGAGTCAGAAGTAGAGGGTGGACCACTGACAGCCATTTCTTTCTGGATGAGTTCAATAAGTTCTATGCCCGCTTTGAAGCCCACAACACAGAGTCATTGGGTAGGAAGGGGGCTAGTGAGGGTTCAAAGCCCCCGTTTACAATATCATCCGCTGATTTGCAAAAGTCTCTAAGGAGGATAAACTCCCCAGAAGGCAGCCAGCCCTGATAACATCGCTGGACATGCACTGAAAGTGCGTACTTCAACCCTGGCTGATGTTCTGGCTGACATATTTAACCTTTCCCTTAATCAAGCTACAATCCCCACCTGCTACAAAACAACCACAATTATTCTACTGCCAAAAAGAGGAAAGCTAATTGTCTGAATGACAACCGGCCCATTACATTTACTTCTACAGTGATGAAATCAGTATGAGCCACAGCCAAACATTCATACCCAAGACAATGGACTCTCTACAGTTTGCATGTAGACCAAATAGGTCAACAGACGACACAGTTAGCACAGCATTGCATACAGTTCTTACACAACTAGAGAACAAGGACTGCTATACCTGATTGCTGTTTATTGATTGTAGCTCGGCTTTTAACACTGTCATAACAGCTAAGCTCACCAACAAGCTCTACACTCTAAGTGTGCCAGCTACTCTCTGCAACTGGGTCCTGGACCTTTTAACATGCACACCCCAGTCACTCAGGCTAGGGAACAACATTTCCAAAGCAATAAAAATAAATACAGGAACTCCACAAGGATGTGTTTTGAGTCCCATGCTGTACACGCTCTTTACCCATGACTGTGTCACTTCCCAGTATAACACCAGCATTATTAAACTTGCGGATGATACCACCGTCATTGGACTGATTTCTTGGGCTAACGAGTCGGCATAAAGGAGGAAGGTGGCTGGCCTTGGAAAGTGGTGTCAGGATAGTAATCTCTTTCTTAATATCAGAAAAACAAAAGAGATGATTATTGACACATGGAGGAAGAGGGGTGAACACACACCATTGGACATTGGAGAGACTGAAGTGGAAAGAGTGGCCATATTGAAATTTCTTGGCATTAATATCTCTGAGGATCTCATTTGGACCTACCATGTCACAGACCTGGCAGGGAAAGCCTGGCAGCATATGTATTTTCTGAGAAGGCTGAGAAAGTTTGGCATGCCAAGCGCTGTCCTCGGCATCTTCTACTGATGCGCAATTGAAAGTATCCTCACCTACTCCATCACAGTCTGGTTTGGGAACAGCACAGCATGGGATGGCAAGGCTGTACAACAGGTGGTAAAATCAGCACAAAATATCACTGGAACGGTACTCCCTGCACTAGAGGACATCTATAACACCAGAGTTATCCAGAGGGCCCATAACATTATTAAGGACACAACCCACCCATACCATAAACTGTCCATACTGCTACCATCAGAGAGATGCTATAAGAGCATAGCAACTAGAATACCAAGGCTAAAAGACAGTTTTCTCTCCTATGCCATCAGGCTTGTAAATAGAACCCATCCACTGCCCTCAAGCACTGCAGGCTAGTGTGTGTCTTGAGGATAGAAGGCCATCTTGAGACCATATACTTGCAAAGCTTACATTGAGCCATTTATTTACTTGCACATGCACACTTCTGTTTGTTTTTGCATTTCTTTTTCACCTGAGTGTTTTTAGTTTATTGTTTTATATTCTTGTCTGTTTGTGTATTCTTGTCTATTGCTGGAGGTTTTCATTGTACTGAGTACATTTGACAATAAAGTTGAAAGCATCTGTAGCTACAAACCTACAAAACATCTATGTTGGCTAAAATAGACAAAATGACTGTGAAAATCTATGAGCCTTTCTTTCGGCATTGATTTTTTTTAAGTGAAAGTTGTTGCACTGTCTATCATCCTTGGTTTAGCAATTTGGAATATGTCAGTAGCCTCTCTTAATATTACTGGTGGTTTTTACTTTTCAGAGCAGGCTTGTTTTGGTGTAATACTTGGAATTGTTGACCATAACCAGGATATATTTATGATCATGATGTAACTCTTTGAAGGACTACCATACCCATTATAATGCATCCAAAAGAAGCAGTGGCACTAAAGTTACTTGAAATTATTTTGGGATTTGTGTTAGTTGGTATTCAGGACTAGAAAAGTAAAATATCTTTAGCTTTCTGCAGTAACCGGCTAAATAAGAATAAGCTAATAATCTTTATTCTGTTTCAACTTTCTGAAAATAGCAGTTCACTAAATTTCCATGTATGGACTTATATTTGTTTCTGCTCCTGTATATTTGGTACCATGGAACTGAAAATCATACATTTTTAGAATGTTGGTCTTCTTCCACGCTTTTTACACGTTTTAAGGATGTTGTCCATTCACTGTTATGCATCATGTAGGAGCTTTTTTACAGTATTTCGCTCTTCTTTCATTGTGATAAACTGTCTGTTTTTAAATAACTAGAGGGCTTCATCCACTGCTCGCTTCGCTTGCCCACCCCTGGGTTTGGTTTACCGGATATACAATTTAAAGAGATTGTTATTTTCATGGGAATTGTTACATATGCATTATTTTCATCTTTTACTTTAAAACTTTTGTAAAGACAATACTTGTCCTTTATTTCCAGCCCCAGGCATTGTTAAATCTTTTTCTCACAGGACGTATAACGCTGCTTGTGTTGTGAAGTGGGGGGGGGGGGGCTGAACGCACGCTAAGGAGATGCCGTCGGATTAGTTGCTGTCTTTCTGTTGCTGCTGCTGGCGAGCTGCGTGTTCTGTTTTTCATGCTGCGCTGTCCTTTGGCCACTTCGCGTCTCTGCCGCTTGTATTGTGAAGGGTGGGGGGCTTAACGCACGCTAAGCAGAAGCGGTCGGATCATCTGCTGGCTTGCTGCTTCTGGCGAGTTGCGTGTTCTGCTTGTTGTTGTTTTAAGAGCTGGGAGCACATAAAACAAAAATGGATCATAAAATCAGACCCCGACTTATACGCCCATTCAAAAATGCGATACTTAATTTTTTTTTTTTACATCTTCTTGCCTCCTCCAATCTCGCACCAGTTTCTCAGATGCATCGAATTTTGTTGCAGCAGCGCAGTAACACAATTTCTTTCGCTACTTCAATGACTTTTAATTTAAAACCAGCTTCATATTTTCTTCTGATTGAACACTCCATTGTAGATAAGGGATGCTGTTACGATAAAGGTTTATGAGGGTGTGAGATACAAAAAACACAAAACAGTGCAAACGTCACTTCAGAATAGTTTGGGTATATACCGTTATTTTATTGGCAAGTTCCTAAACTTTTCAGATTCATGAAAGAGTTGTTTTAAGCAGTGTATTTGGTCATTGATGGTTGAGAAATATGCAATGTAAATTTGCACCATGTACCAGTTCCTTTCATTTTTTATTGATTTTATTTAAAGCAATTAACATTCCTTACAATCAAGTCAAACCTAACAAGACTAAATTCAATTCAACCCCCACCTAAGAAAGGAAGACCAACAGCCAGAGTAAAACTTTAAAAGCAGAAAAGAGAATAATTTTCCCCAATATAAATGCTTATTCTAAAAGGTTATTGATTAGATCTTGACAGGTTTTAAAAGCATTTTGAACAGATCCTCTAAGTGAAAATTAGATTTTTTCCAGTTTCAAACGGTATATAACATCAGTTACCCTCTGACTTAAAAGATGTGGGGTGCTAGTTCCTTTCACTGTTTTCATACTTTAGAACCTGACAATGTCTAAATTTACAATGTGTCTACATCATCATTTCACAACAGGTATTGATAATATTGCTTTTATTTATCTACTAATTGATAGGTTTCAAAGCAAATGTTACATTACCAATGACTTTAAAGTTTAAATGGTAAATCAACTAATTTCATAACATATTGTAGATCTTTTCTCCCCATGCCTCTGTTAGGTGACTGGCATCATCTGTTTATATAACTGCAAATCTTTCATTTACAACAGTAATTAGATGCTCCCCAAGTTAGGTTCTTTGTGAAGCTGGGACACTGTGAATGCAAATCCAAATATGGTTAACACAAATAATCAAATGAAAATCTATCTAACTTCTTTTTAAACATATGATAAAGCCTTGAATTGTTAACTAATCAAATAATTATATTACAAGCATCTCACCCCATATCAGTATATTATTTGGGGATTTTTAAAAATATTTTGTGTCAAGAACAAGGAAATAAGACCCAAAAATGATCCCAGAATCAGTTCAAACCAACACATAATAGAGCACTACAACCATACAGGGGCTGCTCTCACACATGCCAGCCACAGTCATTTTATACTTGTCAGTCAATCTAATTACAACCTTTTAGACTATCAGAAAAAATTAGAACTCCAGGTGGTAACCCAGAAAGCGCTCCAGTTCCTCCAGCTGGGAATCAATCCAGGGTTCAAAAAATTGGAACAGCAAAGGCATTTCCTTTGCCAGTATGTCACTATTAAAATATAATAGTAATGCTATTCAAAAAGCTTTGTCTCATCCTTTGGTTATAATTATTATAATTACTATATTACAGAATCTCAATATACTTTTCATGCTGTATCTGTCACTATTCCTGCAACAATATGCAAACATCTTGAACACTATAATTTATCTGAAGACTCAGGAAGTTAACAGTTATACCACTATGTGCTTATGCTTTTTTTCCTCTTCACAGGACAGTGGAACAAAGTGCAACTTCTCAAAGGAACAAATTATCTGCCTACCTGAGGTAAGTTCATTTTTCATAGATAAGAATTTAAATTAAATAGAATTTAGAGAAATTATAAATGTAGACTAGTTTTCCTAGCTGTAGATGAATTAATAGTGATGCAATAATCATAATGATATGAATAGACATTTCAGATCGATATTAGAATATTAAATGACATTAAGCTGTCATTTGAATATATTTGCTAATGATAGTAACTGTGTGGTGGTACCAGCCTTCCTTTCTATGCATGCAAGCTTTTTATCATTACACTACCTTCAACAAATGTTTTATTTTCTCTTGTTGAATAGTTCCTAAGGTGAAGACAATTGTTGATTTTTGAAAATTGATTTCTTCTCTGCAGAACCAAGTGGATCCTTCTAAGTCTGGCACTCCTTCAGAAATGGAAAACCTTTCAGAATCTGGCAGTAAGGACGATATCAGTTCGGCCCAAGTCCAGCTGTGCAGCAGTGCTGTGTTTCTAATGGCATCCTGCGTAACTGTGAAACTGGTTTTATAAAGATCAAGTTGAAAGTTCATAAAACAACATGCTTATAAGCAGACCCAGAGCGAGGGAACTGTGATTTTATTCACATTTATGTTTCAAATATGAGCTTTTCTGAAGACAAATAACAGAGTACACAAGGCATGACAGTCGTGACGACTAACTGCCATGGTTTAGACAAGCTCTTGATTCCAAAGTAAAGACCTACTGAAACTCACACAGAACAGTTCATAGCAGGGTCATTCTTCCTTTGGCTGCTTTGGGATCATTCCCATGATTCAGCCAAATACAATTTGTTCTTATTTAGAGGGACTGTTTATTTACATTTACAGATAAGTGCAATGACCTTGAAAAATCAAAAGACAAAAATGATACATTTGGATAAGTTGGATCGGCGTGCACTGTGAACAAAGGATCTGCCCCGTGTTTGTTTCCCCACATGGCACGCAGCCTGGAGGGAGTTCATCTGCAGACAACAGTGCTATCATTTTTCAATATATTATTTTCTTTATTTTTTTATCAGTTAGTTGCCCAGATATATACTATTCAAAAAAAATAATTTTGGTATTATCATTATTATGTCAACATAATTTGTAAGTACTGAATTATACAGTAAACTGATATAAGCATATGTAACATTTACACATGTGTAAAATAAACACATTTATATATACATACTGTATATCATAAAACAAATGTGTGTACCAGAAAGTGCTTAAGCAAAGAAATTTAAACAAAAGGAAATTCCCTGTAGCTATTTTTATTAATATGCTCATTAGCATTATCCTATTCAGTATTGTTCTTAAATGTAGTTCTCTTCACAGTGGACTGGCTCAGAGCACTTTACAGATTTACAAATATAAATCAGCTACCTTTTCATTATATCAGCATTACTAACAATGCCTTTAACAGTAGCAGGTACTTTTGAGCAGAATTCTTATTTTTAGGAGAAATGGCATCCGAATTCTCTTAGACAGCAGCATATTTACGGTATGTACGAGTTTTTTGGGAAGATGACCAATTAGCTTAAAATAATCATTCAGTTTTAGACTAATTATTTTTCTCAGACTAATGTAATGCAGCACAGTGACTTTTGTTTTGGTCAATCATTGCTCATATATTTATATATATATATATATATAAATCATATATCTCAAGCTGTACCATACTATATTGTGCTCTACTCAAGTGAATAAGCCCTTGTTTTGCATATAAAGCACAGATTGTTCTACTATACATTCAAGGTCATATTTTACTGATTGTATTTTTATTGCCTTATGCATGGTCAGGCTGACTGAGAAAATGGAACCTAAAATATTTACTATAGGATAATCACCTCATTTAAATTGTTCTAATTAAAAACACATTATTGTTTCAGCTCTTCCCATTTTTAAGCAAAACACATTTTTCTAAAGAACTCCCAGAACATGTGCATCTTGACATGCAATCCAACATTCTAAATTAGTGAAGTAACAATGGATTTACTTATCAGTAAACAAACGATGAGATCTAAAATGCTTTTTGCTACAACAGGTAATATTTCTCTCCAACATTCTCATTATCAAGCAGCATTGCAGTTTGCCATTTCTTTCCATTGCTTGTAATATAAATAAAATGCATCTGTTCTATGGTGCAACTCCTATCCTTCACTAATAATAGTATTAATAATTTTGAAACATGAAATGTTTGATAATCATTGCTTCCATTTCTTACTCTTCACTCTGTCTATAGATTCAGATTGTGGAAACAGATATGATATTCTCATTCCATGAAAATGAAATTCATTTGAAATTGTTAAATTGTGTCTTTTCAGTTCTTTGTTAAGGTAAACCTCAATTCTAAACAGCAATTGCGTCTTGTTGGTTGTACTCTGTGTAAACATATTTGTAAAATATCCGGTTTGTTTAGCTCATTTCAGCTTTCCAGAAGAGGTTTTGAAAGGGATGAATTTGGAAATATTTTGGCAGCCCTTTTAGCACATTAAAGTAAGGACTGTGGTCTTCCTGACTGATATGGAGCACCTGCTGCTTTTTCCTTGATTTTGTTTTTCTTCTCGTGAAAGCGAAGAAAATTTTGTAAATATTTCAGTATCATTATCAGACACATTAAAAACATATAATAATTCCATCCCACCTGAAAGGTGTGTTTAACCATTTTTTGTACCAAAATCTGCAGTATTAACACTGTAACAGTCCACAGAATGTTAACGGTTGCAATCTGCTCTTCCTATGTGCTTGCTGTTAAATCGGCCAAAGTACACACACCTTCAAAACAATTTCTCCTGTAACAGGTTTTAATTTTTATTTGGCCTCTTCAATGCTCTCTTCTGTTTAAAGGCAATTTCTTGCTATTTGTTTTACATTCACTTATCTTCAGAGTAAGATATTCCATTTTTTAACAAAGGTGTGATACTCTGCTTTTCCTGCACTCCCATTAACATCCTCCTTGTAGGACTGTACCATAGCTGTAAAGCAAGTGTTCTTTCTGATTAAATATTTTAGCAAGTGCCATTACTCAAGGCAACTTAAATGGTCTCTGCACATGGCAAGTTTAACATATATTTTTTTACAAGTAAATCAAGTGAAATGATTTAGGAGACACATAGTGAGTCAGAGGTGAGAAATGAAGTGGCAGCCTTGTACGTTAAACTCTAATGGCATGACCACTAGGCCACAATGACTGTTTCTTGTATTCTCGCTATCCACAATACATATCATTTTAGATTTTCTTCTGTCTGTTTCTCTCTCTCTCTAAATCTACAGTAAATATAGTGTATATAATATACACATACTGTATATCAGTTTCTTCACCTGTTTAAACTAGTACAGTATTGCATGAAAGCTACAGTCTATCAGACACAACTCTGGAAACAAAACAAGTCCATCATGGGACACACGTATCCACCGTGGAGTACTGCCCTGGAAGAATGTGCAAACGCAAACACAGTCATTGGTCCTTTTGGATTTAAATTTGAACGATTGCAGCTGTAAGTCAGCAGTGCAATCCACTCCACCGACGCCCTACCCTGTTTCAGAAATATGCACAGATAACTCAATACCAACATTTGTTTCTACCTTTTTTTTTTTTCATTTTTGTGTTGCAGGGAGCTGGACCCTGCAATTTAATTTATTTCATATTAATCTGTTAATTCTAGGCACATACATAAGCTTCATATAATAATTTCTTCAATTTGTTTATGATTCTGTCGAGAGCCAAGAGTCAATTCTAGCAGCAGAGGGAGTAAGGAAAGATCCAAAGCTAATCAGGAAACCATATCATCAAAGGACACACTCGGATGCTTTCCCACACTCACTCATTCACTCTTATAGGGCCAAAGATAACTGAATATGCACACATTAGAACTGAGTGATTCTGCTACAGGTATATAACCAGTGTTATGAATTGTTATTGTTTACTCTGAATCTATAAAAAATTGGGAGTGATGGCATAAAGAAGGATCTTACAGTTTAGCTGAATTGGAACAGAATAACTATTCAACTAAAATGGCCTATTCATTTACATATGTGGAAGAAAAATAATCCACATTAATTCCATTTTCCAACCCACTGAATCCGAACACAGGGTCACGGGGGTCTGCTGGAGCCAATCCCAACCCACAGCAGGACACACACAAACACACCAAGCACACACTAGGACCAATTTAGAATCTCCAATCCACCTAACCTGCATGTCTTTGGACTGTGAGAGGAAACCGGAGCGTCCGGAGGAAACCAACGCAAACACGGGGAGAACATGCAAACTCCACGCAGGGAGGACCTGGGAAGCGAACCTGGGTCTCCTAACTGCGAGGCAGCAGCACTACCCACTGCGCCACCATGCTGCCCTCCACATTAATTAATTAATTAACAAAATAGAATTTCATTATTGATGGACTGAGAATCCCTTTTGAATTCTGGAAATTTGCTATCTTTACCCTTTTAAAGGTTCCCAAATCTGCTTACATGGCTTGCTGATAACACAAAATACCAGTACATGAAACAATGAAAAAGCAGTATATATACGGTACTCTTTATAGATCCACAAATATTTATTGCTTGTTATTTAGAGAAATAAATAATTAGTCCTTTTTCCATCTTTTAAAGTTCTACACCCTGAACTAGAATTGTAAACAGGATGTCTATACAGACATATAGAAATTAATTTTATTCTAAGGTTGATATTTCTTGTAGAAGTTACCACATTCAAGAAGGATACCAATATTTCCTGATAGAAACCAGCTTTGCAATTTCTCATAAATTTGCAAAGTTGGGCTCATACAAATAATAATTAATATGTAAAAAAATCTTTCACACGTATGTAATGACAAAGAAATCATTTAAAACACCTATTCATACAATTTAATGGTAACATATTAACATATATAAATAAAGATAAGAGCAGAAAATGGGTTAAAAGTCAGAACTGTAAGCACTTCATTGTCTTTTGTATTCTCAAGCATTTTTTTTCATTGGAAATAAGGGCAACAACGCATTTTCTTCAGTGTTCCATGATGCCTGAGTTGAAAACACTGCATATGTATTTTTAAATCTAAATGCAAAACACTTTTAAAAATAGTCACATGAAAGCATTTGTGGCCTTTCACCTCAAAGAGAATCTGCATAGCTGAAGGGTTACAAGAATTTGGTATATACTGTTGGTGTTCCCAAATACTTACCAGATGTACAAGTTGCTACTGAAGTTGTACGAAAGAGTTGTTGTATGAAATATTTTTGATGGCTCTGTAAATAATTGATCCTTGGCAAAGCAAAATTAAATATGAAGATTTCAAGTAACACTTCTGGGGTCTTAACAAGGCAATCTTTGTTCATCAACTTCTATATGGAGGAATGTCTTGAAAATGTCTTCTTGCAAGGTAATGGGACAGTCTGCATTCTAAAAAGAAAGAGGACTTTTACTTAGTTTTCAGGGAATTCAGACAATGGTAAGGGCATCCTTGGAGCAAATGCTTTTTTAAAATTTTGTGCACATACAGTACTTTTGTGTGAGTTTTCATTTTTTTAGTGCTCAGTGGTTATCGTTTGGTGTACATGCACAAACACTTATACACACACAGGATAGCAAATGAGAAACACAAATGATAAATGCTGCGTACTAAAAAATGTGTCAACTTGTACTTGTTTTGGTATAGTATTGATGAATTCCAAATATATACAGTATAAATATATATATATTTCTGAAACTGGTAATGGTGCAATTGTCAGTTTCTTCAGTTTGAAAAAAGACTGCTGCTTTTACTCAATGTGTATATTTTTTCTGTGAGTATAGATAAAAAATGTTTCCCTTCAAATGTCCCAATGTAATTTCTATTGTTGCATAAGTGACCCCTTGTTTAAAGCCAAAATGGGGAAATACAATGGAACAAAACATTAACCACTAATAAAATGGGTAATAAAATGGCACATGTGTCATTATGAGTGCCATAATTTGATTGTGTTTGGAAATGTCATCATGTTTCTTGTGTGTGCGTGTATGTGTGCTTGTATGAATATTTATATATAATAATAAAAAACAAAGGACAGTTAGAAAGAGTTTGGGCACCTCAAAGGCAAACTCCATATATTTGATGGCAACAACCAATCAAAGAAGAAAAATTTTCAAAGATCTTTTCAGACTGGAGTCAGATTGCTGACTGTGGCAAAGATGGCAGAGCAGCCCCTTAAGAGAAGCCAGACTGGAGGGGGCATCATGGGGACTGGTGGGTGTCCGATCTGTAGGAACAAAAGTGCCTTAGCTCAGGGAGACATTACAACTGGATAAGCCCTCAAGATGTCTCCCAATCACACATGAAACAGAAATAATTTTGGACATGTGCAACTATATATATATATATATATATATATATATATATATATATATATATATATATATATGAATGATGTTTTTCATTTTTTTACAGAAATCATTTTGGACTCTGGTAGTTGCTCCATGCCATCTGTGTTTCTTATTAAACTAAGTTGCAGTCAAGCCAACTTTATTCTCATATGTACTCAGGACAATGAACTTCTTACTTGCGTGTCTCCTCAGTAGAACAGTTGACAAAATATTAATCATGACTAATCTGCATAGATGCTTGGGAAATTATAAAAATAGAGTCGAATAATTGTCAATTTACATAATCATTTCTAATAAAATGAAGTTCCTGGCACCCATTCTAGGGCTGTTCCTTGCTTTGCATGAAGTGCTGCCTACAAACTTGAATTGGATTAAATGGGTTAGAGAATGTTACTGTACATTATAAATATATTGTTTTTATTTGAAGTCTGTCAAAGAAAGTGCACCCCATAAGCACAGACTATTGTATGTACAAGAGAAAGGACATTAAGCAATTATTAAATTAATGATAAATAACAAGCAAACAAACTTTGAAGAACCTACACGTTTAAATATGAGCTGATAGCAAAAAGAAGTCGATTGACAGAATTTGAATTTGAATTAGTGTAGTTGGTACAGAACACACAAGTGGATTAAATTATAGACTAAACATCAGATTAAATACTGTGGTTTCAAGAATAATTTAAATTTATCTTTTGATGCAACTTCATTGTAACAGTGGGAGAAAAGTCCACAAAGCTAAATGAGTATTCACAAGAGTTGTCGACAGAGTCTTTGACGAAGTGCAGCATCAGGAGATTTTTGCTGTCTATCATGTCTATATAAAATAATTTTAATAACAGCCAATTCATGCTGAAACTATCAGCTTTGCTGCTCAGTTGTAGTGTTTTTAATATGATATCTTGAAGTACCTCACTATCGTATGTGTTGTTTTTGATCTGTGCTGGCAGTAACATTATGAACTTGAATTTTGCTGATATTTGAAGCAGGAGGAGTGATTGAGATGACAATGATACAACATAACTATTAACGTGATCTTCCAAGAATGCTGTTGAGCATGACTATGATTATCTCAGGTTCTAAAGATTTATGTTTTGCACCCCTTATTTTGAGCATTTTGTTGTTTTAGAGAACACCTTTCCTTTTAATTTTTATAATACAGTACACTGAAATTGGTATTGCAATAATGCCTGTGC
The DNA here is from genome assembly GCF_900747795.2 of Erpetoichthys calabaricus. Taxonomy (NCBI): domain Eukaryota; kingdom Metazoa; phylum Chordata; class Cladistia; order Polypteriformes; family Polypteridae; genus Erpetoichthys; species Erpetoichthys calabaricus. Next base: position 122,677,085 of record NC_041394.2, read on the forward strand.
ACACCCTAATATTTACAATTAAAAGCACCTTATGAAATGCCATTTGTTAAATCTTAAAAAATACTCAAGGTCAGAACATGGCTAGAATTTAGTACTTTTATTTTGCATCTAGAAAAACAATTTATAACTATTATATATTCTTTATTAGCTACTTTCAAAAGAGAACCACTTGGAGACAGAATTGTCCAGATATAGTAAAGTAGATACTACTTGATTTGTTCTCTCAATTTGGGATTTAGGTACTACCAAATATATAAGGTGATACCTAAATTATCAAAATTATTTAACATAATACTTTTTTAAAAACTGCCAATGTTTCTGATTGAACTACATGATTCTTACATTGTTCCGTATTCCTACAACTGCTTCAGTGAAAAAGTGCCTCCTGAACTCCAATCAGAAATGTGTTTCCCATTAATTTACACTAGTGTCTGTATGTAATCACTGATCGAAAAAAGAAACGCACAATTTTGTGGAATGAGAAAGTAGTAATGGCTTATGTACTAACCAAAAAGTTGATCATTTTTTGAGCCCTCATCAATCCAGCTTTTACGGTGAGGCATTGACCTGTGGTCAAACACACAGAGGCTCATTAATTGCACTTTTACCTAAATATGCCTGATCTGGTCACCTTTACAAAGACATAAACAGATGTTACAGTAAGACAAAAGCCACAGTGATTTAGTATGCTATTCACTGCATGATCTACAATGAAACTAACGAAGCTCAAGCTTCAGGGCCCCTAATCCCGGAAGGAACCCAGAAGCAACTTTAGTCCACAATTGCTTATGAGAAGGGTTTTTTCAAATAATAATAATACAGTGTATAATTCAATACAAAATAATAGTTAAAATAAGAATTAAAACATTATTAAAGTATCATGTAGGCTAGCCATAAATGGAAAAATGCTGAAATTAAAAATGTTTTATTCTAATATATTTAATATAAAATAATTATACATAATTTAAAAAACTGTTAACATTTATGACAGAAATTAAAATTTAATTTAAATTATTAATCTTAAGCTAGCCGTAAATGAAAAAATGAAAAACATATTTTGTTGCTTGCGGTCATTGTAAAGGATAATATTTCAGTATTTTATTTGCACAAATAATCTTATAAAACCTTAAAATATACTAAACATATAGTTCTATTCCAATAAATATCAATTTTATCTATGTACAATTTAAATACAGTTAAAACTAAAAATAACAATTGTATCCTCTTTGGTAGATTCAAACAATAAATGATGTGTTGTACCAAAAAAGGAGAGATTGAAAAGGTAATCACAATGCTAATGTGTTTGCCTTTTCAATGAGATAGCACTCATGACACTGATCTAGACAAGAATTTTTTAAATAAAGTGATCATAATGATACAATATTTGAATTACCCCTACTGCTATATTTAGAAATGTAAGGCAAGTAATAATGATGAAATAGTGTTAGATCGGCGTAAGCCAATTATTTTTATGAAAACTGGTTGTTCAGACTTTGTTGCTTCTTGAGAATGGGCCCCCATAACAGTTCAAATTTCAGGGTCCCAAAACTCCAAAACTATAGGTCTGCCACTGTGCATAACACTTTGAATGTCACTAGAAGAAAAGCAGAGGGCTATAGGCATATCTCATGTCAGTCAGGCAGGACAGGTGATTGTTCAATAGCTAGTCACACACATGAGCACACTAGATAATGGACGAACACATCAGACTAGTCCATTTGAAAGATGATTTCAGATATGCTGCCTGTACTGCTGATCAAACTGCGGGCAAACACCATGTCCACATCAGTGGTAGGACAGTAATACACAGGATCCATGTCTAAAAATGACATGTTACAGACCATCTGGTCAGACCTCCTAGATAGGTGAGATCACAATCGCACAAAGGAATTAATCCTGGTATGCAGGTGCTACCATACCTTCACAGACATAACTTGCAGCATCTTTGGGATATTCTGAATGACAACATCCAAACATCTGACTCTGTATTTGCCAATGGCCAGCAACTCGGGCTTTTTTTACAGGAAAAGGATAACATCTCCCAAATGCAGACTCAGAGACTCACTGGCTCTGTCAAGCAATGTTGGCTATCAAACAAGCTGCTGCAAGGCAACAACTGATATAATTTCCCTTTTGTTCTGTTGTTGAACTGTCTTGTTATTCCATTATTATTATTTGTTAATTGTTATTTCAGCAATGAAGGTTGCAAGATTTGCATTCCTGTTTCCCATCAACATATGCATTAAAACTCACAAAGCCAATAATGGAAGAATTAAAAATGCAGAAGTGAAAGTGACTGAGAGAGCACCAGTGGTTCAATTGATTTTGATCCTTGACAAGCTCAGACCATTTTGTCTGAATTGATAGTTTGGGACAAGGATGAAGGGAGCCAAACCAACAGTCATCAAATGCAAAAGTGGTAATACAATTAAATATTATTATTATTATGTTTTTCTTCTTTCTTTTTCATTACTAATATAATTTGTTGCCAAAACAAATTCCTGCAGAAGAAATATTTGACATTTGTATCCATTGATTAAACTTGTAGTTTATTTACAGTCATGAGGAGATATTGGGCCTGTTTGTAAGAAGCCTGACAATGGTAAGAAAAAGCTTGTAAGATCCTCTCTGGCTTTCTCAAAAAGAGAGAAGCACAGGGTCATACATAAAAATCAGCCTGTCTTGTCAGTAGTGAGAATTAGTGAGAAACTTTTGAATGGTTGAATCTTTACAGTGCTCAGCACATGCAAAATTGCTATTTTACTACACACTGTCTTCTTAAGACATTGAAAAATTCTTAAACAGATTTAAAGGCACACCACAGGAACAAATGAAATATGTAGAATTATTCAGCATATATTTAAGAAGGAAATACTGTAGTAAAAAGTTCTGAATAAAAAAAGGACATCTACATTACAACCTTCTGCTAGAAAATAAACAAGGCGGAAGTGGTCCTTTGACCCCAGAAATGCAGGTTCTGGTCTATGTTTTCAATTCAAGTCAAGTCAAGTGGATTTATGGTTACAGAATCCATACACCATTTTGTAGCATACAGTGGCAAGAAATAACATTCCCCTGGACTGTGGTTCAACGTATACATGAGCAAGTGCAAGACATGTATAGAGTGATGCTGTACTATAAATAAATAAATAATAGTGAATAAGTAGTAATAATTTGACAGATTGTAATAAATAAATAAGCAATAACAACAACAAATAACAAAATAACAGGTGTCAAGTGTAACAGATGTACTGCACTACATATAAATAAGCTAATAGAGGCCGATTTGAGGGCAGAGGGACAGCACAGAGACAGTCAAGGGATAAAATCTGTGGCAGAATCTGGCAGAACTGCTTTGGATGCTAGAGATCCTTCTGCCAGATAGAAGTGGGACAAAAGAACCATTTGAGGGGTGGATGCAGTTCTTCACAATGCCATAAGCTTTGTGGATGCAACACTTTATAAAGATGTCTTTAACCTTTTCTGCTGTATATACTATCCGTTGTAGGACCTTGCGATCCTGCAGTTCCCAAATCTGACTCTAACATGCCTTGATAGTGATTTATTTTACAATATTATGATAGGTGGGCTAGGATGGAGTACTTCTTCACTATGCTGCTACCAGTGTGTGTACAGTGCCTTTACATTTATCACATATCACATAATATCACATTCCATTTTACAGATAAACTGTTAATTTAAATAATTTATCTGTTATTACAAATCTGTACCTTTAATACTTGAATGTTCTTTGGAAGTTGTGTTTTTTGGGCTGTAAGGTGGATCAGCTGCTGCAATAATTAACTTCTGAGAGAACTTTCTGCTTTTGCGCCACTTCCCTCTATCAAACAAATCCACCTTTTTACAACTGTATAAAACATGGATTGCAGAGAGTCATAGAATGTTTTCATCACGGCCAGCATGTTAAATAATGCCGCCTAAGGCAAGGCTCATTGTTGCCTCCCCAAACATACAGTATAAGCATGAGTCAATACACTTAATCCACACAATACATATTGAGGTATCGATTTCATAACGTAATACTCTCAAGATACACTGCATCCTTAGAACAAAAGACAAAATAATAAATAATTAATATTATTTTTCGAACAAGTGAGAAAAAAAAGTTAAAGGGTTCACTTAAAGTAAAAAAAAACGTATACATTAAGCATTAAAATAATATTAATGTATACATTCTTCACCACTTCTGTTTGATCCAAATATTTATTTTTTTTTCCAAAGATTTGCAATTAAAAATTGAATGCAAAATGAAACTTGTTTCTCTCATCCTGCACGTGACTAAATACTGTGGTAGCTACAAACCTGTCCTGCCACCTAAAAGGTATCCTGCCTTTTTTAAGTATGCACACATGGTACATGCTTAGTCATTTAACAAACATTGTGACTGACACCTTAATAATATTCCAGAAATTAACAAAATTATAAAAAAATGAATATCAATATGTTCACAATATCAGAAAAATGAATAGCAGTTTCAGTTACTGTAGCTTCAGAATTCAGCATGCAATGTTTTGATTCTCAGTAGCGCACAGTGTGGCGAAGCTGTGTAAAATGTATCTCTCAGATACTTGAAAGTTTTAAAATCAAAATATTTCTTGCAGTTTATTACATTTATTACAATTTTTTCTACATTGACATTTCAAATGCCCTCATTACTTAGCTGCACTTCTTAAAGAGAAGGTTTTTGAGTTGAGATTTCATTTCACTGGTGTGAGGCTTTCACTTCTCACTGATCTTTCCCACGAGGCTTTGAGAAATGGGTGACAGAGCTTGATGAGAAACTGCTGAGAAGAGCATGAGTGAAATTATCAATGACCTTTGATTCTTGATGTGCACGAATGTCTTTGTTTTTAGCAAAGTTGAACAATATTGTCTACTCCGTCCTCTATAAAGGAGTTTCTACAGCTAACACATTAAAAAAGGGCCTCTGTAACCAAATGGGTTCCTTTTACCTTTAAAATTATTATAATTTATACTATGCATGGTTTTAAGTAGTGAATTTCACCACTGGCAAATAATTCAAGTGCACTTTAGTAAATTACTGATGAGAATTTCTGTGGAGTCAGTGGACATCAGTGTGAGTTCATAGCATAATCAAATTTTGATTTGAGAATATTATAATTTTAGTCTTCCATTAAAAAAACAAAGGGCAAAAATTGGTGAAAATCATTATTCTAAGATAATAATGGGTTGTTACAAACATAAGAAGTCACACTTATATTTCTCATTGATTGGTTAAAATTGCTATTTTAAATAGGAGATTGTAACAGCTGGATGCAGCTTTGAAACCTTTTGTGTATTGGAGTTGATTTATGTTTCCACTTTTTATCCACTTTCTGTAGCTAGGAGTTTTTTTATTCATTTCAAGAACTTCAACTGCTACGGGATGGAAAGGAGAAGATGGTCAAAATAATGAAATAGTAGGGAGGTTAAAGAGAAAGATAGTCAAACTGATGAATTTGTGAGGCTATTTGACTGTTAGCTGTACTACCATCTAATCAGTGATAATTAAATCATTCTTTATAATGTGCATATGTTTTGATTTGTGTCTTTAATTTATTTAGTAGCAGTGCCACATCAGTGCTGTTTTTGGTATTGTCAGCTCCCCTTTATTGCTTGTCTCCTTATTTGACTGTGTTTACTTTCCTAAGGTTTACTTTTTAAGCGACCTTGGGTTTGGGAAAGGCGCTCAATAAATGTAACCTACTATTATTATTAGTATAAAGAAATAATGTACTGGGGATTGGCCAATGAGAAAGGGCAGGAAGTAGCCTAAAGGAAATAAAAAATCCAGAGCAGGGAAAGGATTGTCAAATCCAGAGGACCTCAATAATTACGTTGAAGGGAGAAACTCTTTTTGGCATTCGGAAAAACACCACCTACTGGCCTATGCTGCCCCATTCAGAAGTGGATTGTTTAATTTGTTGACAGAGGAGCAAGGAAGGGTTATTCTGTTCTGGAGGAGGGGGCATGAACTGTGTGTTCTATCTGGGGAAGCTTGTCAGTCTCCCATATATTGTTTTTATTCGGTCTTCATTCACCTGTGGTCAATTCCATTGATTGGTCATGATTAGGAGAGTCACACACTTGTCTATATAAGATCTGTGTATCAAAGCAGAAACCAATCCAGGAAATCAAAGGAATTGCCTTAAAATAGAGGAGAAAAGAGGACAATGACACAGAGGAGGTTCAGAGGATGTTTTCAGGTCTTGAAATGTTGTTGAATGTTGGTGACTTAGGACAGGATGATGGTTTTGGAGCAGCAGAATGACTTAAGAGAGACTTGAAATTAGAGAAAAGGTTGTGGGCATTTCATTTGAAAGGATATGTTTTGAAAAGGGATATCGGATTATACATTTTGAAAGAACTATTTCTTTGCAGAAAGTAAAGATTTAGAGAAGGAAGACAGGAGGGACCTCTACATATCGGTGAGGGATGGTATTTTCTTTTTATGCCAAACACTTTCAGCTGAGTACAGTTTCCTGCAGCATGGAAAATGGAAGCTAGACATGGCTGGAGAGGAGTGATAAAAGCAGGGCAATGGACAGAAGGACAGAGGGCATCAAGAGAAGAAAAGAGGAAAGAAAAAATATGTACAAAGATAGCTGGGCAAAGTAGTTGGGAGAAGGAAGTGCAGATAAAAGCAGAAAAGGTAGTACTACATAGAAAATAAATATTTAGTTGCATTTTGACAGCTGGAGGTAATGGTGGAGAAGGTAGAACAACAGAAAAGTAAATGAAAATATGGAAGGAAGTGATAGATGGGGAGGGAGGAGAGGAGAGGTTGCATGTGAAAATTAGATTAAGATTAATAATGAGTAGGAGAAAATGTAGTCAGAGAAAAGAAAAAGAAAGAGGGCATAGTAAGGGAACCAGAAGAGCAGGGAGAATCAAGGTTGATGTTGACATCTACTAGAAGGAGAATGGGATCTGAACATAAGGATACAGACAAAAGAAAGACATCATTTTTAGTGATTAGGCAGTGATGAAATCAGCCTTGTTGGAAGTTGACCGACATTTCCAGAGTCTGTCAGGAATCAAAGGCTTCAAGAGAATATGAGGAGTGATTACATTAGAAGGAATGGAGACTCCCCCGTGTAAGAGGTAGACATGGTAGCAGGAAGAAACTGCAAGAATAGGAGATGTTAGGGAGGATGACATGCTGCAAAAACAAATGTCAGTGATAAGCGAGAACTGCAGATAAGCTGGATAATGAGAGCTATCACTATTTCACTCGAATGATTAACAAGCAAATGAAAACAACTTGCAAAAAGGCATTGATTACCTGACAAAGACAGACTTAGCAAACCTCTTGATGAATACAGATTTTAGTAGACAAAAAACTGTTTCTCAACAGCTGCTTAAATAGCTAAATCACTCCACTGCCAGCTATCCCCTCTTAACAGCCAATCATCAACACCAGGCAGCAGACAGAGAAAAATACAGGTCTTGATCTTACCTGAATAGGTCGTTAATAGTACCTCATTTTGAAACTGAAGTAGATGCAAAACAGAAAGCAGTACTAGGAGCAGTAATACCACCACCACCACCACCACTGGAAGAACAGCAGATGTCCAATTCCTAACCTACTCCCTAAGGTAAGGAATTGGGAAAGATTTCTTCCAGCAAGAGAATGACAATAAACACAACGCAAAGACAACACGGGAGTGGCCTAAATTCTTAAGTGGCCCTGACAGAGCTCAGACTTGAACTGAACATCTCTAGGGAGACCTGCAAATTGATGTCTACAGATAGTTTTCATCCAAAGTGAGAGAGTTTTAGAAGATCTGCAGAGAAGAATGGCATAAAATCCCCAAATCTGGCTGTGTGAAGAAGACCCCAGGCTGTAACTGCTGCCAAAGGTGTTTCAACAAAGTACTGCACAAAGTATCTGAACACTTATGTCAATGTGATACTTTAATTTTTTTTTATTAATAATAAGTTTGCAAAAATTAATAAAATCCTGTTTTCACTTTGTCATTTGGTGGCAACTGAATATTGGTTGATTAGGGAAAAATAATTTTAAGTAATTTCAGAAAAGGCATAGCAAAATATAAAAATAGCGAAGGGGTCTGAATACTTTGGCATTGTAACCAAATATAAAGTTTAATTTACCTGGGGAATACACCAAAAAAGAAGGGTTAGCATTTGTAGTAGGCTCATCTCTGCCCACATCCACACAATATGCTGAGGCAATTAAGAAGGCTTAGAGCATGGTAGTTCACATAGAGTGCTGTGTTGAGTACATGTAAAGAAAAATGTATTTATTTATTTATTTTTAACTATAAAATACATATGTGAAGCTTTATCTGGAATATTGTATGCAGTTTTGGTTATATTACAAAAAACTACAGATCAGACAAAAATTATTAGACTTATTCAAAGACTATGTAATATAAGCCATAAGGAAAGATTGAATGGGAGATGAAAGACAGAATGAGTCTGATTTATTTAGCTTTTCTTTATAGAGGTTGTACTGTTGCCACACAAAAGTAGCAAAAACTGGTGCAGGTCTCAAATGTAAACACAAAAAAAAAAATGCAGAATTGCCCTCTATACACATCTGGGCATAATGGATAGGTCTAAATCCCAAGGCAGCCTAGCCCCAAACTCAAAAGGCAGGGCTTCAGCCTGCAGAGACTCTAAAAATGGGACTCTGACTTTTAAATGATAAAGTTCAAAATGCCAACAAATTATGAGACGGAATCAATGAAACCTCTGGTCCCAGGACAACAGAGACGACATTTCTTAATATATATTGGGACTTATTTTAAAGAATTTGAAAAGGAATCACAAAAACAAGTTAAGAAAATGATAAAAATGTGTTGTGCCTAAAAGGCAAAAGCCTAAAGCGAATAAATCCAAAGATCACAAAACCAGTAAACAGTACCTTTAAAAATGTAGTGGTCAAAGCCAGAAAATACAATAACAAATGACGCAAAACTCAGAACACAGAAATCAAAACTAAGATGTAATGCTGAAGCCTTAAATACTAGCAGGGACAGTAGCCCTAAGGTGACACTGATCTTTTTGTTCAGCATAAATGTGTTGGGGCAGATAAACAAAACAAAACAATGAAACTTAAAACAACACAAATTAATGATGTACACTTACCAACCACTTTGTTAGGTACACCTTTCCACCTGCGTGTTAATGCAAATATCCAATCAGCTAATCACAGCAACTAAATGCATGTAGGCATGTTGACACTGCCAAGATAACCTGCTGAAGTTCAAACCGAGAATCAGAACGGGGAAGAAAGGTGATTTAAGCGACTTTGAAAGTGGAATGGTTGTTGGTTCCAGACAGTCTGGTCTGAGTATGTCAGAATCTACTGGGATTTTAATGCACAGACATCTCTAGGGTTTACAGAGAATGGTCCAAAAAAGGGAAATTATCAAGTGAGTGGCAGTTATCTGGGTGAAAATGCCTTGTTGATGCCAGATGTCAGAGGAGACTGGCCAGACTGGGTTGAGCTGTTAGAAAAGCAACAGTAACTCAAATAACCACTCAACTAAGGTATACAGAAAAGCATCTCTGAACACACAACACGTCAAAGTTTGAATAAGATTGGCCACAGCAGCAGGAGACCACACCAAGTGCCACTCCCATCAACTAAGAACAGGCAACTAAGGCAACAATTCACACATGCTCACCAAAATTGGACAACAGTAGATTGGAAAGATGTTGCCTGGTCTGATGAGTCTCAATTTCTGCTGCAACAGAAGTAGGGTCAAAATTTGGCATCAACAACATGAAAGCATTGATCCATCCTGCTTTGCATCAACTGTTTAGGCTGGTGGTGGTGGTGCAATGGTGTAGGGGATATTTTCTTGGTACACTTTGGATTCCTTAGTGCCAGCTGAGCATCATTTAAATGCCACAGCTTACCTGAGTATTGTTGCTGACCGTGTCCAACCCCTTTATAACTGCAGTGTACACTTCTTCTGATGACTACTTCCAGCAGGATAATGTGCCATGTCACAAAGCTCAAATCATCTCAAACTGGTTTCTTGAACATGACAATGAGTTCACTGTACTCAAAAGGCCTCCACAGTCACCATATCTCAATCCACTAGAGCACCTTTGGGATATGGTGGAATGGGAGATTTGCATCATGGATCTACAGCCAACAAATCTGCAGCAACGGTATGATGCTATCATGTCAATTTAGACCAAAATCCCTGAGGAATGTTTCCAGCACCTTGTTGAATCTGTGCCATGACGGATTATGGCAGTTCTGAAGGCAAATGATGTCCAACCCGGTACTAGCAAGGTGTAGCTAATAAAGTGGCCACTGACTGTATATCACATTATTACATAAATACAATAAAGACAAAACAAAACCAAAAACAGATATAACAACAAAATACACAAACCGGTATTCAAAAAACAACAAAAACTTTAAGAACAACTCAAATATACACTAAGAAAAAGTTAAATGATAGAAAACATGCTTGAATGAGGAATGAGTCTATGGCTGATGTGTAACAAAAGGTGTTTTTGAAACCCAGTGAAAGCACACATTCAGGAGCATGAGCGTAGCTATGCTCAAAAGAAATGAAATTTAGTACAATAGGCTTTTGATCCTGGAGCTCAAACATGTTTTCCAAAACATTATGCAAGCTGCCATACATTTATCACATATGGTATGTAGATAGCCAGACCCTTTCTATAAGAAATAATGTAAAATTAGTAAGAATTTTGGACAGGCAGGGAGATTGCTGTGTGGTAATCGAGTGTGTTATATTTGTGATGCAGCTGGACCTGTCGCAATGTGGACAGGAAATGTGACATTAAAGTTCAATGGTTGCTGTTGAGAAGAGGCTGTACATTAGGTGGTCAGGTGTGAGACAGCATGGGTGGATAAGGTAAATAAGAATTGTATCAAATAACCAGCCTCTAAAATAAAAAAAAAGTGTTTAAAATTATGAGAGAGAGAAATTGAGTTTAGATGGAAAAAAAGAACAAGTGATAGCTGTTTTTCATTCTGGTATTCTTCTTCAGGTAAGTTTTGAAGAGTCTGTGTGTGCATAATAAGTCAGCTCCATCACTGCAGGGAAAGTGGAAACTGGGGTAATGTGAAAAGCAGGAGAGTTGTTAGTGCATCTGCAATGAAAATGTAATTCAATTCAGCTTTTTTTTTTCATTGAGTGTAAGCTCGGAGAACTGTCACAAGTTCACTGGTAAAGAGGCTAAAAAGAATTGTTGAGCAGAAACCTTTCTGAATAAGTGAATTTATAATAATAAAGACATATTAAGTTCTGAGAAGTGAAGGCTTATGTTAAGGAAGAAGATCCATTGAGTGTAAAGCTGAGAGTGAGAAATGGGTAGAAACTGGTGAACTGGTTAATTAATTCTTGAAACTGACAACTGGAGCAGGAGGACAAACTGAATCAATGGTTGATTGATGATTTGTGCATCTCTAAGATGATAGCATGTTTGGTTCTATCCTAATACCCATGGCTACTTCAGTGACCCAATAATAAAACAACTGAGCTCAAAATCGATTCTGGCATACTGATGAGGATGTGCATGGTTAGCCTTCATTGTGAGGAATGATGGTGTTGTATGTTGATACAAGCATTCCATACTGAAGATTGCAAATGTTCAAAAAAAAGTCATATTTGAACAGCAAACTGATTACCTAGCTACAATCAACTAAAGTTTCTCAAACTAACCTATTGAGTTGTGATAAATCCATAAACAAGCTACAGTTGTACTATTTGTTGAAATGTTTAATTGATTTAAATTTTGAATCTTTGTCAATCTGAATATTTTTCTTTTACTTAATATTCTGTTGAATGTACACAAAATACCTTATTTATTAGTCTGGGGTAATTAAGATTAGCAAGGGTATCAGCACAATTTTGTAAAGTAAATTTGGCTTTAAGATTATCAGTTATTTATGTAATTGTTGTTTATTCCATGTAGAGTGAGAGACCTTTAAGTTTGGGATCTATGCTGCACAAAGAGAAAGAAGATCTTCACCATCACCTAGAAAAGATGACTGTAATCCCACTGAAATTGGCAATATACTAAACCTCTGCTGATTTATGAAGCTTTTAAGCAACTATGCACCCAAGCTTGAAGGTGTGCATCCTCATCATCTGTATCTTTAAAGAAAATATCCTTAAAATACTTTATTAAAATACATTTCCTACTTTTTTGCTAACATGGTTTACCATGTTTAATTAATTTCGCTTTTGTTGCAATAGCAAATGCTTACAGTTTGGCCAAGCTATCATGTTAAGAGCATCTAGTGTGGATGATTACCATATTCCAACAGGGGTTACCAAAGACGCCTTCAAAATGAAACAGTGCACTGAGCAAAAAACTGCTTTGGTACGTGTCACAGGTGTTGTGTGACGTTTAGCTGTGATGACAACTGTTTGGTTTACTTATACAAAGATAGTAAGTCTGTTTTCTTGAGACAGCTGTCTATGTGCGGGTAAAGCCATAGAAGTGGGGTGCTATTAAGAAGATATAGCTAGCATTCACAAACACACGCACATATATAAATACACGCACCATAGTTATACTATGTGCTGTAGATAAACCAAAATAATAAACAAGAGAACTTTTACGATATTGCACTTGGCGTAATCAGCAGGACATTTCTGGTTAAACATGGATCATTGTTACTTAAAAATAAATTACATAATGGATAGTAGGAAAGAAAGACCCGTCAACAAAGGAACAGAACACCAGCATCCCTGGCTGCCTGTCGACCAGCCCATGGTACCTACTGGCTGCTGCGTTCTTCAAATGTTGCAGTTCTATAATATAACCAGCTGCCCTTTCACCAAAATACATAGTATGAGTAGTACAGAACTTGCAGGTAGAGGATATGAAAGATAATGTAAAAATAGCAGCTGGTGAAATTGGCTGGATTCTGGTTCCAGCCACAAACAAATTAGAAGAAGAATTATAAAAGGTGAAAAGTAGTTTAAACATGCTACTGCTGGAAAACAGTTCATTTCGCTTAAAGCAGCTGCCTACATGCGGGTAAAGCAGTATATGTGGAAGTGATGTTCCTGATGAAAATATAGCAATCGTGACCTTCAAGTTGAAAGCTGTCAAAAACTGGATAGCAACTTTAGTGTGTTTTATTTATATAGGAAGAAACACTGAATTCTAAGGTGTGGAACAGAAACAATAGATCACCCAGGATTGTATGGATTATATTTTGAGTAGACGAGTTTGACTGGGATATCAGTTTCATATACCAACAATAAGACTGTTACCTTCAGGAGACTGTTAGTCTTTGCTGATAATGAAAAAGAAAATGGCCAAATTAACCTCCTGATGGTAAACTTTATTTGGGTTTCCTGCAGTGTTTTTGAATGGTCTGGGAGTCACCACAATGAAAAGGTTAATTTCCGCACAGTAGTTTCTCCATCTTTGTCTGCCAGTTTAATGATAATGTTGTTTTGTGGATGGCATGTCCACAGTCCCAGTAGTTTAGCTTCAGTATGGTTACAGATGTTAGAGGTTACTAGGAATTTAGTTAATGCACTGCGTGATGAAGGGATTGACTGAGGCAAAATGTCTATCAGGTGCGATCCAGAAACTCTACTTGGGATGGGTTAAATTTATAGTGTCTGTGACAAGGTCACTCTTCCTTGCCTAAAAAATATGCCGTGAGTGGAATTTGGCAGAAAATGGTTGACTGTGTGGACTTGAGGGGTGTCTGATGAAATCAAGGGCTTGGCAGAGGAATGATGCCCTGTGAAAGAGCAGATTCAGAGGGCACAGTTAGGTTAAGACTGAGTAGACACTGGACTAGGGGCGCCATGACTTGGGGGTTCCGAGACATATCCAAGCCCAACACCACTTAACCCGTTCCACTCTCAAACATCACAGTAGTGCATCCTGTAATAGTACAAGGGGACCAGACACAGTTGATTTCTCCTCCAAGTATGAATGTACTCTAAGGGGGACCATTCCTACCTAGGCTTTTTGATTTCACATACAAATATAAACATGATTAAATCTGCAAGTGGGACACAGACTCCTTGATTCTGTATAATAAAATGAATGCTCTTGGATCTCCGAAGGGGACATCCATCCATCACAGCCTAGTGGCGCCATGTACCCTGGAACCAGCACAGAGCACAGTGACTGCAAACATTGCTGTTGGAAGAAGCGAGGGGAGCTTCTTTGTTTGGCTTATTCCTGAATAAGGAGTTAAGTTTGCTGTCATTTTACTTGAGGAATTCACAAAGACTAGATTTCAACAATTAATAAACAAAATGGGAGGTAGGCTGACTTGATCAAAAGGTTCTTGTCTTTCTTGATGATATCAGCTGTTAAAATTTATTTTTTCTTCAGGGTGGTTATGGTTGACAGCATGGGATTGTGAGGAAACTGCTTTCTTTCTAAAATTCAAAAATACTATAATACATTTCTAAAGAAAATGTTTTAAGATGACCTTGAAATAGAAGCATCTCAACAGAAAATTCAGATGAACAGAGGCACAGGTTTAGACATAAATAACAGTAAAATGGTGAAATACAATTGTAACATGAATGGTGAGTAGCTAATAGAAGAAGACAAAGTGTGACACAGGGTCTGCAAAGTGCTTTAGAACAAGTCAGCAAGTTTTGATAGGATGGATGTTGAAAAGAGCATTGTCACTGTGCACCTCCCAAGGGAAATAAAAAGTAAATGTTTTTTTTTGTGCAGAAAAAATAAAAAAGAGTTTAGTAAAACACTTTTAAGTGCTTTAAAAAACATTTCTCCTTCTTCTCTTCTTCTAGAACACTATGTTCATATTAAGGGTGCTGCATTAAATTGGTTTATTTCTTATATTTTACATAGAACATTTTATGTGTAATTAGATGAGTTTTGCACCTGTTCTGCACCTGTTCCCTGTGGGGTTCCTCAAGGGTCTGTTCTAGGATCACTTCTTCTTTGTTTATGCATTTTCCCTCTTAAAAACATCATCAGGAAATATACTGTTGCTTTTCACTTTCATACAGATGACTTACTGCTGTAATTCTCATTGAAATCTAGTAAGTCTTTACAGCCTCTTTTTGATTGTTTACAGGGTATCAAAGGCTGGATGGTCAATCAATTTTGTCATATAAGGATCTGGAAAAAGTAATTTGTGCATTCATTACATCACGATTAAATCTTGGTCTCTCACAGTCACTATTTGGTTGTTTGCAAACTGACTAGAATGCTGTTGCACATATTTTGACTGGCATTAAATGTTGTGAGGACATTACTCCAGTGATGGCTCCTACTCATTGGTTTCCTGTTCAGTATGGAATTCAATAGAAAGTATTATTGTTTGCTTTTAAAGCTTTAAATGGGATGTCCCCTGCCTACATTTCAGATCTTCCCTGCCCTTATTTAGCTCCCAGATCTCTTAGATCTTCAAAAACACAAATCTGTGTGCCATGGACACATATAAAACAAAAAGGTGACCAAATATTTTCTGTTGCAGCTCCACAATTGTCGAATACCTGTAATTTGCTGGTTGATGTTATGTGTACTTCCTCCATTTTTGTTTTAAAACCTAGACTTAAGACTTATTTATACAGTCAAGCCATTTTAAACTCAATAAATATTCTAAACATGGTTTAATTTTCCTGGTCATTTTTCAATATATTTATTATTATTATATTTTTTGTATGTCCATAACTTTGGAATCTGTGTTAAAATGTGCTTTATAAACTAATTTTACTTTCTAACTTACTAATGCCATGTTGATAAAAACATGAAACTCTCAAATTTCCATAACATGAATTTTCAATAATGTTTAAATTTCTATTGGCCATTCTGATAGAGGTGTATCCACAGGAGGGATTGTATGGACATTGACTGAAATGCTCACCTGACAATAACAGAATTGCTTAACTTGGTTAAGGTTTAATAATTGGACTTTGTTTTTTAATCATTTCAATGACGTATTTGTATATTAACTATTTAGATAGATAGATAGATAGATAGATAGATAGATAGATAGATAGATAGATAGATAGATAGATAGATAGATAGATAGATAGATAGATAGATAGATAGATAGATAGCGTAATGGGTGGCCTCGGCCATTACCCAACCAGGATGCCAATGCAATGAAAGGACCGGGGCAGACAGCATCACTGAGGTGATACCTCCCCTGGGACACTAGAGGGCAACCCTCCTGGGTGGCTGTGGCACCATGGACTTCCGCAGGGCACGCTGGGACCTAAAATTTGGTGTAGCTCTGTTCGGTTCCATGTGGACCGACAGGGGGAACTACAGAGACATTCAGTGGATTTACATCACACCTGGGAGTGATTCCAGTTAATCCTGATGAACCACCTGGAGCACTTACAGGTGCTGAATAAAAGAAGCTGCCTCACTCCATTCGGAGAGCCAGAGTCAGGAAGAGGTGGATGAAGCTTGCCAGGAGAGGAGTGGAGGCAGAGGAAGAAGAGGGAAAGGAAAAGGATTGTCTTTTGGTATTGGCACTTTGGACCGTATTGTGCTGAGGGGAGTGAGGAAAAATGCTTCCCAGCTGTGAATAAAATGTGTGTTGTGTAGCAAAGTCATATCTCTGCCTGTCTTTATCAGGTTAGGGTGGCTGTATGCAACCACGGTGGTCACAATAGATAGATAGATAGATAGATAGATAGATAGATAGATAGATAGATAGATAGATAGATAGATAGATAGATAGATAGATAGATAGATAGATAGATAGATAGATAGATAGATAGATAGATAGAACTATATTAGTCCCCAGGGAGAAATCTGACATTTTACAGAAGTTATAGTGTTTATATAATAAATAAATAATAAATAGGTGATAAAGAAGTAAATAAATATTCACATACACTTTGGTCTGAATACACCAAAATGACTATAAAGCAAGAAAATTCAAAAGAAAGAAAAGTTTACAGTTCACATTGCTGTTGGTATAAAGGAGCCCCATTGTAATGTTTCTTGACACACTTTTACTGACTAATCCTTTGACTGAAAGTACTCAGTGTTAGCATGTCAGGGACAGGGTGTTTAAAGTTTTTCTTAGAATAAGCATAACAACGAAGCATGATTTAGCACACACAGGATGGCCACATTGCTACCTAAGGTATAAACCAGACAATAACCTAGTAAAGAGCATCTTCTTTTCCATCTGAAAATGATATGTCTGCTGTTCCAAAATACAAATAGGTAAATATTAAATTTTAATTTATTTCAAAGGCTATGACCTGATTAAAAAAATAATAATATTGATATTTCTTAAAAATGTAAGTCTGGGTTTCAAATCCAGGCCTGGTCATTGATTGTGAGGAGATCGCATGTTCTCATTGTGTTTCAGTTGGCTAATCATTGACAAGACACATTGTTATGAACTGTTTTTGTATAACTTGTCATCAGTCCCCTCTTCCTTCTCCTGTGACAAATTCATTCAAATATCTAGGCATTGACATTTCTAAATTTCAGTAGAATGTAGGATTCTCTAACTACTGATGCGCTTTAAAAAATATAAAAGTGTCTCTTTCTGTCTGGGCCCATGTATCTTTATTTTCCAATTATCATGTGGCTGTTATTAAAAAGAATATTAGTCCCATATAGGATTAGTTACCCATCCCTTTCAAATATTGGTCTAATGGCAGATACTTCCTCTCTAATTTTTTTTTTTGGAACACAAGAGACACCACATTAAACATTCTACCCAGTTCAATGGCAGGTTTGATTATGGGATGTCTCCTCCAGACCTGGAATTGTATAGTTTGGTCTTTGCCCTCGGGGCTTGGAGTATGCTTGACTCTCTTGCCAGTCCTCCATCCTGTCATCCCATTCCAGGTTCATTTCCCCCATTCTCAATATTCTCACCCTTTCATTTCCTTAAGAGTTATGAGTCTCTTCTTTTTAAATACCATTCTTTAAGAGGCACTTGGTTTCACGGTTTTCACAGTTAGATGACGCTTATCTCTGAACACCCAATCTTATTACTGCCTTGGTAACTTTTAGGTATTAATACTTTTGGAAATGTTGTTGATGATTTGGGATTCTGAACCTTTCAGGCACTAAGGTGGAGGTTTTCCATCCTCTTGGTTCTTTTTGTATCTTCAAATGAGATCAAATATTAGGATATGTGATTTGTGCCTAACTTGCAAAGTTCCTCTTCATCCACTTTGTGTTTTTTCTCATTTTTTTCGTAACATAATTGTCAATCTGATTTCAGTATTGCACAACATATCTAAAAACTGCATTTTTTGTGGCAATATGATCTCCCATCCTCTATCCCTTTATCCTGGACCAGTATTTTAAAGCAGATTGCTCTATCCTATAAGAACCATAATCACCAGAATGCTTGATTTAGTTTTGGCTTTTGTTTATATCTTGCCCTCATAAATGTTTTGTAATGGGTTATCTGCAGACTCTTTTGCAACTACTGCTCCCTAAATGTTTCCAGAACTTTCCTCCACATGCTTTGCCTTTCTGTCATACCTTATTTTTGCTTTTTTCACACTCTCATTTTTCAGTTCTGTAACCAAATTCCTTTTTCACTCAACATTTTCCTTATCCTAGATCTTTTCATGCTCTCATTTAGCTGTGTCCAACAGAGGATATATTTTCTAGGTCAGGATGTATATATATATATAGAATATATTTTCATCCTGCAGCCACTGCGGCCCTCCAGGACTGTGATTCAGGACCCCTGTTCTAGGTACAAATGTCATTAAATTGGCAGTAGCCTCTTACAGGAAACCCCTTATGTCTTTCTCCCTTGATTCTTGCAACTCTTTTATCTATAATTTGATTCTTTTGAGCTCTCTGAATTATGGCCCCAACATGAAGAAATGGCAATTTGTTACCAATGATATACAGTGATTGGTTATGATTGGATCCCAATCTCTTTTTTCTTATTTTTTGGTTCAGTTGTGGCTTTTTGTATTTTACAGTTCTGTTGTGAGGGCTCCATATATTCCCTTTCTATTTTTACTGGTTAATATTGTTCCTCAAGCTAAATTGTAGCTGTTGCGCCCAGTTAAAACAAGGTGTGAAGAACTCCTATTCAGCAGGGTCTTTTTGCTGTTGACAACAAAGAGAAATGAAGATTTCTGTAGTCAGTACTCCTGAAACTTTAAATGTGCCTAACGGCTCCAGAAGAACCACAGACCACATACAAGAGTTAACAGCATCTAAGTTCTGACTGTATGTCTAAACTAATAACTAAACGAAGTTAAACTTACTATCTAATTATAAATGGCAAACAATCCATACCAGAATATATATAGCACACAACACTGAATTGAACATTATTATTAAGACATCCATTTAAAAACCTTACTGTTAATGTTGTCTTAACAAATTCAATACATTTTGCTACCCATTAACATACCCCAAACATTTACATTGGACACACTGGAGGAAATTCACAGTGGGTTTTTAGAAAGAACCCCTATAGTTATAGCCTTTAGTGGCAGATCTGTCCACTATTCACTCCGATTTTAGTGAGATGTCCCAAGACATGTACTCCAGTTTTCGGGAATCATGTCTGGCTCCATGAGACTAAGAGATGATAGCACTGTGATGCCAAATGATCAACTTTTATAAAAAAAAAAAAAACACATGTAACATCAGTCATGCTATTTCTGTCATCCAGTGAACAAACTGTTTCTATTGTCTTTTGAAATGCCCTGAAAGACAAACTCAGGCAAATTGTACACTAAGTTACATCACCCTTCAAAAGTATTGCCTTTAAATCATTTTGAAATCATAATAATGTTAAGTTACTGAGCTTTTCTGAAATAACATTTTTCTGAAACTACTAAAGTGGGTGTTCAAAACAAGAAATGCAAGTGATGAGTAGTTGGGATAACATTTTGGGGGAGCAGGAGACAACACAGAGACTGACACTTCAACACTTATGAAATTAACCAGTAACATCGCACTGCACGATAACGTGCAGTGAATACACTTGACTTGAGCATTCATAGTTTTCATACTCTTTCTCTGTACATTTAGCATTTGTTTGCTCAGAGGTTGATGTGCTTGCTGCTTCCTGAGCTCCTCTTCATTTCTCCACTCTAGCGGCCCGCTTCTTCTCTTCTTTCGTCGGCACCTTTTCATGGTAAAACTGATTAAGTCAGTGTTTGTGTTGCAATTACTTAGTACGTTTTCCTTAATTTTTCACTTAAGCTGGCACTTAAGTTTTTAATCTGCCTCAAGAATGATTTAAGATACGAAGAGGTAGGGAAAGTGACCGGGAAGGTGGTAGGGATGAGAACGGCACCCATACGCATGCGCTGCACGGCCGCTGCCGAGAGTTGTTTCTACAATACAATAAAATAATAATAAAAAGAGTAATAACCTCCGAGGGCAATCATCACCCTGAAAGCAGATAGTAGACATCATATAGTATATGTGTACCAAATTTCAGGTCAATAGGTCAAACAGTTTGCGAGCTACAGGTGATTTAAAATCCTGGAAAGACAAACAGACAGCCACGGTAGCGTATTATATATGAAGATAGCAAAGCCTCAATGATTCAAAATGAGGGAAGAAAGAAATCAGCACAAGGTTTTGGTACGAGACACAAATTTGACCAAAATGAAAATATTAAGCTCCTTGAAAATATGTTTTCTCCTTGATCTATTGAACAGTATAAACTAGTAAAATATCCCAGGGTTTAGCAGATTCTGCAACAATAAAATATTTAATAATATTATCTATTGGTAATTTAGTATAAAAGATCTTTTTGATGACCAATTATGAGAAACCAACAGTGATATTTTTTTAGTTAAGGTGTATTTCAGAATGTTACAAAACATAAAATACAAAGAACCGTTTAAAAAACTCAAAATCACAAAAGTAGTTGTATAAATCCTCTAAAAATCACTTACCTTTAGTTAAACTAGAGATGAACTTTTTCCAATAAAATAAGAAAAGGTTCATAAAAGTGTTTTGTAGCATTTCATTATGTCAGTGGGGGATATCTCTAGTAGGTTTTGCAGTTCCACAAAGGACAGCACAGCAGCATTTCAAAGGATTTGCCAAAAGCACCCAAATCTTCTGGAAATCTAAAACATGAATCCTGAAGGATATCAAATTCAATCTCATTCATTTAATCACAGAAAAAGGTGTGCTTTAAGATTTGTCACAAAATGCTAACAAAAGCAAGAGGATAAGCAATGGAAAGCAGCCTATGCAATTTGTTTTGCCCTTCACTCCGATCTGTAAGGATCAGGAGAAAAAATATTTTACTGTATTTTAGAAGATCAAGATAAGAGACTGCAATGTGTAAATGGCAGTGGGGCCTATTAGGCACATACTGTACACTGAAGATTCACTGTTTATTACTTTTTACTACAGAGCCGTTATCACATGGCTGCATGATAATTTGGTGTATCTTTTGATCAAAATTCACCTTAAGGAAGGCTTAGTAATTAGAAAAAATGTTTATTTATTGTCAGACATAAGTTGGTTGAGTGCCCAAAGGGGTCTTATCATAAGCAACATAGGGGAAGTCTAACAGTGATGCTCTTTCTCTAAACTGCTTTTCTTTTCCAAACACAGAGTGGAGGAAGATGCCACTGAGGAGTCTTCTGGCCATTTCTGCCAGGCCTCAAGGTCTCCTCTTCTTTTCCGGCTACATAAAAGAAACACCACCACTGGATCTGAACTTCTTCATCTACCTGTTTTTCTACCATTTTTGGCATCTAAAACAGGGTAATCACAGCTGGGATCACAACCCTTACAATGCCTTCCTTTTTAGTTGCATTTTCAATGTATATACTGTATCTAGAGAAGGCAATTAACATGCTTGTTACAGATAGATAGATAGATAGATAGATAGATAGATAGATAGATAGATAGATAGATAGATAGATAGATAGATAGATAGATAGATAGATAGATAGATAGATAGATAGATAGATAGATAGATACTTTATTAATTCCAAGGCGGAAATTCACATACTCCAGCAGCAGCATACTGATAAAGAACAATATTAAATTAAAGAGTGATAACAATGCAGGTATACAGTGTGACAAGTGAATGAAATATGTATTAGCAAATAGCAGTCTGTGCGTAGTCTGCAGTTGTTTTCTGACTTTACAAGGATTATTTACAGATACTCCATTTTTCTCCCAAAAATATGTATGTTAGTGTATTTTTTTGTTCAGTCAGATAAGTCTAGGTGTGTAAGTGAGTATAGCCGGAGACAGAATGGACACAATGTTTCTTGCTTTGTTCCTAATGTTGCCAGCATAGGATGTTGTTATCTGCAACACTACAGTTAACTGAAGATCGTGTCATGTTATACAACTTTTCCTGTGATTTTCAATCATTGACATTTACATAATCTTAGCTATGTGAAGTTTTTTTTTTTATTTTTTTTTATTTTATTAATTTTATTGTAATCATTCCATACAAATAGATCAATTTATAACCAAACAAATTAAAGACAAATCAAACCCCACCCCTGAGAAGGAGAGCTTAGCTAAAGGAGAATTGCTTAGGGTTTTTTAATAAGACAACAATAAGCAAAGGAAAGGGAGAAATAAATATATATGTAAATAAGAGATGGAGAAGGGAGTTAAATGCGGTAATAGTTATTTCTCTTATTCTAAAATAATATTGATCAGATCCTGCCAGGTTTTGAAAAAGTTCTGTACAGATCCTCTAACTGAGAATTTGATTTTTTCCAATTTCAAATAATATAAAACATCGGTTTCCCACTGAATTATCAGAGGAGAGTTAGGATTCTTCCAATTTAACAGAATAAGTCTGCGTGCCAAAAGTGTAGTGAATGCAATCACCGTTTGCTTGTCCTTCTCCACTTCAAGTCCGTCTGGAAGAACACCGAACACAGCTGTTAGTGGGTTAGGAGGGATTGTGACCCCAAGGCTGTCTGAAAGGCACTTAAAAAATTTTGTCCAAAATGATGTTAATTTGGTGCAGACCCAGAACATGTGACCCAGTGAGGCAGGAGCTTGGTTGCAACGTTTGCAGGTTGGATCTTGCCCTGGAAACATTTTGGACAGTTTTAAGCGAGACAGATGAGCTCGATACATAATTTTTAGTTGAATAATTCTATGCTTTGCGCATATGGAGCTCGAGTGAATTCTCTGCTTTGCTACCTTCCACTCCTTTTCTGATATATTGATTAAGAGATCTTCTTCCCAATGTCCTCTTGGATCTTTGAAAGGTTGGGACTCTAATAGGATTTTATATAATGCGGAAATGGTGTCTAATTCCACAGCTATGTGAAGGTTTGTCATGTAGTGTGATGTACCTTGTGAGTCAGTCCAACCAGTCTATGACTCAGCCCAAAAAAGTCAAACAGGTTTGAATTTGTCTGAAGTTGTACAGATGGGCTCTGTGTGCATGAGAGCTGATAACCAAACAGCACCCACACAGAAGTGCAATCCATAGAATACAGTTACGAGGAATGAGGAACACAGGTGTTTTCGACCTCTCAGAGGGTCATCAGTCTGATATCTCGTGTTGTATTAACCACAAAAAAAATGGACAAAAATGGGCTAGGATTATAAAGCATTCATACAGCACCAACTTTATCAGGCAGTGCTTTATCAGCTATCAGAAAAAGGGATGAGCTCAAGATATTTAGGAAATATAAAACTGTGTTGGCCAAATATCCTCTGCAATTTATAGCTTTATAGTCTAACATCCTCTGATGACAAGATCAGCAATGGTCTCATTTGGAAGAAGTAGCAAGATTACAAAGAAGACAGAAAATAAAAACAATAGATAAATTAAATAGGCAAGAAAGAGTAACTTTAAACAGTAATAATTCAAAATATTATGTTACATATCACAGTCAAAAGACAATAGTGCCACTTGATGTCCACCATATGCTCCATTTCAGTTCCCATATAGTGTTTACTGCTGTTACACTCATTAAACACATATGGCCGGTAACCCCCAGTGCCTATTAACTGCCACTTTCCAGTGACTATTGTGAGCTCCTATTTTGAATTACCAACCCAGCTGGGATTGTTTCTTAGTATTTGAAGATAAAATTTACAGTATGAGATTTGACATCCTGCAGCAAGTACATGCCATATTGCAAATGGCTGCCCCTTGGCAAGAATTATTTTAAGAGTTATGCAACAAGTACGGGCCCCTACTGTTTTTATATATTTTTTCTGTACTTCATCCAGTTTTGTGTTTTTTCTAAGAGGAGCTTAGGTTAAGCTATTGCTCTCAGACTATTTAATTATAGCAAGTAATAAAAAGGTAACAGAATTAATCAGTCACTTTTTGATTTAAATTATGAAGAAGCACAAAAGCTGTTTATTATGAAGTGTGTCAAAATCTCAGTTATGTGCCAAGCAATGAATTATCAATAAAATCTTTTCTTGTGTGCTGACACAATCAAAAAGCAAGGTGTAAAAATAAATAAAGATAAAAAAAGACAGTTTCAATCTTCTTTTCCCTCTTTACCCTTCTGAAATAAACAATGGGCAAGGAGACTTCAGTGAGCACTCTAATACAACAACAGCTAGTTCACTACAATAAATGACAATTCTACCTCCACTTCTCAGTTCATTCGGAGGACTTCTGTTGTATGCACTGAACTACCTTTTCTCCCAACACAGTGCTATCAAAAGGTTTTCTAGAAGACAAGTCAAATTCCTCTAGCACCTGCAACCCCAGCTTCTGCCGACAGCTTTATACTGTACATAGAGCGGATGACTAAACCATAGGCACTGCATAATCTTCTTCTCCCAACAAGAAGCTTGCAAAAGGCTGTCAGAGACTGTATCGGAGCAACAGACAGGCAAACTCATGTGCATGCACATGCCTACACACGCAATGGATCCTTTTCTAGAAGCCCTGTCTTGAACACTCACTCTCCCCGCCCTTTCATTCTCTCGTACATTTCTGGTGCAACGCCAGGATGCCAGTGTTTCCACTCTTGATAGGCCTCATGTTCATCTATGACCTTCACCGATGGAGCACCCCATCTTCGCTGGCACCTCAATGTTGTACCTCTTTCCATATTTGTTGGAAAACCATACCTCCTCCTTCCGTTGAGGTAAGTATAAATAAGTAACTAATAATTTAATACTAAAAAAGTTTCTCACTTCTTGGCTGAAACTAAGCCTGTGAAATGGCCTGTCACATGATACTCTCCAGTTATTATTGCATACAGTACAAAATTTAAGGTATGACAGCTGACTGAGACTGCTTTTGGATTGTTTCCAATAACTGCTACAGTATTTATTACTTTTATTTCCATTCATCATCTGGGATCCAAGATATTAATAAAAATTGTAACATCAGCATGTAAACTGGTACATTGATTGATAATGTATAAGCATATGATTTCATTGTAATAGTGATCTATAAAATGTTGAGAGAAGAGTGTTACAGTAGGATCCTAAGCTCTTCTGAATTGGTGTCAGGATCCTAATAAAAAAGAATGTGAGGCCTTCAAATAATGTACTAGAACAAGCCTCATCCCAACCCAGCCAGCCCCCAAACACCATTAACTGAGGCTGCAGCCTAACCAGGCCCAAAAACGGGGCCTTTAACTCTTTTAAGGTGGATGTCAACTTTTGTCGACACAAGGGGTTAAGGATGGATATCAGGGGCAGAGGGCAAAAGAAAGCTTTAAATGTTGATAAAACTCACCATTACGTTATAGGTAAACCCTCTTTGCTCGGAGGACTGTTAGACTCGTTGACTTGATGTTGAAACCCTGCATGTGTGTCAGTAGCGTAGAGTAAGCAACTTCTAGAATGGCATCGACAATGGGTGAGAGAGCAAAGCAAATGCACAAAGCAAAATACTCTGTGCGTATTGTTTATTTCTTTCTTTCTTTATTTTTTATGTATTATTGCTGAATCGGACTCTGATATTTTAAACTCTGATTTTGATACAAGTGATCTGGAGATTGAAAATGAAAGTCAGGTACCTGCATCAGTTGATCATAGTGCTGGACATGCTTGTGCAGCTGACACGCCAACGAAAACATTCGCCCTGGGAGAACTACACAGACATCGATCTGTAGGAGACAAGCTAGCAACTGGACTTCACCAAACAACTCAGCCTGCTGTTAGACACTACAGATTAGCAGCCACTCAACTACTTCAAGCCGTTTTTTTACAAAAAAGTCTATTTTAGCTTATGAGTGATGGGATAAACACGTATGTAATAAGTATGTGAATATGCATACTGTAGGCGCTCCTGAAACATAAAACAGAGTGACATTGGTCATAAATAAGTATTTTATGTTGATTTATGTGTGAAACCATTGCTTTGTGTGCTTTTTAGAAAACTGAGTTTTTTGGAAACATATTTAGCCCTGGGACAAAAGGAAGAAAAAATAATTTGGCCCTAAAAGAGTTAAATGTCTAAAAGATCTTAGATGCCTCTCAAGGAAAAGGTAAATGCAAAAAAAATGCCTTGATAAGACAAAGCAAATCGAAGAGCCTTTATAAATGTGTCTTTAATCAAAAATACCTCCCCTCCTTTTAGGAACATTTATACATGCCAGAGACAAAAAAATTCTACCACAAACGTTTTGTGTAGTATTAATTGGCATTTTTCCTAAGAAAAATAAGGACTTATTACAATGTTTATCATACACACCAATCTAACTTCTGAATAATGATGTTAAGATACTCTCTAATGCCCTAGCTAGATGGTTTGAGATTGTGCTCCCTTCAGTAATATCACAAGACCAAACCGTATTTATTAAAGGTAGACATTTGGCTTCCAATCTGCAATGTCTATTTAATGTAATATATTCACCCATAAAGTCTAATACTCTGGAGGTCATATTATCTTTGGTTGCAAAAAAAGCATTTGATATGGTTGAATGGGATTATCTGTTCACCACATTGCATAAATTTGGGTTTAGATCAAACTACTGTATTACCAGTCCGGAACGTTCAGTTTGTATTAATAACATTATTTCAGACTACTTCAAACTAGAATGTGGTACTAGACAAGGATGCCCCTTGTCACCACTACTATTTGCAATTGCCATTGAGTCATTGGCTGTTCACTTTCAAAAAGAATCAGAAATAATGGGGCTTCTCAGAGAAGGACTTGAACAGAAAATATTACTATATGTAGATAATATGGCACTGTATATATTAGACCCACAAAATTCTGTGCTTACAGCCCTAAATGTACTCACAGAATTTCAAAAGATATCTGGATTCAACATTAATTTAAACAAAAGTGTGTTTTTTCCATGCACAGAATTCACTCTAGCTCCATATGTGCAAAGCATACAATTATTCAACTTAAAATCTTTTATTGAGCACATCTATCTTGCTTAAAATTGTCCAAAATGTTTCCAGGGCAAGATCCAACCTGCGAATGTTACAATTGAGCTCCAGCTTCACTATGCCACATGTTTTGGGTGTGTACCAAATTAACATCATTCTGGACAAAATGTTTTAAATGCCTATCAGACAGCTTTGGTGTCACAATCCCTCCTAATCCACTAACAGCTGTATTTGGTGTACTCCTGGATGGGCTTAAAGTGGAGAAGGACAAACAAACTGTAATTGACTTTACTTCACTATTAGCACATAGACTTGTCTTGCTCAACTGAAAGAATCCTAACCCACCTCTTTTAAGTCAGTGGGTACCTGATGTTATATAGTATTTGAAATTGGAAAAAATCAATTCTCACTTAAAGGATCTGTTCAAAACTTTTTCAAAACCTGGCAGCACCTAATCCATAATATTTTAGAATAAGCATTTATACATGGGGAAAGATTCCTTTCTGTTTTTACTACTCTGAACAGTTTTACTCTGGCTGTTGGTCTTTCTCTCTATCTCATGGGTGGGGGTTGATTTGAATTTAGTTTTGTTAAGTTTGACTTGATTGCATGGAATGTTAAAAGATTTTAATAAATTCAATAAAAGATAAAAAAAAAAAAGTCCTAGGCAAACAAGTCCCACTGTGCAATTCAATGCCGAATCCAAAAAAAAAAAAAAACAGCAAAAGGGCTCAAAAAACAGACAAAAATAATAATAATTAAATTGTCTCCCATAACTAGAATGCACCCCTCCTGAGATCCTCTCTTCGAGACCTTAACTAGCTAGAGGAAGGTCTAAAGAGTGGTGAGGTAGGGGTGTCCCACTTCCTGGTGTACCACCCACAGAACACAAGGAACAGACTCATATTTAAAAACATAGTACACAATTAATGAAAAATTAAAGAAAGCCAACATTAAAAACAAAGAAACATGGAAAATAAGGATTTAAAGTTAACAAAAACAATAGAAGCACAGAAGTTAAAGCTAAATCAAGGCTGTAATATAACATTTTCAATAGTTTTGATTTCAGCACTAATTAATAGCAATTCCCTGTTTTGTTTGTACATATGCACCATGGACGTTGGCACCTCCTTAGTGTGCATCTCACCCTACATTACTTTTTATGCTTCCTTTTTACATTACTACACTGTTCTTGTGCTCTAAATTGTGTAACTGTTGTAATCCGAGTTTCTTTTAATTTTTCTTTGGCTTTTCTTGGTTTGGCTTTGGAAGATTTAATACCCAAGGAATCCTTTTCTACAGTCAGAGTTTTACTTGGAGCTTCTGTTTTGAAGTTGATTACTTTTTACCATCCCTTTTGACACCATTTTGGTTTGATGATGGGCACCACTATTTTGTGACTTTTGTATCACCTATTTTCATTGGAATTCTCCCTTGATGCCAGGGCGCTGTACCAGTTGTGATGTCTTGTCACTTGTATAAAGATTCCCCAAAAAGTCACTTGTATCTGAAATTGCACCAAACTTAGCGATTTATTTTCCTAGACAATCTGATTACTGATTATTGAAACAAAGCTCTGCCTTTTGATTTTTGGTTTGCAGTCTAGTTTTGACAAGTTTCTTTTTGACTTAGAATTTTCACCTTGGTTTACTTTTTGGGCATGCTCTTTCTGCTGACCCTCATTCAACATTTGTTTCTGGTCTTACTGCCTTTTTACTTATACTCACAGAATACTTATTTGGACATTTTAATGTCAAGTAGCAATGGAAGCATGTCATTGTCTGCACTAGAATAAGGCCTTTGTTTCTAGCATCTTTCTTCATGCTAGTGATAATGTCTGTTAGGAAAAATGTCTGTATCAAGCTGACTTATCTCCCTATCACCACTAATGCCTATTCCAGCTAGCAGCACTTTTTGTGTCCCATTATTATTTTTTTATGGTTGCCAATATTATGAGTCTTACTAGCTCACAAAACTCATATTGAGTTCTAATTTTAGAATTTAAATAAGGCATACAATATAAATTGAGTCTTGCCCCCAAAACTCAAGAAACAAGCTTTTGGTCTGTACAGGTCCAAAAAAACTGGGTTTGGTGAAACGCCCAGCACAGGCCAAGAACAAACCAACGTTTATTTATTTTAATGAAGATTTCTTAACAAAAATATATTTAAAAGCAAAAATGAATTCAAAAGGCTGTGCATATCAAGGCAAACCAAAACAAACAGAATAAGTCTACAATCTCAAAAAGTAATCTTTAAAACAAAGCAAGATGTCAAAAACCAGACTGAGATGCTGCCTACTCTGACCACATCTAGTAAACACTAAATGATTAATCACAAATTAAAAAATACACACAATTTTATTATTTTTATAATCTTTGCATAGTCGATAATTTGACTAGAGTTGAGTTCCAAACTCACACCAGTTTGTTGTAGATATGTAGTTTGCACATTTTGCCCATTGTGTGTGAGTTTTCCTCAAGAAACTCCAGTTTTGCTTCCACATCCACAAAGATGTTCATTTTAGGCCTATTAGAAATCCACAATTGAATTGTGTGTGACTGAGTCTGGTTGTGTGCGCACAGTGGGCCCTATGATGGACTGTTGTCACATCCAAGGCTGCTTCTTACTTTGTACTAAATGCTTCTGATATAGGCTCCTGTCAACTTAAATTGCGCTAAACAAGTTTGAGACTGTTACATTAGATTATGTTGTGTTGCAGTTGAACCTAACATGACTCTAGAGACAACAATGGCACTCTAATTAAACAAACACAAAACTCACAGTCAGCTGTAACCTGATGAATAGAAAACCTATATGTCCCATGCTCTATTGAAAGCAAAACATTTTCATCAGCTTCGCAAACCCAAGCCTGTAAAATCCTGTCAATGAGTTGTTCCATGCTGCATCTAGACTATTCCAGGCAATGTCCATGTTTCCATTACTTTAAAAGAACCAAAATGACTTGACTCCTACTACATACTATCTAAGCAATACAGCATACACCCACTATTAGAGTTCACATACTAGTGTGGCTTTCTCCCTGAGATCTCCTTTACCACATTTTATAAACTTAAGTTGCACAATCAGAGCAGGCAGTTTATCAGTGTCTCTTTTAAACTACAAAGATAAGAGACTGCCCAATAGGAAACTGGATTGTGGGTAAATGGAGGGAAATTTTACAAAGACTAGTGAGTACATGAATAAATCTCCTAGGAAGTACATAAGGGGTATGTGATTATAAAAAAAAGTGATAAAGCAACTGACAGGTTGATGTGCTAGTCATTCTGTAATTCATAATATTTTATACTAGTGGATAATGTGGAGAAATGATTAATGGTCTATTTAGTTGGTAAACAAGCTGCTTTATATTGTAATAATTCATGTTGAGTTGGTCAGCATTGACAGAATTCATGAAAATCTGCAGCAATAAAGACATTCAGTGTGTGGGTGTGTGAACTATAAACTAATAATAATTTGCAAATTTTCATTGTGTACTTAATATAAACACATCCATTTACCTAAAACACCATTCTGAAGACATCTAATCCCAAAATAATATGAACACGTAGAAAGGATAATTTAAATATTTAAAAAAAAAACTTTTCTTAAGGCTGTGTCGCATTACATGACTTTTTTCAACAATTTTCAGTAACATACTTAATTTACACAATCTTAACAAGTCAAAGGCAACCCTGGTGTACTCTTATGGTTGCCAGCCATGTACCGTGACATGTCCAGCGACTCAGTCGAATCAGTTGGCAACTCGCCCCGACAAAATTAAAGAGGTTTGATTTGGTTTTAAGTTGTACGGTAGGGTTTGTGTATATGAGACCTGACAACCAATGAGTGCCCACCCTGTATATAATACAACTACAAGGAATAAGGAAGCAGGATATTTTGGACCTGACCAACAGAAGAAAGGTGTGCCTTTTTGATGTCTCATTATGTTTGTACAATGACAGAATGGAGAAACAACAGTAAAAAGGCTGAGATTGAAACTTACCTCACCACACCAAATCTTCACATGGGCATCAGCTCCATCAGGCAGCATGTTTTTGGTGTCAGAAAAAGGGAAGATGTAAAACTGTGCTGGAAAATGGTCTAAATGCCTAATTTGACATACTGTGTATTGTCTAGCCAGTAGTATGTAGTATGACATACTCAACAACTGTAGTCGTCAAGCTTGACATCCCCTCCAACTAGAAGTCATGTAATGTGGCATCGGCTTGAATTGTGAAATCCATTCATGTTAACTTAGACACAAAAGTATCTCTCTCAATATTTAGTGAAACATCTCCACTGTCAAATTTAATCTCAGAACCACATTATATTTACCGACACATTGACTCACAGAAACAGGAAGTCTGACAGAAAAAAGGTTAATCTCAGAAGTTCTCACAGATGCATACTGTGAGGTTTCTGAACTCTTTCAGGACCCCCACCAACGGGACGACACGCCGAAGCACAACTGCTGCATCTGTGGAGTACTGCTTATCCGTCACTGAGGTAACTCCATGTTTGCAGTCCATCAGCATAGTGCCATGGAAACAACTACAAGCTGATCAATATCGCGCTATACACGGCTGTCACCAATGGGTGATGCAAGGAACATTATAAATGCAGGGAACAGCATAACCTGGCCACTGACCAGGCCCCGACCCTGCCCATTTGCTGTGTCTGTGTATAGGAGAGTGGTAGCTCCTGCTGCAATAAATAACTGTGCTGTTCCTGTTTCAGGATGAACAAAACTGGTTTTGCTAAAGGACTGAGACTCAGCCTCGTGTTTTGGGGTGCAAGAAAGCGACTCACGCATCACAATACAATGTAAGCAGATGCTTAAAGCTGGATTTTTGGGTTTGATACGTAAGTGGCGTTAGCATCTTGCAGTTTATTCTGAAAGACACTTAATGCAGCAGTCAGCTGTGGGGTTATACAGTCAGGAAATGTACATGTCAGCACTGCGGCAGCCAGAATCTGAATCAACTCCATTTTGCAAATAGACGATCGAGGAGAAATATGCTGTAACTCGATCAATAGAGAATGTCATTGTACAGTATTAATAGTCCTATAGTTGATGTTGATTCAAATAAAGAATTTAAATAGATCAGAGTATGGAATTTTAGGCGGCAAAATAAAATTTAAATCAATGCACATGGTATTTCCTGATACCCAGGCTAACAGTGTTGTTTACTTGTTAATTTCTTGTGTAATATTTATTTATCACTTTCTTCAAATTACATCAGTTAATATCTGTTGACAAATTCTTGGCTTTCCAGCTGTATCCAGGTTATCTGGTTAGTAGAGAATGACCAGCTGGACAACTTGATAAATTTCAGCAAGACAGGACTCCGAAGTATTCTAATCAAAAGACAGAAAATGGCAGCTCTTTTTACCATTTTTTTTCAATTGTTATTGAGAATGTTTAGCCCAGTTATCCGAAATGCCCATTGTTCTTTGTGTTTTTCTCTATAGCTAGACAGAATGCAATGTCTTATTCAAGAATAGAAACAGAATTTGAGAATAGCACACTTTAGGATTGTGAAAAAGCCAAGAGTACCCTGCATAAAAATCACAGTAAAACTGACAAAATAACAAATTTTAAATTCCCGCTGAAGTTGCCTTCACACAGTGAGCAGTCCAAATCCCATAACAGGACCATAAAAGCACTCCAACTTTATCTCTAGTTCCATAACTTCTAAACTCTCAGAGCTTTCTTACACCAACCAGTTGAACCCTTGTTCTGCCCACCACCTAACTCTTAAGTTTCATAGCCCTTTGACCTGAATAGGCTTTTAAGCTTAACTCTTTGAGGGCTGAATATTTTTTCAACATGAAACGTTGGTTGCAGCGTACTGTGGCTGCTGTGGGTGCCTGTTTGCCATCTCTGGTGGCATTGGTTGCACGTGAATGGGGTGGGTTGTTATTGTTGGGGCTCGATTGCCAGCAGGAATGCATGGTGGGCTGGCTGCCTGGCTGTCTTTGTGTGACGGTGGCAGTCGCAGTGCAACGCAGTCTGATATGTCTCTCTTGTCATTGTAAGTGGCTGTCCTTCCAGGCGCACATTGCCATAGGCATATCAGCTACACAAACGTGTTGAGCATCACAATCAGCTGATGCCGGTACCTCACTTTCATTTTTCGATCTCCATCTCCAGATCACTTCAATCAAAATTGGATTCCGACAATTCAGAGTCTGATTCAGCGATAATACGCTAAACGTAATCCACGGAGTACTTTGCTTTACGCATTCGTTTTGGTCTCTCGTCATTTTAGAGGTTGTTTGCTCCTTGCTACTCATACACACGCAGGGAATCAAAGTCAAATCAATAAAGCGAACTTTCCTTCTGGCAAAGAGAGTTGAACTAAAACGTAATGGCAAATTTTGTCACGGTTTACAGCAGATTACCATCCTCTACCCCTGAATTTCTACAAAAGTCGACATCCACCCTGAAAGAGTTAATCTTGGGTTTACTTTCCATGGTAACTTCCATGAGCACATTCAGGCTTTGAAATGACCTCTGGAGCTGCATTGTAGTTCTCCCCACATCAGTCCCAGCTTATATTTAAAGGGCCAGGCAAACCTGAGGAGGCCTGTCTGCTGTAACACAAAACAGGGCCATAAATAACAAATTTGGCTCAATTTCCTACACCTTTCAGACTCTGGATTTTTGCCTCATTTTCCAAGCAATTCCCAGAACCACTCCTTTTGCCCCTGAAGTAGCTACATTTTCAAATTTACTGGAGCAATAATATACAGTGCCTGTAAAAATATAATCAATTATTTTGTGTTTTGTATTTTGTAATTAATTTAGGTACATTTGCAAAGAGTAGCCTTTACATTTCACACTAAAGAGTATTTTACTGTTGTGAAAAAAAAAAAAAATTAAATCCACTACAATTCATTATTGTATAATCATAGAATGTGAAAACTTGCAATGATGAGAATACTTTCTGTAGGCTAGGGCTGCAACTAATGATTATTTTGGTTGTCGACTAATCGTTCAATTTTTTTTCTTTGATTAGTCGATTAGTCACGATTATTTCATGCCTGACTATTCTGAAGCCTGTGACCTGTGGTTGCACATCCTGTTCTGGGCTCCAGTGCATGTCTAACCTCATCTGCTCACGTCCGTCCACCTGTGAATGTCACCCTGATGTCTCTGAATTAACACAATTAAAATTAATAATAATCAAATTAAAATAACAAGCAGTGAAACATATCAATTTGAAAATAATCAGATGTTTTTATATTAGTGTGACCATCACAATAAAAAAGAAATACATTAAATACAAACTAAAATGCACATAGTCTTTAAATAAAAAAAGTGCATTTAACTTAACCAAAAAATACATCGTTAAAACAGAAACGTTTTTCATATTTAAGTAATAAATGACAAAATGTAGACATAAACTATATAATGTGTAAAGCCTGAAGTGCAAAGATCAAATAAACACTTTCACAAAAGGTTCAAAGATGATACAATAGCTTCCGTGGCGCAGCGGTAGGAATTTCTAACTGGTAATCAAGAGTCCCCTGGTTCAATCCTGACTGCCTCGTATATTTACCGTTTTGAGTAGGGAGTTGCTCTTATTGTTAATATCTATATATATAAAAGACCAAGTCGCCCGACCATGGGGTACGCACGCACGCACAACAGAGCCCCGCCCGCCAACTCTAACCCTCCTCTCGTGCCATGGGATATGCACGACAGAGCTCCGCCCGCCAACTCTAACCCTCCTCCTAAGTCCACCCTCGCTCTCGAGGCATGAGCAGGCAGTGCGCATGGGGTACGCACGACAAAGCCCCGCCCGCCAACTCTAACCCTCCTCTCGTGCCATGGGATATGCACGACAGAGCTCCGCCTGCCAACTCTAACCCTCCTCCTAAGACCACCCTCGCTCTCGAGGCATGAGCAGGCAGTGCGCATGGGGTACGCACGACAAAGCCTCGCCCGCCAACTCTAAGACCATGGGGTACACATGACAGAACCCCGCCCACCAACTGTAACCTTCCTCCTGCGTCCACCCTCGCTTTCGAGGCATGAGCAGGCAATGTACATGGGGTACGCACGACAGAGCCCCGCCCGCCAACTCTAACCCTCCTCCCGCGTCATGGGGTATGCACGACAGAGCCCCGCCCACCAACTCTAACCCTCCTCCCGCGTCATGGGGTACGCACGACAGAGCCCCACCCACCAACTGTAACCCTCCTCCTGCGTCCACCATCGCTCTCGAGGCATGCACACTGCCTGCTCATGTGCCCGCCCCCAACTCCTCACCAAACACATCCTGAGTCGCTTTGCTCTGTGCTATAGCCCACATGCACCTCTGAGCCACGTTGACTGTTCATTTTCCTAACATGGCCACCACTTCACATGTATTTCATGGAAACAACTCTTCTTTCAAGGTTATACAAATTCCTGCATCAGGTGACTGTTTCTTTCTATCAGTTGGATATTTCTGGAAAAATGTCATCGACGAAACTGTTGCTCTCGAACTTCACAACATGACTGTAACCTTTGTTTGCCAACATTGCGAAAACTTCGGCGACGTGCTCTCAATTGTTCTTAGTCACGGAAGCATAGTCATACAGTCTGACTACATGAATACTTCCAGAGTTTATGGTGGCGAGGTAGAAATTGTGGCGATGTCCCAAATACTTCCAGCTACTATCACCATTCACTTCTGAGAACGTCCTTCATTCCCTGAAGAATTTCTTAGCAGTCTTACTCCCACTGGCATGCCTCCGCATAAACTCAAAATTAAAATTGGTTCAGTCGTCATGCTTCTCAGAAACCTCATGCCAACAAGAAGTCTCTGTTATGGCACTAGACTGACTGTTACCAGCATTCACCGCAATGTACTGGAGTGTAAGACTATCGCAGTTGCTACCTCACAAACTGTCCTTATTCCCCAGATTTCCCTGACCCCATCAGATTCAAATTTGCCGTTTACTTTTACACGCAGACAATTTCCTGTTAGATTGGCCTTTGCAATGACAATTAATAAGACACAGGGCCAAACTTTCAAAAAGATATGCCTGTATCTGCCAAAACCAGTTTTCAGTCATGGGCAATTATATGTTGCTCTCTCCAGAGTTCCATCTTTTCATTCACTCACAGTCGTATCCTCAAACCCACCCCATTTGGACAACTGTGTCCTTCAGGAAGTGTTCACCCATCAATAAATAATTATGCAGCGTATACTACGCCGCGGGTCGGCTAATTATACAATAAACACATACATTTGATTTGCGTCTGTAACAGTCACTGTAAATGTATAGTACTTGTAAAAGTTACCTTTTTTTTTTTTTCACTTTTATTCTCTCAAGTCACGATCACGATGCATACTACCACCCCTCCAGGGATCTGATGCTGTTACTTTTTATCTGAAACTGGGAATAACTGTAGATGTGGTGTTTTGAAACTATCGAACTGGAAATTCCCTGATCTGGATGGATAAAAGCTGACACACAAACGCTGGCGAATCTGCCTTATTCGTATCTCATTGTTTTTATTCAATTTTATTGAGTGTTCCTGCTTACGCTGAATTAGTATGCACCTCATGGCCCGTGATGTCAAAGCCACACTGACAAAAAAACAGAGACACAGGTATATATGATATTTGGAATTTATTCATTTTATGACATTTCGGAAAACACTGTGGCATGGATGCAACATTATTCATATTAATTCATATTCATTCATGTACCTTCTTGCGGTTGTAATCAGTGACCGCGTTTTTTTTTTCCCCGTCTCCACAGAACTCCAGTATATGCAAAGGAAAGAATGTTCCTCTGCAAGGTGAGCTATGAACACTCTTCTTTTCTCAGTGGACCCCGTACATGCCTTGCACAGTACATTTGCTTTGATTGCCACCAGGTCAAGCTTATTATAGCACAAGCAACCGGCCACCTGCGTGCTCCTGCTGGCACTGAATAAGCTCACGCCAGAAAGAGACAAATATATGTGACATTTTGAAGAAATCATTGTATGAACTGAATAGTACCAATCAGAAAACATCATCACACTAATGCAATATTATTTGAAAACGAACAGATCGGGTGTAAATTTGTTACTTGTAAAAGTTAGCTTTTTTCACTTTTATTTTGTCAGTCTCTTTCATGCTCTCCCTCCCCTCCTGATCTGACCCTAACCAACTAACTAACAGCGCCAGCATAAATTATCAAGAGACATTGGCATCACAGATCCAGGATGCTTGCGTTTCAGATGCTCATGCATCGTGGTGGTGCTGCCGTGAAAAGAAAGCTCCATTTTGCATAATCTACATTCAACTTTTTTTCTTTTTCAGTGAAGTGCTCCCACACTTTAGAAAGTTTCTGTCTCAATTTTTTTCCATCTCCTTCCCTGTCCTGTATCAGACTTGCCATTGCAACCACGTTTATTTTGTCTACATTATTCTTCTTCTCAGACGTTCTTTCTTTGTTGGTAGGACTGTGTACAGTCTTGACAAATAATAACAAATGATACTGCCCCCAGATGTTCTTGTAGTGCATTGCAGTTACAAAAACCAATGTGGTTCTTTGTGACTAGAGCCTCTATTGAAGGTTCTGTTTATGACGCGTTGACAATAAAAAATCGATTTTTTGTAGTCGATGTCGTCGATTAAGTCGACTAATCATTGCAGCCCTTCTGTAGGCAGTGTAAACCATTAAGTCATGAGAGGCAGGCATGATTTTCCTCTCAGATCTTTATTGAGCTCTGTAAGGCCCACACTTACCTGACATCCTGGCCCTGTCCTGGCAATATTGCTTAATTAATCATGACAATTACTCATGTTTATATTTCATAATTCTGCAATATCTTTATTTATTTTTTTATTTTACGGCTCTTAGGAATAGGAAGTTGAAGGACTATTTATAATAATTAAATGATGATGAAATTTTCATTTTTATACATTTTAATGTACTGTAAATATTATATGTAATAAAGGCAAATGTGTGGTGTGAAAAGAGCATTACATTGAAAAAATTATAAAAATATTTATTTTTCACAGAATTTTCTGTTATATAAAAATGATCAAGGGATGGGTCATATTTAACAAAATGTAATTCTTCTTTTGTACTACAAAGCTGTTTGGCCTTAGTGTATAAGGCATTGGGTTTTAAGCTGCAGTACTGGCCCTGACCCATAGTGTGACTCTAAGCCAGTCATTTAATCTTCATCTGCTACAACTGTAAAAAAATATATAAAATAATTGTAGTGTGGATTTGTACTTATAATGCATCACAAGGTGGAGTTTGTTAAAGAAAGGCACTATATTAAATTAAACTTATTTATTATAATAATAATGATGATTGAAGGTTTATACCTGTTACCCCTATCAATCTTAATTAATCTTCTAATTTAGACAAATCTTGTGTACAGGAAACATTTTTAAATCTATCAGCAAATCAAACTGAGAACAGTTAATAAAGCAAAATAATATTTTTCCATTTAGGTCTCATTTTTCCATGTTATGTAAATTTGTTAAGGCTGATTGAAGCTCGCAGATACTGCAGTAAAGATTTTTCCCAGTACAGGCAGGTCTTGGTTTATGGCACTTTTGACTTACAGCAATCCAAAGGTATGAATGAGATGTTCCACTTGCAACTTACTTTCTTTTTTCCTTATGAATGAATCAAAGTAGTTTTGACACTGATGAATAGATAGATAGATAGATAGATAGATAGATAGATAGATAGATAGATAGATAGATAGATAGATAGATAGATAGATAGATAGATAGATAGATAGATAGATAGATAGATAGATAGCAGTTGTTACTAATACTGAGGCTTGGTACAGTATGGTAAGCACTCTGCCACCATTTGTAATCTTTTTGTTCTTTCATTTGCATGTGTCTCACATTCTTCAGCTAGTGGTGGATTTTTATACCACCAGTATGCCTCCAAAATGTGCATTGAATGAGGTTAAAGGTAGTTGTGATAAGAAAAGAAAGGTAATGACACAGGAAGAAAAAAAAACGGAAGTGGTCTCCCCTAGGCTTTCTCATATACTCAGATATGGGGATGGATATTTGAGGAGTAAACCGCAAGGCAATGATTATATTTTTATATCATGTACATTAAATAACCATCAACAGCAAATCAAATCAAATTACTAATATATTGAACAATTATTATAAAAGTAAAGCTGAATAAATTGGACTCTGCAGTTGCATGAATAAAAAGTACCACTTCCGGTTAGTAGAAATAGCTCAAATGATAGAAATCTACATTTTGTACCTAATACTTGTATGCAAAATTTGGTTGACCTAAGTGAAAGCGTACTCAGGTTATCGTGTTTACAAAAACACACACACACAAAGACAGACACGCAGACATAATTCCAAAAATGGTATTTTCAGACTCAGGGAGGTCTAAAACGTTGAGATTCATCAAAATCTCGAAATCAAATTTTTGGACAATTCCAATACTTTCCCTATACTTCGTATATGAGAAAGTAACTAGACATAAAGTTTGTAGAAAGTGGAGTCTACATAGAATCAGTGCTTCAACTCCCCAAGGAACAGTTCCGTGTCTTTACCAAAAACTGTTTAGATATAAGGTCAACATACTGTATACGTCTGCACTTCAAACTTTCAGTTATAATTTGTGTTTCACAATTTAAAAGTACAGAAACATTACTTCACTGTCACTTTATTAATGAGTTTGAAATATTTTCCAATGAATAAAGTGATAAAGTTTTCCATTATTAGACATTTTTCAGGGCAAGTTCAGTTACAAATATTTGCAGGTCCACAATTTGTTCATAACTTGACACCCTTTTATATCCCTGTCAGGTCCATAAAATGGATATTCTGTGAACCTTTTTAATTTAATTTTATTCTGGACATTTATTGATTGCAGGTAATGTGGTCTAGTTTGACTAAAACACTGGACATTACACCCCAACACTGCCAGTTCAGTTCCTGTCTGTGGCTATCTGTGACTGTTCAGCAAGTTAGCTAACCCTGGCTATGCTTCAATGGTAAAATTTAAATTAAAACAGTTGTACCATATCATAATAATATTGTACGTTGCCTTGAAAAAAGGTGTCAGCTAAATATAAAATAACACAGAAATAATAGTTTCATGTGCCCTTCATCATAAGCACTAGTAACACTTTCACAGTACATATAAAAATCCATGTGTAATTTACCATGAGCAAACTCCTGGATGCTACACAAAATCTGGTGTAATTTTCTGGCACACTAATTCTATGTTTATTTGCTCCATTAACCAAAATTAAAGGGCGAAGTTCTGGCCATTTCTTTAGCAGCTAAGGGAAATAAAAAATAAATGTCTCCTCTCAGGTAAGAGAAGCAGTATTGTTTCACACCATGGAAGATGTAAATGTACCATACAACACGAAATGATAGGTGGTGATGTGATGCCCCATTTTTATTGTACTGAGATGGTGCTATTGCAATATCAGAATAAGGCTGTTTGCAGAGTCAGATTTGACTGTTAAACTACCAAGGGAAAGAAGGAATTTAAAATTTTACATCTGAACAACTGTTAGCATAAACTGCTAATATTTTGTTTTCTACTAAATATACATTGATAGTTAAACTGAGATTGTAGTCCAATGTTGTTTGATCCTGTGTGCTCTGAGCCTAATATCCAATGTCAGATTATGTGCCATTTTGCTAATGTTGTGAAATTATACAGGATTTTAATGGACTTTAATGTTTCCACCATGCAGTTTTATCATAATAGATCTCAGTGTAATGCAGTCTTTATCACTCCTTCAGACACCAAGAAAATGAAGTCTGATCCTACCATTTCTTGTAGGCTGATTGCTTTATCACAGTGAATTGGTGTCCAAGCCAAGCTCTAAAATAACTGTACTGGAGGCTGTGCATTTTTAATTCTTACATATTATTTAGTATGCAAGATAGATGAAGTCCATTCTCTAATCTAAGGTATTATCTTATGCCCAGACCTATCAAGTGTCTGCCCATCAGGCACATTTTATAAAGAAATTTAGACATACTTGGTTCTCAGTATTGGCTGAATTTCAAGCTTTCCATTATAAAATAATAACAATAATAATACTGCAAATAACAATGCCTGCAAGTTGCAGGTCAGCAGCTTGTGTAATGCTCTAAAAGCACAAATAGTGCCTCGTTTTGCTTTTTTGCAAATGTAAACACTTTTTTTTAAACTGACAACCTTTATTATAATAAAAGATAAAATTGTGTTTACTTTAGCCAAAATGAATTGCAAAATCATAAAGGACTTCAAACAGCACAGTATCAGTGTCCATTCAAATATCTACCTATTCTATTATTTTTGGCTCACGTTTTTATTAAAATAAAAGAGGAACCTCCCCTCATACTAAGGTGGCAGTAGAGAAAAGGCAACAGCATCCATCCATTGGCCCAGTTCAGGATCATGGGGAACCAGAGGCCAAAGAATCACAAGAAATCTACTTTTGCAAGCTATAATTTTGAATGAAAATTGACACATTAAATGATTATATCAATTATGAATACTGAAAAATATCTGTGAAAACTGGAATTCATGTCATTTTCTAACCCACTTAATTTAGTCCAGGGTTGCAAGGGCATTGGAGCCTAACCTAGGTAAGACAGGGCACATGACACAAACAAAACCCTGGACAGGGCACCAGTTCATTGCAGGGCAAATACACACACACACACACCACACACACATGCACACACACACACACACTAAAAACACTCCATTGCCATCTTAGTGTTACCATTTCACCTAACCTGCATATCTTTGGACAGTGGACACTGTAACAGACACAGGGAGAACAGGCAGGAGGTACCTGGGACATAAACCCTGGTTTCCTTATTGAAATTGGAAATGTATATATTCATTGCTTAATGTTCACCTTCTCTTCAAAAATATCATAAAATATTACAGATGATTGAGATACTATGTATGTACAGCACCACTCAATCAGCCTTCCAGATTCAGGTTAAGGGATTCAATGTAGTGTGCTTACATGTCCTCTGCCCTGACAGATTCTCCATGTTAAATGATTCTTTCAGAGTCAGACAGATGAACTGCCATGAACTCACAACACAAAGCAACTCATTTAGAAGATTTGTGTTGTGGTAACTGCCAGTGGCCAGCCACAAACCTGTAAACCTCTGCCTCAGAAGCAGTCTCTTTGCAGTGTGAGCTAATAGGAAAGTTCCATTAGTTAGTTCTGCAGAGATCATGTCATAACATTGCGAGCAGAAAGTTTCATACTGATGTCGGCTGGCCTATGTCTAAGTTAGCCCCCACCTTTTTCTTTGCAGCATCCCCACTACAGAGAGAGAGAGATTAGGTGCATGCGCTGTTAGCGTATTGCCGCACCCACCACATAACGAACCAACTCAGGATCCCAAATTGGAACCCCAGTGTAGCCATGCAGCAGGTGACACCTCAGCACCACACTAGTTCAGATGGAATGGAACAGTGTGAGTTTTTTTTACAGTGGCTGGAGTGGCAATACTGCCACCAACCCCCAGGTTTATTTTTTCTGCTGGATGCAGATTTACGTCTTACCCAGGATGGAGCAATTGTACTGTAGGTTAAGGGCTTTGGTCAAGGGACCAACAAAGTTTTCAGCGGTTTTCAGATCCCTAGCCTCATAGCCACCATTCCGCCTGACATCACCACTACAACAGATAAGAAAATCAGAGACAGGGAAGGCTCAACACAAAAATGTGATAACTGATATCAGAGAGAGAGAATGGAGAAAGATCAACAACAAGGGGTTTCCGTGGGTGGGAGCAATTTCTTTTTTTATTTTCAACAAAGCTCAGGCCTTGGGGTCATTTTTACACTTTAAAGTTTCACAGGCTTGTCACTCCAGTGTTATTAAACAAATGCAGCCTGTTTTAGTCAGAAGATCTTGAAAATTGCAGCTGGAAAGAAAGAATATGTTCAATTCTTTGAATTGACAAAATCCTCAAAGTTAACTAAATACACAGGTGGTTGAGCTCACATATGTTTCTTGGACACTTTTTTATTAGGGTGTATTCCTAGGTGCACAGGAGATAAACAAATGAAAATCTAATGGATATTATTTATATTAATGCATGCATTACAAAGTTTGATTGAGTACATCTTATTTTATTTCCCCCAGCACACTTACAGCCCAGGCTTACAGAAAGCTTTAAGGCACTTGAAGACATAAAGCTGGACAGAAAAAGTTACAGGTGGACACATGATAAACTTAGAAAAAGTTTTCATTTAATATAATATACCAAAGTGTCTTTAGTAATGTTAGTAATGTTGTGTTTAGTAATGTTTTATATACAAATACTTACATGCTTTTTCATATATGCCTTAAAGGAATCTCACACCAAATACAGCATATACACTGTCTATATGTGACACTGCCCTGGATTGTGGGTTATGAAAACCAAATGCCTTGGAGAGTGCAAGCCTTAATTACTAGTTAAGTGTGAGTATATGCATGTTAATTTAGTGTGTTCACAGGATCAATTGAATTTCACTAAACGGGATGTTTAACTGAGAAAAGAATCTATTACAAAATGCAAACATGCAGTCTTTACATGTCCTTTGTCCTAAAGCATTTATCATATGCAGCACAGTGGAACACTATAATACTAAGTACAAAAAATAATTGACTTATTCAGGACTATATCCTGATTGTACATGACATTTACCTGACGAATGGGGATAGCGCCAGCACCCCATGACTTTAAACTGGCGTAAATACAAATAAGAATACTGAATAATTGAGACTAATAATTTTAATGAAAATCAAAATGGGATTCAACATCCCTTAGAGTGTTCTTAAACTTTATAATCTGAGGACCCAAATATGAAAATTGAAATCATACTGGAATCCAAGAAGTGGATTATTGCCATAACGACTGACAGCAAAGCTATACCTAGAAAAATAACAATGGCCAATGTGATGAACTGAGCGCATGGGAAAGCGTTCCCAGCAGAGATGGTTCCTTGCCTGGATGGGAGGCCAGCCATTCAAAGGTAGAAGAAGGAGGGCGAAGATCATCCTGCTTCTTCCAGGAGACAGGCAGGAGATGCTAGTGCAGAAGTGGGTACACTGGCATCCCGGTAGGGTTGGATCAGGTTACAATAGGACAAGAGCACAGGGGAAGACAATCTAGCAGGACTACATGCTCCCCTGAAACATTAGATGGCAGCCTTCCTGGGCTATGCTACCTGCAAACTGTCTCAGTAAGTCCTCATTTCATTTTACAATTCAATAAACTGAGTACAAAAGTTTGAGTCACTAGCTGAATTATTCCTAACAATATAAATGCTATCTGCATTTTATGTGGATGATAGTATAAATCTTGATGAAAAATTCAGTGAACAGCCCGGTCTGGAAGTGTTTACTGTCAGCTCCACTGCCTATCTCACCCTTTTGATATTTTTTGGTGTTCTTACAGTTCTCAATGGTCCAACAAACACATCTTCCAACTATCACTAGAATGAAATTAACCACACCACTGTCACCCACATGCGTATGGGAGATGGTTTACGGGCTCAAATATAAGTATTTCTCAGTTGAGCCAGGGGTTTGCACTGTCCTCTGATGCTTACTTCTTTTATGTCTCGGCAGACCATCAAAAGAACCCACCTCCTAATAATGTCATGTCCACCTCCTAAG
Source organism: Erpetoichthys calabaricus (assembly GCF_900747795.2). Classification (NCBI taxonomy): domain Eukaryota; kingdom Metazoa; phylum Chordata; class Cladistia; order Polypteriformes; family Polypteridae; genus Erpetoichthys; species Erpetoichthys calabaricus. The sequence goes on from NC_041394.2 coordinate 122,721,962, forward strand.
ACCTCACAGCCTGATGACGTCACTTCTGGTTCCGGTCCAACAAGATCCCTCCTTTTCCTGTTTTCTCTACCATAAATCAGCCATCTTACCCATTGTATTCAGTTATAAGTCTGTAAAGACCTTTATTATTTTCCTCAAGTTTCAAGTATATGGGGTAAAAATTCCCCAAACCTTTATGCTTTTTTTTTTCTTGAGTCTTATGACACACTTTTAAATAGTGTTAAGGGAAAAAAAGTTCTCACTGAGGCATGTTACATTTAATACACACTCTTCTTTACACAACTGTTACAGATTTGGATTCAGTGTATGCTGTAATATGGAACACACGACAAGGCACCCAAACGTTGTACATAACCACTGAAACTGCATTTAGCATAAAGCAATGCAACTGCACTACATGTACTCTTGCTATATTGTCTCAACCCCCAAAACACCCCAAAAATCATCACATTCTTGTGACTTATCTATTATTTTTGTTTTGTCATTTGGAACCAGAACCACAGTCCCTTAACTTCACAGGCGTATGTGTCATTCATTCCCTCTCTATCTCTCCCCCCCTTTGTTATATGTGTCTTTACTGGTCAGCTACTGTATCTCAATTTGACTGATTCACAGGCTGATGTCATGGAGGATATTAATTATACAAAAAAAACAAATCATCTTCGACTCCAACGTTGACTTAGATTTCTTAGCCCTTACATGAAATGAAAGATATGCAATTCAAAAATCTGTACTTACTGGTTAGAGGAGGTGCTGGAAATGATATCCTTGTGCATCAATACACTTTTCTGCATGCCGCACCACATTGTCATAGACGCAACGCAGCCTAGCCGCTTCAATTTTTCCAATTTCACTCTGAATATTGTCCTTCAGTTCCTTTAATGTCTTTGGATTATTGACATACACCTTTCCCTTTAGATTGCCCCACAGGTAAAACTCGTAAGTGGATAGGTCCAGTGATCTTGGTGGCCACATACCTCTGCTGACAGTTCGTTCCTCTGTGAAGACGTTGTGAATTCATGAAAGTGACTCGCAAGAAGTGTGACATGTTGCTCCATCCTGTTGAAAGACAGTGTACCCACTGGCTCACAGCTTCCTTAATAATGCACAGTTGGGGCTGTTGACCCCGTCGCGACAACAAGGCTCCGTGATCCCGACGGCACCCGCCTGTATAACAGCTTGAGCCAACCGGTTGGAGATGGTTCGGTTTTTCGTGCGCCACCCTTTATTTTCATAAAGAAATGAAAGATCTCTGTGATGCATTGTTTATAGGTTGCATCTCGCACCGCACACTACCTCAATTAGCATTATGCTAAATAAGGGGAGTTATATCACTTGTAACAGAATTTGTGCTAAAACATAATTTATAAAAACACTGCCTTATAGTTGTTTACATCATTTATTTGGTCATAAAGCCTACATAAAAGTAATGTTTGGTGCACTTCCTTAAATACACAACTCTTAATAATTATGGGTAAACCAAGAAGACATAGAGGAAGTGGTAACGGGGCAACTTGCATTATTCCAAACACATAAATTCTAAATAACATTCGAAATAATTGCTAAGGACAGTATTTAGCACAATTACCCATTCATTCATTTTCCATTGCTTTAAATGCAATTCATGATGGAGCCTTGAGCTTATCCTGGTAGAATCTTGCAATAGGCATGAACCAGCAATGGGTGGAATACCAATCTTTAAAAAACAACAATTGTCCTAATAAACTTTCATTTCCATCTGACTCATATGTCTTTAATTCATTAATGTATTTATTTATACATTCATTCATTTTCATATTGCTTATCCTGAAGAGTGTACAGACCAGGGCACTTTCTCACCGTTAACTTCTTCCAACTCCTCCTGGGGAATTCCCAGACAATCCTTTATTTTATATATATTGTCTCAGATTTATTGCCTCAAAAGTAAATATTGACTCATCCATATAATTTGCTGTAACATGGAAAAGTATGGTCTACCAATCTAATATTTTCCAAAAAAGAACAAACCACAAACCAGATGGTTAGTCATTTTTCATGATTTCAAAATAAAAGCATACAAAGAAAATATCCTTCTGAGAACAGAATGAATGAATAATTCAGATTTGCTTTAGTGAATTATAGTTACCTTAAACAGTTTGTGTTTTAATGCAACAGAGCAGATTGTGCCATTTAACCTGTACATGTTGCTATTTAAAAGGTATCTTCAAACAAAAAGGCACAGATGAGATGCTGCTTGATAAGGCTTGGTAAGTCCTTTAAAGAGGACACACAATGGAGGACATGGATACGACACAAATGACATCCTTCCTCCTGTCATTACTGTTTTTTTCTTCATAAAGTAAATGTTGTTATACATTAAATATAATGTTACTACTTGGACAAATGAAGAAGAAAATAATAGCAAGCAAATGAAACAGCTGAAAATGAAAAACAACCAAACTAATTAATCACTAAGTAGTTTTTCAAATAATATTAAGCCATTTCAGAAAGTTACTATTTTGCAGGGCAGAAACAGGTAATGTCACACATTGGTTTTGCTTTAGGTTTTTTTGGACATAATACATTTTTGTTTGCAGTATCTTCGAAGGTAAACTACAGTATGTTTTTCATGTTAGAGAATGTGTGGGTGAACGTAGTTTAACATTTGAAAGTCATTTTGAGAAGTTAGAAAACAGCCATCTTTTTTATTATTTACCATGATGTGATTTTCTTTTTTGAGGATGTCAGCATTTTGTGGTCTTGTTGCTAACATGCAAACGCATGCTGCTAAGGCTGTGTCCCCAAAACTTGCACTGAATCGTGTCATTGACACAACAGTTTAGAAGCCGGTCTCATGGACGACTTCACTGTCTAAGCTTGTTGCATTTAAACAGCTACAATGCATGTTTAAAACATTTCCTTTGTACTTTTTTTCTTTTTATGACTTTGCTTTGTTTGGACTAGGAGTTTTGCTGAGCCCCTTGGTTAGACACCAGTTACAATCTGTCCTTGTTCGCTTCATGGTCCTTTAATTCCTCTGTCTGCTGCCTTGTTGCCCATGCAATTAAAATTTGTTATTAATGAACATATTGTAATAAAGAATGTATTAAGAAAAAGAAAAAAAAATGCAAAATTGGCCTAGCTTAAAATAGCTGAACAGTGCTAAAGCAGAATCATTCGATAGATTAAGGCAGTGTTCTTCAGATATGTTTGTTGGGACATGACAACTCTTACATTTATATGACTAATGGCAATAATCAGTCTTTAAATGAATGTATTTATTCCTGGTTTTCTGAATATGTATAATATTTAACTGGATCTTTCAATCTTTTTTAATAAAATATACTTTTATATCATGTGGCGCCAGAAAGGTGACAGTAAATGTAAATGGTGAGTATACAATACATGGAATAACTGTTATTCATCTCCTGCCTGACTGCTGCCCTTTGAACTAAATAATGTAACTGAAAAAAAAAAATCTATACATATAATCATTATATGAAAAATGTATTAATTCCATAGTAGAATGTCCTGCGGTGGGTTGGCACCCTGCCCGGGATTGGTTCCTGCCTTGTGCCCTGTGTTGGCTGGGATTGGCTCCAGCAGACCCCCATGACCCTGTGTTCGGATTCAGCGGGTTGGAAAATGGATGGATGGATGGATAGTAGAATGTTTTATCTCATATTATTTTCATTTCATATTATTGCAAGTTATTTATTAAATATTTTATGTACAAATAATATCAGTCTTCCATATAAAGGAGGAATTTATTTTATCAATGAGAAGTTGCAACAGTAAAAACTGACCTAGGAATGATACTGTGGCTTTCAAAAGAATGTAAATCTGTGAATTTTGTGGTAGATGGCACAAAGCCGGTTCAAAAAACACAAAACAAATAGCTGCCAGTAAGGTTATGGTTTGGCAAGATCCAGACAAGATGAAAAAACAAAAACGAAAATTTTCCTACTCAAATCAAAGCCATGGGTCTCTGAATCTGAGGAACACAATAAAGCAAGAATTATTCTGTTTTTTATTCAACAAACACAAAAGACATTTTATTATATTTATTTATTTATTTTTGCTTTTTGGATGTGAAGCTTCCTTGTCTGTCTCTACTGGAGCAAGCTCCAGTAAACAATAAACAAACTGCCACATATATTTATAATAATAAAACATTGATGTCTGATGTTGCAAGGAATTAGACTAAAAAACAAGAAAAATACAGCAAAAAAGTCAATAATGGCACAAAACACTCACCCAAAATCCAAAATCAACAAATCATCATAATCATGTATACATACTACCTTTGTAAATTTACTGTAGATAATGCAACGAGACATCACTGGTGATTAGTCAAACAGAGAACTGGAAGAAATGTTCAGATTGTAGTCCTGTGATCCCAAGTTTATTTGGTGAGAAAATGATCAAAATGATCATTCATTCCATGTACAATAGTAAACCTCAAACCTCTATTTTTTAAAAATAAACTTTTGTTCTTTTTGAACTTTTATATTTAATAGATTATGACAAACTATATACATTTAGGCAGCTGTCAGTCTGTATTTGTAGTATTCAGCTTCATCCAGGCCTGTTGAAGTCAATCTGTGTATAAAATATGCCTTGACGTCAAGCCTGTTAGTGCTAAGACAGAGATGGTTTTCAACCCTCAACCCAGCACTTCTAATGTTCAAGAAAGAACAAATGTTACCACATTTATGTTTTATTCATAACTTATTAATGTAAATAATTCACACCATGTTATACAGTTCACAACAGTCAGAAAACGTATGATACCCTATTAAAAAATAAGAGTAACAAAAGACTTATTGTTATTTACAAGGTGTTTTTATAATCTTCTAGGAAAAAGAAGTGTGAACCCTCAACACAGATTGGCAAATAAAAAAGACGTGCCAGCTGTGTGAAGTTCAACAAAAAAAAAAAAACATGCTGTTTGGCATGGCCAGCCAGCCATTACTGACAAGACTGGAACTCTGTGAGTGCAATGATATAAGCATTTTTTTGCTAGTTTGTGGGCATTTGTTCATTGCAAAACAGGAAGGCAGACAGCTGAGAGACTGTTGCCTTTGCAGCTCCATCATCGATTCTCTCGCTCTTATGCAGAGTTTATCATGCTATGACTGGCAGTGATACTGCAAATATATGATAAACAAAAGGGCTATAGCTTTTGTGGCCTCTGGCTCCTGGTGTTGGCAACTTCAAGAACATTATTGCCCTAATGTTTTCTTATGGCCATCAACAGTTAAGTGTGAATGGCCTCAACTTGGTCAGCAGTAAATTGGTAAATGACTATACTGTATATACATTTGAAAGATACTAAGGAAAACAATCATTTTCCTTCTGTATGTATGGAAAGACAATAAAACCACTTGACTTGACTTACTGCAACTTTAAAATATTTGCAAAAAAAATCACTTTCAGTTGTGTCCCCACACTACTACTGTATATACTCGTGTATAAGTCATGTCTTGAAACCCAAAAAATCTATCATAAAATCAGACCCTGACATATACGCCCGTTCAAAAATCTGACACTTACATTTTTTTTACATCAGTTTCGAACTTTATTGCAGCAGTGCAGTTACCAATTTCTTTTGCCACTTCAATGACTTTTAATTTAAAATCAGCTTCATATTTTCTTCTGATCGAACACTCCATAGTAGATAATAGATGCTCTTATGATAAAGGTGTATGAGGGTGTGAGATACAAAAAGCACTAAACAATGCAAACTTACCGTGTGGTCACATAGGCACAATGCATAGAAAAAAAGGCAATGTTCTCCGTGGTTATTCTCTCAGGTGGGCGTTAGCATATCATAATCTCTTGGACCAATAGCATGAGTTTTCCGCATTCGACTTATATGACCGACATTATAAAATACCATAAATTATACGGTAAAATCAAGCCCCGACTTATATGTGGGAGAACTTAAATGCGAGTATATACAGTAAATCTGGGGCCTGGGGTGATGTTTCTATTATCCTGTTTCCCTGAAATTAGCAACTGATATATAATTATTTTTTCTGCTAGATATTGAAAAATCTGGTCTGAGATTTTTCAGGTAAGGAGTTTTGAGGTAAGATAATAGTTACATTCACTAATTATGGTGTCAGGAAAATAGCAATATGTTGCATGTTAACTAGCACGTACAAGTGACAATTTCAGTGCACTCTGTACACGTGACAATAATGACTATAAATAAAACGCTATATACAAAATCAAAATGCTTTCTTTGCGCCACCACCTAATCAAAATACCATAATGTCCTAAATTGATGGATTAAAGGCCAGAAGTCCACGTGACCGTCATCATCAAGTCCTTCCATTAGAACCCTGAATACAATGAGGACTGATCATTTATGTTAAGTAGAATGTCTAGAGGGGGCTGGGCAGTCTCATGGCCTGGAACCCCTGCAGATTTTATTTTTTTTCTCCAGCCGTTTGGAGTTTTTTTTGTTTTTTCTGTCCTCCCTGGCTATTGGACCTTACTTTTATTCTATGTTAATTAGTGTTCTCTTATTTTAATTCTTACTTTGTCTTTTTTCTCTTTCTTCATCATGTAAAGCACTTTGAGCTACATTATATTGTATGCAAATGTGCTTATAAATAAATGTTGTTGTTGTTGTAAGATGAATATCTATGTTTATATAGGCATGGGTATAAGATTACGTTTTCTACGTATAAAAATATATTTACTGCTATCACTGCATTATTAAATACATGTTTAATCTAGTCAATCTAGATAAAGAAATGATGCAATATCATTTTTTATTTCTGGGAATGTCTTAGTGTAAAATCTTAGGGTAAAATAGTTTCTGCTTCTGTTCACAGCATTCGCAGTGTTCTAGGTGTAATAACAGCATCTTCCATGTAAGTCATACATCATATGAAAAAATAAAATTCTATTTCTAATGTTACAAACTAAATCATTCCTGATTCTATGCTTTTAATTAATCAAAATAAAACATGTATAATTTGTATTTCTGTAAGGTGTTTAGTTTTTCCTGCCTATGGCCAGGATTAGCTCAGGCTCCCCACACCCCTGAATTGGTTAGGCCAGTTGAAATGAGATTTATAAAGGTCTGTATATTTGTGTGATAAATTTTGTTCATTTGGATGCAGTTTTGTAGCGTTCGTTTTATGTCCTCAGAAACAGGCCTCTTTTGCTATGTTATCTGGTGAATGTTATACTTTTGACATGATAAAGTTGCACCTACACTCTTCATCTGGAGGTTATTGTTTTGGTTTTTTTTTGTTTTTTGTCAGCTATCAGTATAGACTTGTTCTCTCAGCTATGACATGCTTCACACCCTTTTGTCAAAGGTATACTGTAACCTTAATTGCTTTCAATCATTATTTACCTTATTCTTCCTCCTGATAAGCAGGACCGTAGCTGTTACTGATATAAAATTGCTTTCTGCATAAGCACTAGTTTCTTTACATTAGCATAATTCATTTGATTTAAAGATGTCAGGTTCTTATGAAGCTCTTCTATTTGGCTTTCATTGACAGTTTCCTTCCCTTTACAACAATTACTGTTGCTGTACTTGGATCTAAGCAGAGCCTCATGTTTTTTTTACGTTTCACCTGTGTACAGTAAGTCTTTCATTTTACAAATGAACAACTCTGCAGCTCGTGACGTTCCACAGATTTGCATGCATTGTGTGATGAATTCAGGTTATTACTCACGTCCTATTTTTCTCAAACTGTATTATTTTCTGATTTCGCATCTGCTTCACCTGAATGGATTCTACTTTGGTTTCCAGTTTCTAGATTCTTCATATTTTTTACCTATTTGCTCCTTTTCTATCATTTTTGTTTTTCCACCTTTTCACTTTCGAGCCTTAAAAAAGGTTTCCTACTGTAGGTTTTCTCTGTTTTCCCTTTTTCCATATTTATAACAGCTTTCATTAATAATGCAGCACTCATTTTATGTGTGTCATTTTTTGCATCTGTGAGAATGTTTTCATTGCTATAAAAGTTCCTTTTAGTTTTTATACAAGCATGTTATGGCAGGGTGGATTGCAATTAATAAGAGAATAATGAGTTGCGTCAGGGATGTTGGGTGTTACAAATTGGGATGCCTTATGAAATTTTTTACTTCTCTGAAATATATATTTATTCTACTGCCTTGATGTGGTTTCTTGGAGGTTTTAAACTTCATTGAAAATTAATTGATGGTAACTGCAAGCTACTAAAATTTTATTATTATTTTTTTAGGTTGCCATATCGTTTGTAAGCTTTAACATTTTGTGGCTGCGTTGTCAGGACCTGTTGCACCATTGCTAGGAATATCAGGCTCAGAGGGCATTGTGCACCACACCACTGATGCTTCACTTTATAACCTCACACCACATTCAGTGCAGTGTCCAAGATTAAGCAAACAACTACAAACAACTTGAGAATGTGTGAGCTCCTAGTAATGAATGTCATTTGGTTGTCAACTCATAGCCATTCTCCTTCCAACTTTGTTAATTGTTTTGTGCCTAGGTTTTGGCACTTGTTTAACTTGTTTTCTGCCTTTAATGGCAGGTGTGGTTTTTCACATTGGAGAATCCACATCCAATGTTTATTTTCACCTATGGGGTGTTTTTCTTAGTGCTAGGATTATTTCATGTCTTACTGCAATGCTAGTATTATTTCTTATGAGTGCTGCCATTCTGTGTACAGTTGCTGTGGTCTGTGTGTTTGCATTGCGTCATCAATGCGTCAGTTTAAGGGTCAACAAATTGCATTTCCTGATTATCTGAAATTGTGTATAAACCTAAAAGTTATACATGTTGTGTTTTTTTTTTGGAGAGGATTGGATACTTCTGGCAAAAGAACTTTAGTGTAACAAACTTCCTACTGTAATTTCTGGTTTCTGATTTTGGTTGAGATGAATGATTGGATCAACTTTGGTTTCGAACGTGGCTAGATTTTTGGTGTACATCTCATCTTCTTGTCACAGTTATATTTTTTGCTTTCCTCATTGGGGTAGTAGAGATAATATTTTGTCTTTGGTTATCGATTTCTGGCTATCTCTTTTTGACATCATGGCAACAGTTTCTCTGATTTTTGTATTAACCATAACTGCAGATTCCTAAATATATACAAAAAGAGGCTTAGTTAAAAATAATAATTATTATTATCATTATTATTGTTATTAATAATAATAATATATTACATTTATATAGCACCTTTCAGGTTTTCAGAGTTTTTACATAGACAGTGAAGAGCCCCTTCAACCACCTGGATGATACAATGGCAGACATTTTTACATCAGTATGTTCACCACACATTACCTATTAGGTGGTAAAAGGCTGAGAGCGATAGTTAGCCAATTAGAAAAAGGGGATGATTAGGGGAGCCAGAATAGGAGAGGCCATGACTGGCAATTTAGGCACGAAGGGATCAACCTATGCTTTTCAAAAGATGTCCAGGGATCTATTTTGACCACAGAGAAACAGGACCTCAGTTTTACGTCTCATCCAAAGGACTGCTCCTTTTTTTCAGCACAGTGTCCCTTTCATTGCACTGGGGCATTGGGATCCACTCACACACAACAGGGTAAAAACCCCACTATGCTGTCACTAACACCTCTTCCTTCAGCACCATAAGCTTTCTTGACTGGTCTCCCATCCAAGTCCCATCCAAGTACTGGCTGGGCCCAAACATGCTTATCTTCAAATGGAATACCTGTTCTGAAGTACATGTGGTTTGGACAGAACTTGTACAGTAGATGTACTTTGATACATGGGATCTGTGGTTTATTCTGTTTGTGGTGCATTCAATAGAACTACAAAGAATCAAAAGACACTCCACAGTATACCACAAATGTTAGGTTCATGTCTGTGTTTACAGTTATTTTTATTATTTTTATTTTTTTTGCTAAGTGGTCTAACATTTTTTGCTTGTAGCCCTGTACAATAGCAATGTCATGACAGTAATTGGCATCAAAACAGTGCTAACTTCTTTGAAGTTTTACAGACAAACATTTTCAAGGAGCATTACACTAGTGCTTACACTTTACACTTCAGTACACGTCTTAATCTATATGGCATAAAAACAGAAAACAAAACAAAAATGTTAGTGTACAGGGGAAAAAATTAATGGTGCTAGCACTTAACCCTGAATGACATATGTAATAGCTTATGATAATTTTCCATCATCACATTTTTCAAATACTTAAAACAATCTAATACCAATGAGTTAAACCATCCTGAAACAGTGCCTGAGAGGCCAACATAAAGAAGTGTTTGCGGATTTGTGTCAAAAGCAAAGCTTAATCTAAAACCACAGAAACAGAAGAATTTCCCCTATTGAATGATATCAGAATGACAAAAATTATTAAGGCAATTTCTGTGTTGTGACAGATAAAGTAAGATAGTTTGAGAATGTCACTCTACAATTGATACGGACACATGCGTTAGCCACATGAGGTGTATATCCTATAAACAGCACTTCATGCTGTGGCTTTGCATGTCTTCTTAAAAATAACATTAAAAGACAATTTCCTGGCAACAGAAACATTTTTCATAAGGGTCAAAACATATGTACTTAATAATTCATGTGCTAAATAGTACTGTGTATTTGGCCAGGAATAGAAAATTAACCAAAGACCAAACAGATTTATTTTTTAAAATTTTTAATACATTAATAGGTTCTTGTTAGAAACGTATCAACATTTAAATAAAAACACCTTAAAAGATTTAATTTTCATTCATTCTTTCATCAATAAATGCAATTTAATCAATTAATGACATATAGTAACAGTTCAGTACAGTGTGTTTACTTCCTAGACAATTTGCGAGGTAGGGAATGCTGAGGTCAGGAGCACATTTTGGAAGTCCTCAGGCCATCTCTCTCAAGCTTATTTTGGTTACCACAGGTACCCCCCAGGAATTAAAAAGAATTATTACCTTTCTAAATAAATTTACGGCAGAGTGGTGGTTCTGAGGATCTGTGCTGGTATCCCGAAGGTTGCCGGTTCGAATCCCCGTCACTGCCAAAAGAGATCCTACCCTGCTGGGCCCTTGAGCAAGACCCTTAACCTGAAATTGCTCCAGGGGCGCTGTACAATGGCTGACCCTGCGTTCTGACCCCAAGGGGTATGTGAAAACTAACAAATTCCTAATACAAGAAATTGTATAAGGTGAAATAAAAAACAAAAAATTAAATAAATAAATAAATAATGGATCTGTATAAATTCCATACAGCTAACCATATCTTACAACATGAAAATATCTCAAATCATTGCTTATTTATCAATAGGTTTAGATTTAAAATTACTTCTAAACTCCTAGTATTATTATTGGAGTAAGATCAGATGGGACCACTCTCTTTCATTAAAAAAATATATTGTAATATCTTACACTACAATCTCTCTTGTTGTCTTGTTGTCTTGTAGTATCCTATTCTCCATAACATAGATATCTTCTTTTAAATAAAACTAGAGAAAAATCAATATTTACCTTTGAGGAAGGGTCCAAAGCTTAGGATATGGCAAGACTTCATTAATGATGTACTAAAATAAACAAGTTGGGTCTTTGTTAAGTCTTTTAAAGGCTCAAAATATGAAGGTCCATTGTATTTTGGGGCTTTTTGTTCACATAACTCTACTCTAGGGTAGGTTTGATTTGATTTCAGTACTGATTGAATCCTTGATTGTAATGGCTCTCATTCACTACAGTTTGATTCAGAAAATTCATAAACTAAAAAAAAAATCTCCATTGAGGGATCAAAGTTTGTGTTTCTCATTAAAGATTAATAAAAAAGGTATATTTTTCCAAAGAATAAAAGCACTAAGGGATTGCATGAAAAAGAACAATATGATTGCAGTTCTTTCATTCATTATCAGGAGCTTCTTCATCCGTAGGCAAATGATAACATCTTGGACTCAAAGGGTTGCTGGAATATATTTAAAAATCATCAAGCTTAAATATAGATTATTTGAAACTTGATCCCAAGATCAGTGAAGTATTAATTGTGTATCATACTATTGTGGTGCTGGCAATTACTCTTTCTTTGAAAAATCTTTACCATTACACTGTGAAAGGGTGCTGTAGCTGTTTTCATATCCATAAATTAGAAGTGAGAATGTTATAAAAATAAAATTAAGATGTTGGTGAATGGTAAGGCTAAGTCTGAGAGCAAGTCAGGGCTGCATGTAGAGAAGCTGTTGATGCTGTGGAAAATCAGCATGGAGTAGGAGACTAGTTTTCTTAGAAACTTTGTTAGTCTTTAATGTGACATAGTTGCAGGTTCAAAAAGGAAAAAGATAACTGCATTTTTTATTATTTTCATTTACTTTTGTCAACTACTTTCAAATATACGGCCTGCTTTGAGGAAAGTGACACATTCCTGTCTTGCACATTCTGAAATCATTTAGCATCAACTAAACTTTACTGGGCAGAATGCAAATCTTGATTTATATGCAATATTCTGTACATAGATACAGTATTTTAGAGAATGTTTCTTGAATAATCATTAGATGTCAAGGAGTGGCAATAAAGAATGAAAAATGGGATAGACACAGGCATCCCACTGGCATAGTGATTATCTTTGAAGCTCACAGTAGTCTGGTGAGTCAAGTATGTGTTGGAATGAAACAAACTGCAACATAGCTAAAAAAAAAAAAAGATATTCTTTCCGCCCACAAGTTTTCTGTGCACATAGAATAGTTATACATGTGCCCTGCTGAGAACTTGGAGCATTCAATTCAGTGACACTTTTACTGATGAGGAAGAAACCTATCATCTCTCTTGGTTAATTAGCACTCCGTTGAAGCATTTATTTTAAACGCCCTGCCTCAAGACTGATTTGATTATGTTTCATTTTATGCCTTTTCCTAATAAATCTAATTGGGACACGAAAATGTATGACCTATTGCAAACCATACAGCAATTTACGCCTGAGGCTCCTCATATAAAAATATTTGTGTAACAGCAATAATTTTAACACTTGTAGTGGCTTGTATCTGTCTGTGTTAATATTCATCGATCACAAAGCTTCTCAGTGCCAATGATATTTAGATTTTATAGAGGAAAAAATGTCTCTCAGTTTTTCTCAGTATAATCTCTCAGTTTGCAGACTTGGCTGTAAAATACTCAAGGATCTTAATAACCCACATACAAAGTGGGGAGAAAAATAGCAGCTTTTTTGTGTGGATGAATGATTTCTTGCAAACTAATAACCTTGCTTATGTTTTCCTAAAAATAAAACTTAATTTAAAATAATGTCACCATTATCCTGTAGTCACTAATCAATGGATTCAAACAATCTGCATCAGTTTGAGTTACACAACTAAAAACATGACTAGCACATGCATTTAAGAATTTCAGCATACTCTGTTCATGTGATAATAATGACCCTATAAACCTATAAAATGAAAACTCCAGTATACAGGAAATAAATCTATACTATTCATATGAACGGTACTTTTCTTTACCAATAGTCTTATTTGTTTAAACATTCTAGTTCCTTGGAGGATGGTGCAAGTCTTGGGTGTCAGCCCTATCAGTTGTCACAAAAGCAGACCACAGACATCAAACAGGTTTGGGGCATCCACCCATGTATTGTGCCTTGGCTGCAAATGGGTTAAATTGGCTGTGATGTTCACAGGTTTGAGTCCAAAACAGAACTGATTGTAAAATGAAAAGATGGCAGCTTTAAAGTCCGAGAAAGGAAGCGACATCATCAGGACCGGATCTGGAAGTGACATCATCACTGGCGCCGGAATCCAGAAGTGATGTCTTTGAGACCGGGAAGTGGTGTCATCCATGACACCAGTACCAGAAGTGACATAATCACTGGCACCAAGACCTAGCGAGATTTCCCGTGGATGCTCTGCAGAAGATTGAGAAAGAGAGTTAGCACAGCTCGGCACCCTCTGGTCTGGTGAGGTAGTACTATTCTTAAGGCCTTTCAGCTGTCTCCCAATTGCACGTGTGTGACACTTTCTAAGAACAACTTCCACACCAAATGACTTAGGTTATGAAAATACTTCAGTTTTGACTTGAGTGAATTTACATCAGGAAATCCATCCACCTATTCATCTATCCATTGAATCCATCCATTACCAAACTTGTGCAATATGCTTTAGAGTCACAGGATCCTGAGGCCTATCCAAGCAACACTTTGTGCAAGACAGGAACCGACCCTACACAGAGCACCAGTCCATCGCATGGAGTTCATCACTCACTAATCAACATGAAATCCTCATCAGTGAGATGTAGAAACAAAAATGGGAATATTGCAGAATAGTCACACAGTCATAAGAAGGACATACAAATAACATCAGAAAAAAGACAATGTAGCAATAACAGTCCAGTGAATCAAATGCAATATCTGCACTTCAGCTACTGCAGGGTCAATGCTGTTGAATCACTACTAAAAATTATAGGGGCTCCTCTTATAGCATCCACATACTCAGAATATTATAAAAAGCTGCATTTATTATACAAACGTAAATATAAGGGGAGGTTGAACAACAATATGGTACAATATGCACATTAAATTAAATTTTATCAGACCTTGCTGCTTCCCAGGACGTTCTAACATGTATTTGGTACTTTTTCAGTTGGATAGTTTGGCTCATCCACTTGTCCACCCCAAAGTACCATGCCATACCATACTTAAGCATCTTCTTCCCACATTCTGACTTTTCATTCTCTGTCTCTTTCCAGCTTTTCTTTTATCTTTCAATGAAACATTTATTCTAACTTAGCTCCTAGCTTTAACTCTATGGGCCAGTGGCAGATATCTGCCTTTAAATTCCATCCTAAAGGAGTCAGAGAGGTTCTACAGAGCGATGCCATAAGGGAACCATTTTTGGTTTCCAAAAGACCCATCCACATGAATGTTCCAGAAAGAAACTTTAATTTATTTGGTCTGTAACAGCATCCATACAGTCAATAACTATGAACAGATGGTAACACATTTGTGAAATACAAAATGGTTATAAGTTTAAATATGATCTTTCTATTGTATGCCCAGTAACACAGGCTACGTCCAGGTTTTTTTAATCTGTTAGTGTCCTGTAGCCCACCATGCATTAAAGATTTATCTTTTTTCTACATATTAGGAAGATTTTTAAATCACAAAGAACCAACTTAATTTGCAAAGAACCCCTTACCAGAATGAAATGGTGTTTTGTCGAGCAATAATTGTACAATGGACCATACAACCCATAAAGTGCCATTAAAGAACCACTTTTTACAGTATAAGAGTGTACAGTGGCAGCATTGGGGGCAAAGTAGCAAGCAATTATTGTGTACATGCACACTCACACCCATGTTCATTCATGCCAGGCCAGTCAAAGATCTCCCGTTAGCTTCTGCCCAAGCTTGTTAGAGAATAGGTACAATTAAAGAATTTTCCACCTATACAGTTCCTCAACCCATTCAGTCAACAATATCTTTCATTTTCATCTAAGTTTTCCACAGAACCCCCAGCTGCATACTTATCATATTCAATGAATCATTTCCCAAAACAAACATGTAAACTGCTTTACAGTTGTGTTTGCTACAACTATTAGTAGCCTTATAAAATAAGAATGTCTTTGAAACATTATACACGTAAAACGAGTATGCAGTCGCATGCATTATTACAAAAATGCTATTCTGACAATAGGTGGACTACAATATTAAAAAAAAAATCTGAAATACACTTCTGGCTGGTAAATATTTTGCATATCCAGAAAGTGATAAGAAAAGTCAGCTTTCATGATTTGATGCTAAAACAGACTGATGAAATATTTGTTAATTCATTCAAGATAACTCTGCCCATATCACTGCACTGCTTTAAAAACAGTAGTTGGTTGTGGTTTAAAACCATCTTTAAATTATTTTAAGTCAACTTTATAACCTTACTGATCACAAACCGCAGATACCTATTTGCTTTCTAGCTGCGGTTGTTATATCACTTTATACATCCTCCTTCCTGTACCTATGAATTGCATGCTACTAATTAATTGAATGATGTTACTATGATGCACTATATATAATTCAAAATATACTTGTACAAATATATAACAATATATATGGCACTAAAATTTATTGCTTGTTAAGACAGTGTATCTTGTCACATTAACAATTTTTAAGAGAAAAAACACTCAAACATGGGAGCTGGATGGGTGGATGGACGATTCACTGTTATGATGCTGTTAGCATCGATAAGCAATAAAAACCATTAAAAAAAAGTAACAAGACGTACTTTATGAGACAAATACATATGTAACAGATTACGCTTTAACTACAGCTAAACGAATAAAAAGACCACTGACTGATTAACTATTGGCACATGCTTTTTACAGTGATTAGCTACAGCTTCCTGTGTGTAGCTGCATATTCTCCCTGTACCCTGTGATGCTCAGTGTGCACAGCTATTAGGATAACTTTCAATTGGATTTCAGTTTTTCACCACACATGTGAGTAGACACTTTATATCTGCCTTAGAGGAAATGTTGTATAGACAATGTTACTGACAGCAAGCAACCAATGTATTTGTAGAATGTTGCGATTATTTGTATAAAATAAAAGTTATTTTTGCTAAATAACACACTTTTTTTGAAAGTCAGGTGCAATATTCTTTACCATACAGCAATAAACAGGCAATCTAAATTGTGTTTTAAACTAAACTTTTTAAACTTTTAACTATACTAGGGGGCTTTGTCCCCTGCTTGCTTCGCTCGCCAAACCTCCCCAACCTTAACACCCCACACCCCCCTGGCCTACGCTACGCACCAGCCACTTCGCATCTCTGCCGCTCACGTTGTGAAGAGGGGGGCTGAACACACCCCAAGGAGATGCGGTCACTCTTCCGAAACCCCCTCTTAAACGGTGATACAATGGGAAGCAAATAGTTTTTTTTTAACCTCCTCTTTGCTCGATCAGCTGCTGGTTGCTGCTGTTGTTGTTGTTGTTGTTGTTGTTGCTGTGCCGCGTGATCTGCATCTCGTGTGGTGCTTCGAACATTTAAAAGCCTGTACAGCAGCTGTCCTTTTGTCTGATTGCCTTTCATTCTCTTCTCCCCCATACATCCTCTGCTCCTGTTGGGGGTCCTGCTCCCAAGGTGTGCCCCTATAAAGAGGAAGATTTTCTATTCTTTTAATTGAGAGACAGAACTGTCCCCTCTGACTACACACGGCGCTCAATTCACTCCTGAAAGAGACTTATGTTTGTTTAAAGTGTCTGAATAACGTTTCTGTCTCTAAAATCTCCTGTGTATCTGTGCAACTCTGTGACCAAGTGTGATAGAGTATGTGGATTTCACTTTCACCAAACAACAAATGTTTTAATTCTCATGGATACGCCTCTTCATTGGGAAGAAACACTACCTTTCCCTGATGGCAACACGAATTAGATGATCTACAAGTCTCTGACTTAAAGTTAAATCCAAAAAATACATTTGATCTCTTTTCACTGTTACGTTATTTCACCTAGTAATAATTTCCGTTGGTTTGTGCTAATGCGATCTTTGCTATCATTTTTTGGAGACTTTCGAATTTTTGTACTTCCATTATATCTAACCTGCTCTGCAAGTGTATCTTGCCAGCGTTTTTTAATTCTTTATGATATTCTACTTTGTCTCGCGGGACGTGAAAGTGTCTCTCTGAGAAAGTCATGTCTCATCTCTCTGAAAAAGTTTGTCTCGTCCCAAGATTATTTTATATAATAGAGAGATAAGATGATTCTCAACTAACATCCACTTCGTTAACCAAGGATTTTGAGGTGCAGCTGAGGATGTGAGGGTGTCCACCTGGGAGGTTAGAGGTAGCAGATGATGTTGTCCTCTTTGCCTCATCTGATTGTGACCTACAGAATGTACTCAGACAATTTTCTGCCCAGTTTGAAGTGGCTTGAATGAGGATCAGCACCTCCAAATCTGAGCTCATAGGTCTCTCTTGGAAAAAGATGAATTGTTCTCTTAATGTGAATGGGGCACAACTGCCTATACTAGAAGAATTTGAGTTTCTCGGGATCTCATCAGTGATAGAAAACTGGAACATGAGATCAATGGTTGTTCTATAGATGGTGTACTGGTACATAGTGGTGAAGTGGAAGTTGAATCTAAAGACATTCCTGTCTTCACATATTGTCATGAGCTGTGGCTATTGACCAAAAGAATGAGATCACAAGTTCAAGCTGTAGAACTGAGGTTCCTGGTATTGTATCTGAGCTGAGACTCCATGATATGTTGAAAAAATCAGAGATTCAGAGTATGCGTCTGAATCACTGAGTTTTTCATCATATCATGGAGTCTCAGCTCAGATACATTACCAGGAACCTCAGTTCTACAGCTTGAAATTGTTGTGTTGACCTCTTTGGCCTGCTGCAAAAATTGGTTTCAGAAAATGAAATGAGATCCAAAGTGTGTTTGTCCTATGGTGAACACTGGAGGAAGAAAAAGTATAGAGTAAGTGTTATTGTTTAAGAACTGTTGCCTGTGTTGTCTGAGGTAAGGTGGTGAAGTGCTTACTACTACTGCCTTAAACGAACCTATCCCAACTTCCAGTCCTGATTCTGATCAATGGCTGTGTGGAGTTTTGACGTTCTCTATATATTTATGTGGGGTTTACTCCAGATATTTTGTTTCTTCTCCCATATCTCAAAGAAGTGTTAATTAGAAAACCGTAATTGGCTCTGTGTGGGTGTGTGCATTAATATGTTTTTTGATAAACTAGCACCCTTTTTTGTAATAGATAACTATCTTGCTTTCAGTGCTGTTAGGGTACCCTTCAATCCCCCACGACCCTTTATTGGATTAAGCAGGTTTGAGAAAGTATAGTTCTGGTCAGGACGCATTCACTTTAGGGTATAAACATTTCCCAGCCATCAACTTGCATAGACACTTAAATTTACTGAACATTCAATAACAACAGCACTGCAATTTACATTTCAAAGGGATCTTGACACATTATGTTGTCAAAAAATACAATGAACATATGATGTTGAACAATTAAGATAAGCAAGCATCTCTAAAGAAAAAAGCAATGCTAATCTCAATCAAACACCAAAGAAAGGAAGAACTACAAAGAAACAACTTGCATATTCTAACACACACCAACTTAAAGTAAACTTTCACAAAGGCATGTGCAGTTGGTTATAGCTATTCATGCATTGTACACCTAGTGAACTTTTCTGAAAAACACGTGTTCAGTACTCTCACTCCACCCACCTGCCCCATAATCCTCTGTGGTGCACATACTTTTCTGAGTTTGTGCTTCTAACAGTGTGTCTTCACTGTGTTAAAGACAGCACAAGCACATAGGCTTCAGATGTGGATAGTACCTCCCTGTCCAGTTTTGCTTCCTGCTTTGTGCACTTGTGTGACAACTGTTTCTGAAAGTAGTGCAACCAATTTCTTACCTAACGCTTTGAATTGCAGAAGTCTTTTAATCTCCGGTTATGGATTAAACCTTTCTAAACAACTTTTGAAGCAGCAGATTAACAATATTGTGAAACCTGCTTAATGCAGGTCAGAGTTGTGAAGGCCAGCCCAAACAGCACGGGGTACAAAACAAGAACCAGACCCTGACAAGGAGACAAATCCATGTGAACATTCAGCTATGCAAGTGTTATCATTTTAACTGGTGACAATATAAATCCAGCACACTTTTCACACAAAACCAAAAGAGGTGCTGCTCCATGTTCACCGGAAGGTTTTAAAGCGTATGGACTCTGATTGTTCACAATTACTTTAGCTACTATTTTGAAAAATGACACATTAGTTGCTAAAAGCAGTGGCTTCCACCCCGACCTCAGTTACTGACTGCATTTTCAGACTATGCAAAAAGGGGAAATTCTTTTGCATATATGTATTACTTTTATTAAACACTCATGCTGACAAAACACTAAAATGAAAGAAAGCTAATAAATTATCTCTTGCATTTTCATGTATAATTAGTTTAAATGTCATGTCCATATTAAGTGTATGCATGTGCCCTGTGATTTACTATCATCCGTTCTGGTTTAAAATATAAATGGTACCAAAATTCTTACAGGATCTCTGAACTTAGCTTGTTCACTAATCAATTAAAAGATTTTTTAAAAGAAATAAAAAACTATATGTATACCAACTGAAGTCTCTTGGATAGAATACCAAAGCTTGATCTATGAAAATATTGAATTTAAGTATGAATTTATGTAAAGTGGTGAATAAGTAGCTCCATTCATCACTGCAAATGTTTTTAAGCAAAGAGAATTACTAGCTAGTGTAAGCAGACCAAACGTTTGTCTTTAGACCTGAGCTACACTTGGTAGCTCAGGTCCCTTGCTTATCATACTACTACTGTTGAAGGCGCCTCTTCTCAGCCAATAACCCTTGTGCGAATAAAGCAGTCACCCACAATAGGTGCTCTTAACAATATACCTTGACCCAATCAGACAATATAAACTTGCTTTGGCAAAAAATCAGAATTGATAATACATGGTAAAACCCACAAAAGCTAGGACATATATTTAAAAAAAAGTTTTAAAAAGTTGGAAAATGTGTTTGAAAACAGTTTTACTGAAAGATACTGTACTTTGCAAAGGTATAGATCAGTGGTTCCCAACCTTTTCTATGCCCTAGAAAATGTTTGATTTATATTTGCATACCTAAAAAAGTAATATCATATCTGAAGATGAAGTCAAATTTCTAATTATTGAACCATATACAGTACTGCAGTTGAACAAACTGAACTAAAAAAAAAACTTTTAACCAAGTGAATAAAATGTGAATATAAATTGACCAATTTACCTTTATACATCCCAGTGATCCCAATAATCTTGAAAATGTGTCCTCCATGAAACTTAGACACTCGATTGACAATCCTTTATCCAAAGCTTCAAGTGCCACAAGGAAGTGACATACAATCATTGATCAAGGGGTTTGGGGGATTGGAGACCCCTGTAAAGCAACAGGAACCGGCATGCTGCCAATCAGTGAAACACAGTCAACAGGTTTTGTTCCCTGATAGCACCCGCAGTGTTCAGAAACAGATGCGCTACACAGTTAAAATTGCTGTTCTGCTGCCAGGACCACCAGCAGGAGAGATGGGCTGAGTGTAAGAAGCAGGTGTTGCATCCAATTTAGTTCCCCTTGTTCTCCCTGGCAAAAATGTCAATTAACCCTCAAAACTGACGTTTCATGGTCAGGGCTTGCACAGAAATCAATACTTGACGTCAGCCTTCTCCACAGATCACTGCAAGGTCCAAATTTCATCCGCTTAAAAAAGCCTTTATTAGCACTCTGCCCTGAGCAAGGAACCCATGAGAATGCACATTTCTGCGGCTCATTCACAGGTGACAATTGCACCTGCAATGTTTGATTCTTTTCATGTCGTAGAACAGGAGGACTATCTAATAAATGACCTACAAGTGACGGCACACTGCTAGACACTGATTGCACCATGATAAAGTCGAACAAAGTACCTCACACAATTTTGGCAAATTATGACACAGCCTCCCTCTTTGTCACACCTTCTGAAATGCCATCTTAAACCCCAGGATGGGAACACCTGATATAGATGATTTGTTTTTTTCAGTAATCGAAGATCTTGCATCTGCTAATTTAAGTGGTTGGTGATGATCTTCTCTCACTGCCTCTCTGTTTCTCTTCTTCTGTTCCTAGTGTATGTGCTGTATACATCCCAAAGACCTTTCCTCACATAAATTTAACAATGATTACATGAATAATGAATAATCTTAAAACCACTGTTATGTTTGCATTACATTAGTGTTTTTATTCTCCCAGGCTGAGATCCTGTCTAACTCTAATTACCCCAAGATAAATTCCACAAATATGACTAGCAATTAGAATTTTAGAGTTCTAAAAGAATTATCTAAAAGTTGCAAGGTTCAAGTCAGTAAGGACACAATTTAATTCAACACATAGCAGTTATTTAACAGATGCAAATATTTCAACATAAATGTTTGCATGAGATGAGATTTAGTTTCCAGCAGACTGAAGTTCAATATGATATATTTGAGTTATATTTGTAATTAGTTTTAGTTTATGGAGGCTTTCTTAAAAAAAAAGTAATAGTCCAGGTGTGCTGATTGCTTGGTGTTTATTCTGAGTTTGTTTTCTAGTATTTGAGCCACACAGTTCAGTTTTAAATCAAATTAAGTATTTGTATATATTTTTAACACATAGTTCAGCATTGTGAGTTTGAACATTTTTTTTAAAATAGTCATCATATTGCTTATTTCTATGATATAAAATAGTGAATTGTTGTTGGTGATGCTATTGCTTTGGTTTGTGATTTAGTGCGTATAATTTTTCATTACAATTTTTTTCTTGCATTTTGCTTTTGTTTACTGGGCATTTGTCAATTTTGGCAATAGCCCTACCTACTTCTATGACTATTCTTTTGTCCTTTTCCCTCAATTTTTACCACCTGGTCCATATAATCTTTTTTGTCCTTTTCAGAACAACACCTGTACCTGACACAATAATTTGATGGTTGATAGGTTCTCTTTCAAAAATCACAAAAGCAAGCACTTTTTCTATTATGTTTGCAAAAAGTTTGTGCCTAATCTTAAAATGAATGTTTAGCAGGGAAACTGGTCAATAGGATGCATACACCAAATTGTTTTTCACTTTTTTGTAGCGTTTTTAATTAGGAATGTTTTGTTTTCAAAATCAATACATATACTGTAGATACAATTTATATTCTTAGATTAAAGGAGAATATTTTATAAATTATATTGGATAGTCATCTGGGCCTGCAGTTTTTTTTATTCTTTTATGGATTTACTAGCTGTACATCCTGTCTAAGATTGGTTGAAATCTAAATAACCAACATAGAATTCAGCGTTAAAGTTTGAAGTGCACTATGCAATGCATAGGTCTCTGTTATATGTCATTTGGTATGAGAATCATAAAAGCTGTGTTAATGTTTGCAATGCACCATCTGTCGGAATGACGTAACACCTGGACAGACACACAGGCAGACACATAGGCACATATCCATTCATTAAGGTGGAACAGCAGTCGGAGTGTTTAATCACAAATGGATTTCTGATTTCTATGATAATGTTCCAAAATTCTTTATTTCATGAAATAGCATTTTTTTTTATCAATTTCCACATTTTCATGATAAGTGTTACATAATTTAAGTCATTTTTGCTCCATTTACTTTTGGTCAGTAAACTGATTTCTATTTGTAAAACCAATGATTTTGTAGCGCTCAGCAGTGGGCGATCTAGCATATTAATTCCTGATTTTTGGAATGTGATTAATAAATGTGTTCTGTTTGCTTTTTGTTTGAAATTTGTTTTTGTGCGAAACATAGGAAATTATGTGTTCCCTCAGAAATGCTTTAAATGTTTCCCAGAGAGTTCCGGCAGATTTGCCAACAATAATGGATTAAATTGGCATTTTCATTATTGAGCTGGTAGAGGTAGTTTTCTGAATTGTAGGATAACAGGAGTATTATCAGAAATAAAAATGACAAAAGGAAGCAAATGTTATCAATTATGAAAAGAGAAAATTCATATGTAAAACTAAGACACTCTTGTTTTGAAATTTTTGAAAAGGCGTGAAACCTTCATTAGTTTGCCATTTTCAGACTCATTATAGTAATGTAAAATTCTTAAGTTAGTTTTAGATAATGAAGTTGTAGGTACAAAAGTGTGAGAATGGTACAGAATTATAATGACTAGGGACAAGGTAATGGCAAAGACACTTGCTTTATGAATTATTATTCTTACTCCTCTGGGTTTCTTGTAATATTTTGATTGAAATACTTGTTAAACTCATCCTTTCTTTAAACAGAGTTGAACTTTAAGATTAAATTTGTGTCCCATAAGGTGGACATATCTGACATCAAAAAGCTAAGTTGTGAAAATGCTTTTTCTTTTTCAATTCATGGTTGCAACCATTAAGAGTCCAGCTGGCAAAGTTTAATGAACAGTTCAAACTTCTTAATCACAGTTTTTTTTAGTAGCTCCATGTATACTACTGCTGGAGGGCTGCTTCAAACACAGCCCTAAGGAACCAGCAGAGCATCCACTATGCCTGTGGGAGAAACGGGGAGCTTGGGCAAATCCCAGGCCACCCCAATGACCCTCCTGAAACCCAGTTTCAAGCCAAAGATACTTCTAAATTTACACTTCTCAATGACGTGTAAATGTTTGTTTAGTTCAACTTACACTAAAAAGCTGGAAAATTCCACAGGCTGCACCAGCAGTATCTTAAAATAAGCAAGTGGATAACAAAGAATGGATCTCAGAGTAGCTCCTTCTTCCCTCCTGTCTTCCCAGCCCACACAATTCCAGCTCACTTGCCTCATCAGATGAGACATTCGTTGAGCAATTCAGTGTCTCTGTCTTCTAAATTGCAAGAAGAAACAAGAAACTCTTCTCCCAAGACTTCACTTAGCATTCCATACAATGTAGGCATAGAAGCACTCCCGATGTTTCTGTCATTTAAAGCTTCAAGTTTAACAGATTTAACTGCAAAAAATAAATAAACATTGATTGGTTCAGGCATTCAAAGAGCAAAAAGAAACTTGTAAAAATGTTACATTTTCAGTATGAAATAAGGATAATATTCTGTAAGAAATGATTTCAGTAATGATAAAATTAGCACTGTAAGTTGAGAATAAACAGAAAAAAATTGAGAACCAGTGATATCTGTACCTTTAACAGAGGGGGGAAAAGTACTCACATCTGAGAAAAGTGAAACATACTGTACATGTTACATATTTTGTCTATAAATTAACAGCTGCATGCATATCTATGTATTCATACATGAAAAATGATAACTGATATAATTGAAATAAAAATAAGATAGACCACAGAAAAATAATAAATGCTGTTTATCCATCACTCCATTTGTCAAATCTGTCTTTTCTTTGACAAGAACTGACAAAGCTATGGTTCTAGTGCCCTCAGTTTGTTATGCCTTATAGTTTTTTAAGTGTTAGTAGATCCTATGAAATTGTCATGCAGCAGTTTTCTGAAAATAAACACTTTAAAATGCAATTGTTAATTAAAGCAGTATTACATTCATTATTTTTTGAGGTAATTCATTTGCTTTAATTGATCATTACATGGACTCTCGTTATGATGGACTGAAGAATGCTATGGTTAAACTGAAGCATTTTAAAATAACATGGAAGATAAGAGGTTTTCCACAAACATCACTTGTACTCATATATCAATATTCTTTATTCCTTATGTTCCAGTACCTCTTTGTAAGACAGCCCTTCTTAGTAACTGCAAAGCCACACAAAGTTTACAGATACAGTTTTTGAAAAACATAATATAAATTCTGTGTGTGTGTGTGTGTGTGGCAAAGAGAATTGTAATTTTTTTTTGATACTGGCTTTCTGCACAGGTTTCTGAAAATATATGGCTACAGAAGACATCTGCTATTTAACTTTGACATGCCAGTTCCTGATAATTTAAGTGACTAATACTGTTAGTTTAAATGCCATCAGATTTATGACTTTTGATATATTTCTAAACTATGTAAGTTTTTATTACCAGAACAATGTGCCCACATAGAAATATCAATCCACCCAGTTACCTTTTTACTGACCCTGCTTAAAATATGTGTCTTTTATGGTCATGGAAAGCCCTGCTCTATTCTGGCAGCATAATGTGGTTCATCCAGTGGAGGTAAATCTGTTGTTTGCAGCTGTTTTAATGTACTACAGGAATTCCTAGAGTCCATGCTATTTATATTAAAACAAACAAATATTACACTAAGCAAATAATACACAGCATGTCTTTAAAGACAGCTTACACTAATAGCAAACCTGAAATAAGTATATGAAAAACCATAGCTTCTCCATAGACTCAAGAATGGACTATATTTTTGTTTCTCCACCACCTCACCTCTGTTGGGTTGAAAGGTTGGGAACCACTGATCTACTCATTATTCAACTTGCTTATAAGGGTGGAAGGCTCTCCGTGTAACACTGGGAATAAAGCAGAAACCAACACTGGTTTGAGTGCCTGCCTATTACTTAGTACTCGCAGATATATTCACATTCTCTTATTTCTGTTAACATGCCAATTTTTGAATGTGGGAGAAAAAAACTGAGTACATGGAGGAAAAAGTACCTACAGGCACAAAGTCAAAAAAAGCTATTGCCTGGGTTGCAGGAGTAGTAAATACTGTTCCAAAGTGCCACTCTGCTGACAGCCATTCCAATAAAATGTTTAAATGCAACTCAATTATTGATGATAATGGTATATACCATTTAATTGCATGTGTTGTTCCTGTCATCTTTCTTCATTTTCAGAAATTACTGGATAATGAATGCAGTCATGGTTTTAAAGACACAGATGCTGACTGAATTTCTCCACCTTTACTTTATGTGTGACATTAACTGTGTGCATTGTTTTGCCAATTAAAAATTAAGTACCCAGGAATTCATTCATTATTGAACCTGTCTATCCTAATAGTATCAGGCAGGGACAAAGCCTGAAAAAACTCACACACTCTTCCACACACAGTTATACAGGGCCAGTTGTTAATTCATTTACAGTAATACAGTTGTCTTTGGGATGTGGAAGGAAACAGAATTCACCCAAATAAAAATCCATGCAGAAACAAGGAAAACATAAAAGACCAATCTCCCCGGTGCATGGTTTTGTGTTGTGTAGCACCAGTAAAGAAGAAGTGGAAAGGATTTTGGAAGATAGATGGTTGAAGATAAATAGGAAGAAGACAGAATATATGAGGTTTCATAAGGATTCAGAAGTTAGCCTGCAGAGAGAGCTATTGAAAAGAGTGGATACATTTGAATATTTAGGATCAGTGGTAACCTGAGATGGAAAATTAGATGCATAAAATACTAATAGATTGCAGTGTGGATGGAACAATTGGAAGAAGCTGTTAGGAATATTGTGTGATTGAAGAATAAAGGTGAAGGTTAAAGGTAAGGTTTCTAAGACAGCCTTAAGACCAGCACTGATGTATGAAACTTATACATGGGCAGTAAAGGGAGTGCAAGAGAAGAAGTCAGATGAGGCAGAAATGAGAATGTTGAGATGGATGTGTGGAGTTACAAAAAAGGACAAAATAAGGAATGAGACCTTCAGAGGTACAACAAAAGTGGGAGAAATATCTAAGAAATTACAGGAAAGTAGGTTGAAGTGGTATGGACATGTTATGAGGAGAGACAATGAATATGTTGGCAAAAGTATGATGAAAATAAAAGTACAGGGGAAGAGAAAGTTTTGAAGGAAACTCTAAAGGAAGATCTGAAAGAAAAGGGCTTGACTGGCACGGTGGTGCAGGATCTAGCTAATTGGAGAAGGCTGATCAAGCACATCCACCCCACACAGAAGTGGAAAATGATGAAGAGGAAGAAGAAGAAGAAATAAGGAGAACATTGAAGCTCTACACAATGTCTGCAGCCCAAATGGTGTGCCACCATGCCACCGAATAATGAAGTATAATTCATTACTTGATATCCAATGTATAACACTGGCAATATCTGTATGAATCATTAGGTTGAATCAGAAATCACACTTTTGCTAAGTTTTAAAATTTTAACGCAGTGGAGGAAGTAAGTTGGTCACAACAGAAACTTGTAGCAGTATGACTGTCAGTTTCTAGCAGAGCTACAAAAGGAACTATGCTTGTGGGTTTTAATTTACCGACTTTTATACCTTGCTGTCGTAAGTACACTATGACTTTGTACAGTGTCAGTAGACCATATATATTTTACAGTATGATATTGGTTTGATGTTTATCTAAATAAACTGTGATACATAATTTACATCTAAGAGAAATTTTAACCATCATAAGTTATAATGCATGCAAGTCAGTTAATACATACTGTCACACGCGTGCAAGTAGGAGGCAGCTAAAGGGCCTGAGTAATTGTAATACCACAACAGACCAGGGGGTGGTGCGGTGCACTGGCTGTTTTTCTCAGTTCCTTGCAGACCATTCTCGGGAAATCCTGCTAGGATTGACGAATTCCATCCCGGATGACATCACTTTCCACTTCCGGCCCCAATGATGACGTCACCTCCGGCCCCGATGACATCACTTCCTGCCCCATTGATGACGTCACTTCCAATCCTGATGACATCACTGTCGGTTCCAGCCCTAAGGATGACGTCACTTCCGGTACCGGCCTTTAAAGCCACCATCTTGCTTACATCTAGTCAGTTCTGTCTTGGACTCAAACCAGTGAACATCTCTGTTCAATTTACAACCTATATTGCGGCCATGGAGTGATATACGGGTGGCTGCCCAAAATCTTTATGATGTCTGGGTCTCATCATTATCACAACACATACTTGTAAATTAATTTTTTTTTATACTTTTGTTTTAAAAAGGGTGGGGGTTAAAGTCTCTTTGATAGGTTTTGCTTTTCTCTGTTTTCTTTTATTTTCTCTAGTGTTCTTCATAGATTGATTTTGAATTCATTTGTTGCATAAGTTCTGAAAATTGTATCTGCTTGGTTGTATACTATGTGCTTACTGAAATAAAATGAATTAAAAAAATAAGATTAAAAAATTAAAAGGGGATTAGAATTTTTTTTATTTTTACAAGAAAAATTAAACTGTTTTTAGTTTAAAACATGCTGTGATTGATGAGACTAAGTCTGGGCATAAGTTCAATGTTTGTGGTATACACTCAGATTTGAAAAGGAGAACATTGCAGTTTGCATATTGTCTTTATTGTCTGCTTCTCCTCATGATCATTTCATAAATCCAGGCTACAGTAATTGCTATGAAGACTCATAAAAAGGTATACTCATACTGAGTTTCAAGACATAATAACATCATTAAATCCTAATTCTAATACAGAAGCAAGTCATTTAAAGCCATTATGTATTTTTCTTTTTTCAACATTATCACCCTTAAGCTAACTCACTTAAATGATGCACCTACTCAAATGATGATACAACATTTTGATCCTTTCAAAAACATTTCTTTTGGCAATCAAACCTCACTTTCATAGCAGTCATCACTTGACAGTTTCATTCCATGCAAATCATCCTTCAAATACAAGAACAGATGATAATCAATAACAGGTAAGGCCCGGTGAATATAAAAGGGGGTCCAGCCTTTCAGACCCTGCTTTAGACTGCATTAATTAATCATATTTCATGACTCACTTTTTTAACTAACATACACAATTGTTAAGCATAACATTCTCCTATTATATTTTTCTCCTTGCTTCAAATAGTTATTTATTAAACTCCCCTCAACAGCCTAGTCAGAAAGAGGCCATAACTTCTTAGAGGTGTTTCTACTTCTTGATTGCCTTTTTGACCAAATTCTCAGCTAAAATATCAATGCTCTGCCTTATTTATCCCCCTGTAATCTCATGTATCATGCGAATCATCTCTAATATGGAAACACAATGCTTTATGGTAAGATTTGTTCACAAGACCTTCCATTGCAGCAGTTGCCAACCTATGGCAGCAAGTTGTATTTTACCATGAGTCTCTCCCAATCTAAAATTTACATGACCATTTCCTGATTGCGGCATGAAATTAAGAATGTTTCCTAAAATGTCCATCATATCCGTATGGATTTCTACAGAGTTAATTAATGTTTTTGTTTTTTTTTATCAAACACTTTACGACTGTCTGATATTCCATTTTCCACACATTTTTTCATTCAACTGATATTTCTCTATTTCTGGAAATATCTGTTGTTGAGACTTAAAATTTGGAAGTTACTCACTAATATAAACTTTGTAAGAGCCAATCTTAGAAGCATAAAGCTTTAAGCTAAACTCATACTAGTGTTTGTTTAAGTAGAATAGAATAGAATTTTCTTTCATAGTTACAGATTATGGTATAGCCTTTCACCCCCTGTAAATTAATATGAGAAAGAATTTTCTTGCTATATCAGTAATACAGTGTGTAAATTGAGTCAGTGTGTGTTTGGAATTAGTCTCGTTGCTAGCATGGTCTGATAGCCCATTTGCAGTTTGTGAATGAAATGGGCATACAGTTTACTCACCGTTTAGAAATGGTTCGACTCTATTAGCAAACTTAGGAAACAAGATATAAGCTATAACTTTTCATAAACAAGAACTTTACTTTGCAATTTCTATTTTTCCCTATTTTTGTGTGAACTGTTTTACTTTGAACTTTTACTAAAGCTCTTAAAAACGAAAATATTTGGTCTGTGGAATCATTTCAACATGTGACACTAATGCTAGAATCCCATGAAGCAAACTAAAGCTGCAGAATTTTTGTAATTTTGGGAAAACACAGCTACAAAAATTACATAATATTCACACACATTAAGCACTATTGCCACTGTGTCAGGATTATGCCTAATAATAATAATAATAATAATAAACCAAAGAGCTGGTGGTGGATTTTAGGAGGCCCAGGCCCCTCCTGGACCACATGATTATTAGAGGTGACTGTGTGCAGAGGGTGCAGACCTATAAATACCTGGGAGTGCAGCTGGATGATAAATTGGACTGGACTGCCAATACTGATGCTCTGTGTAAGAAAGGACAGAGCCGACTATACTTCCTTAGAAGGCTGGCGTCCTTCAACATCTGCAATAAGATGCTGCCGATGTTCTATCAGACGGTTGTGGCGAGCGCCCTCTTCTATGCGGTGGTGTGCTGGGGAGGCAGCATAAAGAAGAGGGACGCCTCATGCCTGGACAAACTGGTGAGGAAGGCAGGCTCTAGTGTAGGCACGGAGCTGGACAGTTTGACATCCGTGGCAGAGCGATGGGCGCTGAGCAGGCTCCTATCAATCATGGAGAGTCCACTGCATCCACTGAATAGTATCAGCGACAGACTGCTGTCACTATCCTGCTCCACTGACAGACTGAGGCGATTGTTCCTCCCCCATACTATGCGACTCTTCAATTCCACCCGGGGGGGTAAACGTTAATATTATACCAAGTTACTGTCTGTTATACCTGTCTTGCACTCTCCACCTTGCTTTTTTTTTTTTAACTTGCACTGCGTATTTTATTGCTCTTTAATTAATATTGTTTTTATCAGTATGCTGCTGCTGGAGTATGTGAATTTGCCCTTGGGGATTAATAAAGTATCTATCTATCTATCTATCTATCTATCTATCTATCTATCTATCTATCTATCTATCTATCTATCTATCTATCTATCTATCTATCTATCATCTATCTATCTATCTATCTATCTATCTATCTATCTATCTATCTATCTATCTATCTATCTAATAATTACATATTAATCAAGATTGTTTTTATGGTATTACTTGTTTATATTTTCTTCAAAATGAATCATTATTTTTGCATTTGAATTTTTTTATTATTATTATACTAAAGATGTAATTGCATCAACATTTTGTTGTTGGTTTTTCATGAATGTTGCCATTTTGTGTGCGATTTTGCATGGGCGCCACTATATTGTTGCTAGTTGTGTGTTGTTTTTTTTTACAGCTGGTGACATCTTCATACTAACACTACAAACAATGACAGCTCACATAAACCCAGCATCTGAACCTTTGAATATAAAAGTGAAAGTGTTCATCGACCATACATTATCTTCTAAGGGAAAGGTTTGGGAATTTGATCTTTGCAGCATTTAGACATTTTGCTTTTCTTATGGTTGTTGTTTATTATTGTATCAATCTCAAAGTTTAACTCCTCTCTAATTTACCTCAAATAGTTTGAGAAGCATGTGTTCTCCTTATGGTGCTTCATCTCATCACAAGAATGTACTGATGAAATTTTCTTATCAACCTTTAACATGGTTTGACAAATTTGTCTTTTAAAATAGAAAAATAAAGCATTACCGTGTCTCCACCAATTAAACTGAAGCTCACTGTATCTTGTAATCTCCAACAATAAAGAAACATGATGTCTTTAATACTTAATAAAGTTAAAGCTGCATGCCTTAGGGAATTCTCACAATAAAACTATCAGGCAAGAGAAAAAGTCGGCCACACATGTGACCTAGGCACATTGTTTTCATCACCATCAAATTAATTTATGTGAAAAGAAAAATAGTAGTTCTGAGATGTACGAAAACACAGGTAATATAAAAGGCTGAGATATGGTAAGATGAAAGTTGTTTAAAACGATGGCGCATGTTTAGAATTGTATTTGTGAAAAGTTTCATTATTCAAGTTGAAGATGATTTCTTTCCTAGTAACATTTTACAAGAAATCTACTTCTCACAACACCATCTGTGCAGATGCACAGAAGTGCAGTGGAGGGGTTTGTTCAAAAAAGCATAGGTCTCAGATCGCCATCTGTGCAGCTAGCCTTCTAGAGCATAAAGAGCCCGTGCAGATGTAATGTATTGAGTAAGGCAATTTAAGTAGATGATTAATTTACCCCACTTTAAAAATTATACAGCATCAATGGAATGTGCAACGAGGAAACTAATTATGTGCTTCAAGCACTAAAGTATAATCAGAAAGAAGGTAAAAGATAAAAGGGAGAACATGACTACAACTGGGTTGCTTTGAAATTCGTAGCAATTGGAGAAGAAAGTTCACAATGTCTGTTCCCACTATTCATTCACTCACTGTAGTAACTGTCATATTTTTTACTGTGTCCTCTCATTTGTATGCTTAATCAATACTGTGATTTGTTCTGCACCAGCTACGGTACCCTAATTTGTTTTCTATTCCAGTGGGCTAAAAATTACTTCTAACATTATCTGTGTTTTTCTCCTATTTAAGGAAAGTGGGTTGGTACTCTGGGTAAAAATAAGCAATTCTGTAATATGTACATCCATGATTCATTAGGTATCACAGTTTAAAGAATTTGATAACCCTTTACATTGATCTAAACCAGTGTTATTTTCTCTGTTACACCATTCCTGTTAGGTTGTTTTTGCTGTCAACAATGGAATGGCATTAACAGTTTTTATCATTCACATATCAGTAAGCTAGTCTATCTGCAAGGCAGTTAAACACAAGCACACACGGTATTAACCTAATATACACTTATTTAGGATGAGTTAATTAAATAAAGTACTAGGAAAAAAACCCACATTGTAATCACTTCTCCATCATCCCATTGCTATATACAGAATTCAATTAATTAGGGTGCTAATGGAAGGCAAAAGTGCTAAAGTACGGTATAATCTGCTGAAACAAAGCTCAGTGGCAATATATTTTTTATTTCTCTGTTATGAACTAGATGCTGTCTGAACTATTGCTGGGGAAAAGATATGATTAGTCCAAGAGTAGTAATCATCACAATATATATGTTTATATGAGTGTTTTGGGTTTATATTTGGTTTTGAATTATCATGAATCACTTACTATGGGGGTGGCATGATGGAACAGTGGTAGTGCTGCTTCCATGAAGAAAGGAGACCAGGGTTCACATTCAGTGCCCTCCCTGCATGGAGTTTGCATGTTCTCCTTGTGTCTATGTGTGTGCATGTGTGTGTGTTCATCCTGCGGTTCCAAACTTGTACACTATGCTAGCTAGGATAGGCTTCAGCACCCCCACAACTCTGGTTTGGATTAAGTGGGTTACAAAATGACATAACACTTTCCATGGCATATTTTTGGATTTAAAATTAATTAAAGTATAATTCTTTCTTATCATCTTGCTTTCTATACTCACTTGACCGCAACTGGCCAGGCTGTCACATCTGATGATGCAAACAAAGTTCAGTAGATTCTGAATTTTGAAGTTCATTAGTGAAAGTATTTGAATATTAAGTAGGCCATACTAATTTCTGGTTTTTATCTTTGTTTTGTGAACTCTTTTGAGTTTTGCCTGTGTGGTGGATTGCCGGCTTCTTACTCCGGCCATCACCCCCAGGCTGCCAGGAGGAGCTCTCCGGACAGTGTGGACGTGCCCCAAGTTACAGCAGGGACTCATGGACTATGTAATTTTTATACGCAGCCCTGCTGGATACCTTGGGGGCCACCAGGAGTCGCTGTAGGAGGACTCGGAGGCTCTTATGTGTCCTACAACCCGGGAGTACATCATGGTCACGTGACAGGAAGATACAATGTGCCCCCGGGTTGAAGAAAAGGACTGTTTACCCTGACCCGGAAGGAATAAGGAACTGTGGACTGATTGGGCAGGAACACCTCCTGGTCAGGGTGTATAAAAGGACTCTGGGAAGCCCAGTACACTGAGCTGAGCTGGGAGGTAGGGTGGCGAAGTGTCTGGGAGAGGAGGATTGGTGTTTATTATTGTGTGATTATTGAATATATGAGTAGTGTGGAGTGGAGGGTGCTTTGTGCACGTGACAAGAAAATAAAGAAGTCTTGTGCTTTTACCTCGTGTTTGGAGTAGTACCTGAGGGTCCGAGAGGTGGACAAAGGGCATATCTGCGACACCTGCTTGGTTTAGTTTCTGTCTTCAAAGTTTTTGACTCCTTTCTGCCTTTTGACTTTGTCCTTCCTAGCACTTATCAAACCTTGTTATTTTTCTCACAATAATTCTGGGACATATATTAGTTTCTATTACAGTTATAATCAATTACAGACAAGTATTACAAACTTTGCAAAAATTGGCAGTAAAGTTTAAAACTTCTGTAAGGTGTGCTATTTTGCAGGTCATTGACACAACAGAAGCAATACTGTAGGTGTCTGTAATTGAGGATATCTAAAGATGTGATTTTGGCATTTTGTTTGAAGACTGACTTACTAATAGATTCAGAGTCTGGAAATGCACACAGAAAATACAAGGAACGGAAAAAATGGCAATCCATCTGTTTACTGTTAAATAATGTTACTGGTCAAAATTACAATGGATAGGGACATATCCTAAAAAGATAAGCAGTCAGTTTTTAGTCACCATTTGTGATTGGGTATAAATTAGTGTTAACAAAAACAATGCACGCAAAAGAAAAACATTTATATTGAAGAGATACCAAATATGGCCAATTGTCAGGTTTGATCAAATACAAGCAAGGAAACAGAAACAACAACTCAGAAGGGAAAACTACTTCAGGTTAGCCAAACCGTTTGAACAAATGCTTGAAGGAGAAGCATTTTAAATACAGAAGTGAATATTCTAGAACTGGCATTTGTCATTCAGACAACTGAAGAATGTACTGTAGGACAGTAGTATCAGAGAAACCATCTAATCACGATGAGCAGAAAGAAGAGAATAGTTCAAGATAGTAAAACACTACACGACACACACAGTACTGTATCACAAGTATCCAAACAGTCAAGTGAGACAGATTCAGAAAATTTTCATCACTACGCAGATCTTAAAGTAAAATAAAGGCCAGCAGTGCTGGAGAATCTTTAAGTGTAAATGTGTAGACAGATTACTATTCTTCAGATTGATATGTATTTTAATACTAAATGTTGCTCATATTTCCTTTAATTCTGTTTCAATCAAAGTCTTAAAGCTTGGTGTTTGTTCTGGGTACAACAGTTACCCAATCAATTGTGCTCACTACCCTACAGACCTGGATTCAATTCTTAGTCCTAATCGCAGTTTGTGTGGAGCTGTCACATTCTTATTATGTTTTTGTGAGTTTTCTCTGGCTAAATCTGCTCACTCCTAAATCCCAAAAACATGCACATTATTGTTATTGGTTACACTGAATTAGCTAGTGTAAAGGCTAACCCTGACACAGACAGGTGTAGGACACCGTTATAACAGCACACGTGATTTATTTTTCTTTTCCCTTGTGGGAAACGCCTTCTCTGTTCCCAACAAGTCTAACACACAGTCTCAAAGCACAATACACTTCTTTTTCTTTTCTTTCTGTTTCTCCTTCACTCTTCCCCGGCAAGCATTGTCCTCCACCTCCCAACTCTGGCTCTCAGAGTAGTGGCTGCTGGCTCCTTTTATAATGCACCTGGAAGTGCTCCAGGTGCTTGATGACTTATTTCCGGCAGCAACTCTGGTTTTGGCAGAAGGGCTCAGCAAACTCCAACTCAGATGAAACCCTACTGGAGTCCTAGGCACAGCTGCAACCAAGGGGGATTGCCATCTATCACTTTGGGGGAGGTAACGCACTAGATAGGCTGGTTCCCCCGGTCCTCCCAGCATGGAGGTGTCCTGTTCGCCACACTAGGTACAAACAATGTAATGATTTTAATTGACACAACATTCTCATCAACAGAGGAGGGAACTCTGAGAATTTTTGATCACTATTAGTTGTGGAACTAAGCCACACAAACATTAGCATCATTCTACCAATTTAATTGTCTTTTTTATTTGTTTACCCAGGTAAGTCAGTTACCCTCTGACCTTTTGCTCTTTGTGGTGAGAGCTATTCCTTTATTATTACCAAACAACACTTTCAACCATGTCTTCTTCGGCTTCTGTCTTGGCCTCATTCCCTCTACCTTCCTCTTGGTGGACCTCTTCACTCAACCATTTTCAATTTTTTGCTCCACATTTTTATGTCTAAGCCAGAGTCACTACCCAGGTTAAATACCTTTTTATGTCCTTTTTGTTCATTGTTGGTTCTTTGGTTATTGTTATTTATGTTAATGTTGTTATGTATATTTATCGTTTTCAGTTTTGTTTAGTGTTTGTTTTTTTTGTGCTTAACACTACAATCCCTAAAGCCTATGAAAAAACTCATAATCCCTGCCTTGTAGGCAACTCCTTTTTATTTTTGTTCATTCTTTCCAGCATTTTATTATATTTTTGGGAATTTTTGTTAATAAATTCTCCCATAACAAAGGTTTATTGCTGCATTGCTCTGTACTAGCCAGGGGCTGAAGGTTTTACCCTCCGTAGTGGGGCATTTCAGGCTGCCTTTCAGTGCACCTCCTGTGGGCAGGCTGGGAGAATTTAGGCCTACATCCCTGGCTATTTTTCAAAGTCACACACCTCTGTGGCTATTTCGGGTGTATGTAGCTTACAAACCATAGTGTGTTTCTCGTCAGCACAACACCTATTACTACCACACGTCTTAACTTAGCATTCATTATCCTCTTACTCTGTAACACTTCCCTTATCCATCTGATCATTTTCAACTCTGTTTTTCCAGATTTTCTTCGTGTCACACCTTACTCAGCCATGTGTCACTCCCATATAGTATACTGCTCCTCACATGGCTTTTATAAACATTTTAGAAGTGGCAATGGTGGAAAGCTCATGATATTTTTTTCCATGCATCTTACTGTTGCATTCACTGCTGTTTCCACACCTCTGTCTGCATTAAATATATCACCTAAATAGCAGCACTTTACTGACATCTCAATTTATGCTTACTACATCAGTATTCTGCAGCCCTCTCACACATTTTCTACAAACAAAGGTCACACTTATTGTTTGCAGGCTGCCATTCACACCATTACCTCTTTACCGCACCCACTTCTGACATCATGCTCAGTGGATTGAGCTTCTCTCAACACCTTTGCTACACATGCTTCATGCACTTGCCTTTTCCACATCTCCTACCTCTTCAGCTCCAACCATCACTACAGTCACTCTAACATTTACATTGAGGCCTTTTTCTTCCAAATTATGTTCTTCTTCACCCATTTCACTTTTTGCCATCAATATGAGGTTATGTGACTATAAGAACTCCTATTTCAATCCTATATGCACCTCTCTGGTTACCACTTCCATCACTACTGCAAAAAAGAAGCTGACACAGAGCAGATTTCTGACATAGGCCCATCTTAAACTCAGAACTTTTAGGATCTTCATCTGCTGTCCTGAAAACTATTTGTGCATCCTCACACATTGCCATCTCTACCAACACTAACCATTCAGCCATACCTACTAAAACTTTCTCAATATCCAACTCACCACTTGTGGTGGCACCCTTGCAACTGCCATCTCAAGATCTACAGATGCATAATGCAACCTTCACCAAATGCTGTTTCTACATTTGCCTGACAACAAAAATCTTGTGTTTCTCCTTTCCTTGGCATTAAACTAAACTGCATTTCATTAACTTTTACTTGGTACCAGACATTTCCATTATTACTTTTTCAACTATCTTTATTACCTGCTCTAAAAGTATGATCGCTTGGCATGACCCACATTCCAGTGGTTCACACTTGCGTTTGTTAATTGGATTGAGCACACTTGTTTTTCCCCCTTCAGACACAATCATGGCGCCAGGTATGTGAAACATTGAACTCTAAGACCTTCAACGGCCATCAGCATTTCCAACATTACCCAAGTTGAGCCAATTGCTTTATCCATTTAAATCTACAAACAGTGTAATATAAAACGCATTGGAGTCAACTCTGCAGATTTTACTAATTTGAGACAATAGACTCTTTTTTTTATAGCTGTGGACAGGTGGAAGAAATATTCTTTGCTCTTGCAAAGTGTTGGGTTGCCAACTTGGTCGCCCTCTTTTTTCCTGTAGCATACAAAGTAAATAGGCACTCAGTGCTGATGAAATAACAACTATAGCAATTAA
This sequence comes from Erpetoichthys calabaricus, assembly GCF_900747795.2. Lineage (NCBI taxonomy): Eukaryota > Metazoa > Chordata > Cladistia > Polypteriformes > Polypteridae > Erpetoichthys > Erpetoichthys calabaricus. Next base: position 122,760,199 of record NC_041394.2, read on the forward strand.
TGCACTCAAAAGGTCTGGGAGCTCAGAGGCTCGGATCCAAATGAGACACCAACATTTGGTGGCGTCCCCCTTTTATACCTGTCACAAGGGGTGTGGTCATTTACACCCAGGAGGCATCTTCTCTAGGCTAAAGAAGAAAAAAGAGACAAGCCTGTCAGCTGCAGTGTCCCCTCTTTCCCCAGCAGGGCATTGCATACCTGTGATGAGTCTTTGAGGTGTAACTTGGTTGAACATGCGTGACAAGCATATGCAAAATTGGGCATCCCCAGCATCTTGCTTTTCCAGTTTAATGATGTGAATGTATCCAGTAATGATCTAGCATTTTGTCAAGGTTTTTTCCCTGCAGCTAAGTATCTACAGATACTGGACCCCTCAATGGAAAAACTGGGTTCTAAAAGTGATGGGATGGATATTTTAGATTTAATTAACAAAAACTGTTATACTATTCAAATTAAAACCATACATTTGTAATAGCAATACATTTTAGCTTTACTAGTCTAAACAGGCTTATTTATTCTGCATTGTAAACCTGCTGCTACTTCTCTAATAAATGTAATTTATCTATATGCGTCTCTTGCACTCTTTTGCAAGTTTATTGTTAAGCCCCTCTTTCTTTATCCACTGTATTCATTCACTTGTGTAAAATTGCTTTTTAGATAATGTGCAGAAGTTTAATGTGTGCCTAGCCTGTGATACAAACCACCTGGCAAACGTAATGCTGTCCAGCCATTAAGCTATTAAGACATGTTTATGTCTGTGATGCATTTTATTGTGAAAGTTCTTCTGTTTCAGATACGGATAAGCTATCTTAACGAGAATCCCTGATATAATGAAAGAAACAGTAAAATCTAAAAAAAATCACATCTAAATGTCCTAGCCATTTCATATCAAAGTTCATTTCTGAATTTCTCTACGTACTTAGTAATAATGTGCTGTTCATATCCTTGAAAGCTGCAATTCAGCAAATAATAAAAGATGTGTCCACAAATGGTAACACACTATCATTCTGTTTATCTCATTCATTGTGTTGGTAAGTGGGTAACAAATTCCAGTTGATTTGTTTTTTAATTGATGGCAGCCTATATACAGTTCAATATTTCAACACTACGGCTGAGTAGTTTATTGCTGACACACACCACTCTATGTGTTTTCTACTGCTGCTTAAAGTCACATCTGCTTACTTAATATTATGATTATATGCATTCTTTGTGATGTGGAAAAAAATGAACTTGCTTTGTTAGTTCCTTTGAAGGTTTAAAAAATTTGGATGAGTCTTCTGCAGCAAGGTCAAAGCCTAGAACTATTGCATTTCTAACCTTTCTTTTATCAGTGTTAAATTAGTTTTCACAAGTAGCATTTTTTCTTTCTTTACCTGAATCTGTGTCATTAATTTTATTAGGAAGAATATCAATTCTAACGCAGCCACTAATGACCCTATTCCAAGTTGTGTATTGTCATTAGCCCTGGCTACTTTATTTAACTAGTCTAAATATGTCCATCCATCCATCCATTATCCAACCCGCTATATCCTAACTACAGGGTCACGGGTGTCTGCTGAAGCCAATCCCAGCCAACACAGGGTGCAAGGCAGGTAACAAACACTGGGCAGAGCGCCAGCCCACTGCAGAGCACGCACACACACACACACGCACGCACACACTAACACCAAGCACACACCAACACACACTAGGGGCAATTTAGGATCGCCAATGCACCTAACCTGCATGTCTTTGGACTGTGGGAGGAAACCCACGCAGACATGGGGAGAACATACAAACTCCACACAGGGAGGACCCAGGAAGCGAACCCAGGTCTCCTTACTGCGAGGCAGCAGCACTACCCACTGAGCCACCATACCGTCCCAGTCTAAATATGTAATATATACAAATGTGACTGTAATTTACTTCAGTTTATTTTGTAGCTTAAGGACAAAGGAGATGCATGGAGGTGAGGTAAAAGATTTACATGAATTTGGACAAAGCAAATATTTAAATATTATTGTCTAGTGTAAAGTTTTGGTCAGTTTTTTTTTATATCCCAGCCACAATTTCTGACAACAAGGAGACTACTGTAGGCAATTACAGAGCCATACAAGAAAAATGTTATTTAAGTGAAACCAAATCTCATCCATCTTTTCTGGAATACTGGCTGTGGCAAGCATATTCATTGTCCCTTTGGCTTCCTCTTTCCCTGCTAAACTCTTATGCTGCTAATATCAAGCTCTGTGAAGCATAAAAATCATGTATTATAACCTAACCAGTGTTTTAATATTTCAACATTTTGGCAACCATTGTTAAATAGTTCATTTAGTGCTCATTTATAGCCTCTCTGAAATATTGGTACCCTTTCACAAAGTCATAGTTTTCTCTGAACTAAGCTGAAACTGACAGAAGTATTTGGTATCCACAATTCTTTATCTCATATCCAATAGAACAGAAAGTTTGCTTTTGATTTATGACTGAACATATTATTTTAAATAATTAAACAATTCAAAATGACTGGGCAAAAATATGAATGTCCTTAACTTAATGTTTTGTAGCACAGCCTTTGGAGACAATAAATGCCATCAAGTGCTTTCTGTAACTCTGAGTGAGATTTCTTCACTTCTTGACTGGTTATTTGGCCCACTTTTCTTCAATTCTCTTAGGTATAAAGGGCACCTTCTCCCAACTGTAACTTTCATCTCTTTCCAAACATAGGATTCAGGTCAGGACTCATAGCAGGCCCACTTCAGAATGGTTCAGTGTTTTCTTCTCCTCCATTCTTGAGTGCTTTTTGGGGTATTTTTCAGGTCATTATACATCCAGAGGATTAATAACCTGTGTCTGAGACACTGCTTTCTGATGTTGGGCTGTAAGTTTGACATCTATTTTTTTTTTTTTGTTATTTTTACTATGGACACAGTGTTGGTGTGACCAAAAAAAGCTCTCATTTTCTTTTATTTGTCCAAAGAACATTCTCTAAGAAGGACTGTGGTTTGTCAACATACATTATGGCAATCTCCACAGCTTCTTTTGTATTTCCTATAAGTGGGGTGTGCCTAGTTCTTCTACCACACAGCCCATTTTCATCCAGGCAGCGACATGTGGTGAAACTGTTGCACAAGTTTTTCTCTTTCTTTCTGCACCATTCACTCAATCATCCTCTTCAATCTTGGGTCAATTTGCCTCATACAGCCACATTCAAGGATGTTGGCTACAGACGCATGGACCTTCAACGTCTGGATAACATTGGCAGCAGTGGTCACAGGGACATCAACTTCTTTAGAAATGGTCTTGTTGCTTTTATGTTGACCATAATTGACTGTTACTAAGTCAACTAAGTCTGTTTTGCCTCCTCAGACAACTCTGTACTTTTCCTTCTCTTTCCCATGTTTAGTGTGACACAAAACAGTTTTTCTTTCCATTTAAACTGGCTGAATGAGTGACTGTATGATTGAAGCCACTTGTAATCTTTCTATATTTAGAATCCAACGTCTGTCTGTTTGTATGTACGTATGTCTGTCTGTCTGTATGTTATTCCGCTTTTCACGAGAGAACTATTCAACGGGTTTAGATCGGATTTTTTTCGATAATTTGCTTGAACATTCAACTCTCCCATCGCGCTGAGTATCATAGTTCTCTTGCAGGAGCAATTTATTTGCGCTAATTCAAGACAAAGGCTGCGGGCCAAGGGGAGTGGGGAGCTGGATGGGACCCTCCTCACTCACACGCCATCCTCCATTCGAATCGTTCTAACCTCTGGTCACGTTTTGGAGCAGACCTTGCCTCCACTAAGCTAGCGATACCTGTTTGTTTATTACTTTTTAAAGTTTGCCCTGATTCACAACCCACGCGGGCGGAGTCACGGGGGATGGCTAGTAATGATTAAAAGACTGGTCTGCTTGAAGGATCACTCAGGTTAGGTTTGGCACTTAGGGCAGATACAAAGTTCATCCGCCCATGTCTATCCTTGGCCAATTTCTCCCCGGGTCATGCTCTGCAGATGTTTTTCGACTGCACACTTCCATGTTGTTTCTTCTTCTACCTTCTGGAGTTCAGTGTAGAGCAGTTTTGGTGATGGAATCTGCATCCTGCCTCAACACGTGGCCTATCCAGCTCAATCAAAGGATCACTACAAGAGAATTATTTCTTACCACTTATAAAGGGTTCCAATAATTTTGTTGTGGACATTTTGGATTGGTGCATTATTTGAATAAAAACCAAGGAAGAGAACTGCAGAGCTTACATGTCCATTTAAATTTTAACAATTTGAATTTAATTGCATTTATATAGGGTGGTGCAGTGGCACAGAGGCTAATGCTGCAGGTTCATAGTCCACAGTTTGAATCTTAACCTGGGCACTGTCTGTAAGAAATTTCCATGTAATGTCTTTTACCAGAGTGTTCTTGTCTCACATCCCAAAAATATGCATGTTAGGTGTCACAAAAACCAGACATAAGAGTCGTGAAAATGTTTGGGGCAGCCACCCGTATAATTTGGTTTCCTGGCTGCAAAGTTGCTTTCAATAGATATAGCAATGATGTGCACAAAACCGAGTCCAAAACAGAACTGAGGGAACAGGGAAAAGGTGGAGACTTTTAAAGGGGAAGACAGGAAGTGAAGTCAAAGGGGTCGGGCTCATGAAGGTCTTCTGTCATTGGTGCGAGCCCGGACATGACATCACAGGGGCCGGAGCCAGCAAGGTCTCCTTCCATTGGCTCAGTCCCGGAAGTGATGTCAAGAGGACCAGGTGGGATCTCTCGTGAATGGTCTGCAGGCAAGGGAGAAAAAGAGTCAGTGCACTCTGCCACATCCCGGTATGTCTCAGAACTGCCCTTACTCAAGCCCTTTAGCTGCCTCTCATGCGCATGTGTGTGACATAGGTTAATTGACAACTCTAAATTTAACGGAGTTGAGTGTGGATCCGCAAAGAAATGATGTGCCAGCCAGAGCTGGTTCTTGTCTTACTCCCAGTGCCTCCAGAATAGGCTCTAATGCAAGACTAATCAGAATGAATGGCTGGATTTGCTTATATAAAAGCTGTTGATAAAAAATTAAAATGTATGCTACCTTTTCGAAACTTTATTAATCAATCAGTTTGTCAAATATTGTAAAAAACTCATTAGATTATTACAGACTTTGTATTGAATATCTATTTATGTTACTTATTTTGCATATTCACTGCTTCTGTTTACTGTTTACAAAATATTTATCTGCTTCCAGAGGTTTTTTTTAAGCTGACTGGCAACTGACTTTACATTTAGTGAAACCAGTCCATCAACCTAGATGAAAAGCAGTCATTGATAAGCTCACTGCTCGTCTTAACGTTTTCAATGTCTGAATGAATGCAAAATGTCTCAATCTTAATGCTAACAAGACAGAAGTGATTCCTGTGAAATGTCAAGCACAACTCCTTTTCAATTAAGACTGTATCCTACCTAATCATCACATCATCATCTGTAAGACGTGTTGCTGTTGAATTTATCAGAAGTCTAGAATTTATTCACCTACTCGAAATTTTTTTTTCCTACATGTGTAGTATTGCCAGCATCTACCGCGATCACTACTGGTGTTATTCTGATGTGCTTTGTCTCTGTAATACTGTATTCTCAACAGTCGAACTTTATATTGCATGAGCAGACTAAACAAAAAGCAGCTTCTTGAACCTGAATTGGACCAAATGCAGGGATCACATTTTGCTTTGGCTGCCTCAAACACAAAGGCTGCAGGTCATGTATGTACTGATGTGTAAAACTCTTATTAACTTTTAATAGTGTGAGAACCAAAACCACTGGCCACCTACGTTTGTTCACTGCTTACTCTATGTAATGACATAAGAAGCATTACAAATAAGCAGCGACTATTAAGTCTACTCAAGTTGTTGAGATTTTCACTTCAACTACTTGACTCACTGTTTTCTTTTAGATTCCTATGATCCTTTCTTAGAAGATGGGCTTCAAGGATTCAGCCTTGAATTTGTAACAGTACATGATATACTCACAGAACTTGTTGGTTTTGGGCACTGTAATTTCATTTTTGTAATTACTGGGCACATTGCATGTCATTTTTTTATATCTTATAAAGTTTTAACATCATTCTTATTTAATTATTATTTGCAATCTTGTTTTTGGTGACACTGCCATTTTGGCTTTTACCTTTGCTCATCAGCTAATAGCTTTTATAGCAGTGGCGCTCTGCTGCTATTATGTGACCTCCGGAAGCTGCAACTCGATACATTGTTATCAGGAGGGTATTAAAGATCTCACGACAGTCTCTAACATCGAAGATCTTGAATTCTGATATTTTGGGGTGTGCAAAATGGAATGACAGAAGAAGCAAGAAAAATTTGAGGCTCCAGCCAGGAGATACCATTTATTGCCAAATTGTTTGATCCAGAATAGTGAAATCATTCAAGCATGACACAGTCATCCACAGTGAATTTTAAATATAAGTAACAAAGCTTAGGGAAGCATCTTCTTCTCTCACTGGTTTATGATGCTTGGGTAACCCAGATCACTGGTGGCATGGCTACTTAATTCTTCTGAAACAGAACGGGTGGAAAAATAAGTGTCACTCTTCCGGGTGGTGTTCCTCCACTATAAAGATAAAAATGGAAACTGTGTAAATAACTGTTCTAATGTACTACTCTCGTCCCAATGAGCCCATAATACAGTCTTCATTAGAGACTCATTATGCTCTCGTGTTCAAACGGTGTCACGTGTTACAAAACTCTTTTCTGAGAGAACAAGGTTATTAAAGTTTTGCCTTGTTATACTTGCTTTTGTTTTTGTATTATTTCTGTCTTACTTTTAGTTTTAACTTAATTTGAATTAGCTCTAAATTTTTAATTTGAACATGCTGTAAATTTAGTTTTAGTTTAGATTTTACTTCACAAAGACATTTTTATTTTTTATATATTAATTTCAGGTTTTTTTTAGAAATTATGGTATAGTTAGATTGAATTTATGGAGGTTAATGTTGTGTCACAAAACTGAAGACATAATAGGTATGGAAATAATATTTGTTTAATATCAGTAGACACCTATGGGTATGTCCTATTAAACTCAAACAAAAGTAAAAGCAAATACTGAATATGAACAATTTTATAAGATGCCTATATTTTGTGGTCATTTGTGTGGAACGAACTGCACTTTTGCATGCAAATTAGCAATCCAAATTTAAATGGTATATATGATGCAAACAAACAACAAATACTTTTTTTTCCATTGCACAGCTTACTTTACTTAAATGCCACCATAATATTGCTACAGAACAAAGTCTATGTTTGTTAGTGTGATTCAATTATACATCTTTCTGTTAATTTTCAAGAAAACTCTGTGCTCCAGAGAAGTGGTCAGTCTGTTTTGCCCATGAGCTGAGAATATACATTCAACAAATGTTTCTGAAGGGTGGACACACCAGAGACCAATAGCCACAGGATTATGTTATAGGATACACAATCACTCTGGCTTGCCAGAACTGAATGGGTGTGCCAGTGAAAATGTTCTGTGTTTCTGCATTTGGTCTTGGTTTTGTTAATTATTTTATTTCAGTTTATACAATTTTCTTCATTTTTGTTTTAATTTACGATAATAACCTTGGTCAGGAGTGTGCATGTTTTTGACTAAAAGCTTAATTAACATTTTGGGCTTGGTGTATCTTCTGCATGATACTCCTTTCCATTTTTCTAATATTTTGGGCTGCCAGTTCACGGTGGCAGTACAAATACACTATTTACTGTAATTGAAGGAATTCTGTTGGGTTAACATTATGGATGGCTTCTTTTCAAAATTTTGAAGACATGAACTAGTTCATTTTGTTACTATCCTAAGTTTAGGAGTATAGAGGTTAACTATCTTAGCCCGTTAAAACAGAAATACTGTTATGTCCTTTAGAACAAGGTAGCAGTTGGGTGCTGTTCTCTGCATAACCTATGAGACAAATAAAATCTTCACTAGTCTTCTTACTGTCCAAAACCATGCTACTGAGGATTTGGTTATTGGTTTTAAAATTTTTTACCTCCTGATCTTGTAACTCTCTGTAACTCTTCACTCTTTCCTTTTAGATTTGTTCCTCTAGAAATGAACTAAATTGAATGAAGTTTCATTTTTTTTTGATACAGCTGAGTATCCTGTTCCTATATAGCAAATACTTTTCACACTAAAACTGGTATTAATAGTTTTTTTTTCAGTTTTGATTTAGATCCTATGTTGTAAACTTACAATACAACACAGCAATTCATATTTTTATAGTCATATAATTTTTGTAAAAATACCTGTAGATAATGCATATGGTATGCAGTCATACATGTTTACATCATTAAGTAAATTCAATTGATTATATTTTAGATTTTTGTATGGAAATGTCCTACATGTAGTTTACACATAAAAATGTTGTGGAAAAAACTTTCCTCTGTGTTCAAATAAACATTCTCGGAGACCAGATGAAAATGCAGAATGATTTCTTATTTCCACATAGATTTGCACAAATATCTCAGTCCATGGAGTGAGCAGTTATTAATACAACTCATTCCCTTTAATACTTTTCTATTACCATTACTTTATCTTATACATCACATCATCTGACTCTTAATATGCAGAATACTATCATCTTATCCAATTCACTACAGCCACCAGTAACTTCATACTGTACACATCTAAACATTGCTTCATTAACAAGGGTGTCCTATGGGTTTTCCCCATAATATGGGTGTTTGGGCTTTCTTGCTAGTTTGTTCTCCCTTTTTAAGTGAGTGTTCTTTACACATCTACTTCATTTTAACTTTAGTAACTATCTTGGTGGCTGCTCTAGATTAGGCAAAAGCCTCACGTGACCAAGTTTTAAGCTGAATTTAATTACCCTTTAAGTTACCTTCAGTCCTTTTCCTTATGCTTTTAATAGTCCACTGTTACAATTTCATTTAAATATTTTTATACTAAATTGTATACAAAATTCTACATATACAACAGATCAATGCTATCCAGTGGCATTTTGGCATGAAAATTCCAGTGGGGCAGACTTCTCTAAAATTTACATAAACTTACCTAACTAATAATATATGTCCCTGTTTTGCAAATTACTAGTAAAACAAGTGCAGGCACCTTTCAAAAAAAAAATCAAAGAATAGGATGCTGCTGCCTGGTTTGTCTCGATTAGCATCAGATACCCTTTGACATTGTTATCATCTGATATAATACAGCCATATAGATTTAAAAGATATTAAAAAACTGAGATTCTCACAACCACATGCTACTCAAGAAAATATATTAGCTATGAGCTACCTAAACTGAAAACTGCAAAATGTCAAGTTTAGTAATAGCTATATAAAAACAATACACAGAATGCACATTGTGCCCAACTTGATACTGCATACTGCACATCCAGTACTAATGCTAAACTACCATGCAGGCAGGTGTTTGCTGGTTGGCACAAGGGCAGCAAATGATTTAAAAAAAACTATCTTCTACGTACATAGCTGCTCTACACTTAATTTAAAAAGGAGTATCGTACTGCTAGCTTATTTTTCACAAAGTGCAAGGAGCACACGTAGCCTTCCTTGGTGGCTTTTTCAAATTTAGCGTAGTTCCCCTCAACGATGAATGAAAATTAAGATGCAGTCTAATGTTTTGTGAATGATGCATTGCTGATATTGATCTCCTAATTTTTTTTTTCTTAATTACTGTGGCTACCTTTATGGGGGCAAACAGTACTAGCCATTGTGTACCTTTTTGCTGGAGTGTGCTGCAAGGCCCTAACTGGACAAACATGACCTTATGAACTAAACAGTTACCAAACACAAATATTCTGAACAATGACTCAAAATGTCCACTACAGGGTGAATGCTATAAAGTGCATTCGTATTGAACCGCAGGGGACTGTGGGTTTTCCTCAGCTTTTATAGGGCTGAGGGTAGTCCCTTGATGGTGATAGTTAAGTGGCCCCGTCTCTTGGGGGACCACCCACAAAACACATGGTTCATAGTATAGGATGCTTAGATGTAAAGAAACTTAATAATCAACAATAATAACATAAACGAAAGAGAAAATGAACAAAAAAGACTTAAAAATGGAATTTGAATCCCAACAAGTGGGGAACCTTAGATGAAGTGCAATGGAGCCAGAAATAAGAAATGCACTATTAAAAAGCAACAACAACAGGTGTTCCTCATATTTATATTGTAATATGAGCGCTATATAGCGCCCGACCCGGCACAGACTCAGGCAGAGGCACGTACTTAATAAACAGTCTTTTATTTCTTCTTCAGCCGTGGGGCACGCCTTCCCCGTGTCCCACAGGCCCAACACAGTCCCAGAACACTCACAAACCACATTTCTTCTCTCCACCTCAGGCTTAGTCCTCCTCCTCCCGACTCTGGCTCTCGAGTGATGGTGGCTGGCCCTTTTTATACCCCACCCAGAAGCGTTCCAGGTGCTTGGCCACCTGGTCCTAATTGCCCTTCCGGGTGGGGCTGAAGATATGACCAGCCAGGCTGCTGACTCCATGCAGCTCCCCCTGGCGGTCATCCAAGCCCCCAACCAGGCTGTGGAGGACTCCATGTCCCATGGAGCCATGCGCCAGGCTGGGGAATCATCATCCGCCAGGGAGGCTGCCACCAAGCATCCCAGGGGAGGTATTGAGCTGCCCATGGTGGCTCCCCCGGAACAGATGCAGCAGAGGCGTCCCTGCCGGGCATGGAACCCGGCTATCCTTTACAATATATTTTATTATTTATTGACCTACTGTATGCAAAAGTTAAAGACACATACAGCGCCACCCTGCTGCCTGCGCTTGGGAAAGCAGATCATAACCTGGTTCTGCTTCAGCCTCACTACAAACCAAGAGTGAGGGAGCTACCTACAACCACACGCTCATTCAGGAAGTGGTCCCCTGAGACAGAGCAGGCTCTGAGAGACTAATAATAAGTTAAATTTGATGGAGGCTTATTACTTATTTTGCACAACATCTGTTGAGGCTGTGCCCAAATGTCCCTTAATGCAGAAACAACAGCAATGCTTTCACCTTTTACAGATCAAATATAGTTTCTTTCTCACCCATAAACAGAAGAAATTTCAAACATCTTCATGACAAAATGAATCATAAATAACTGCAGAAAAACTATTTATAAATGCTAACTAAAGTAAATGTAATATAAGTCACAAACTGTAACAGGAAAGAGAAGTTTCAAAAATAGTTTCACAGTGCTAAATTGTCTACATTTTTAGTACCTTTCTTAACAGATGCTGAGTGACAATACTTTGTGATTTTACACCCTTGATATGAGTATTGCATGTGTCCCCTGATTAAAGTATAAATTATCTTATGCTTATTTTTATAGTCTGTAATTTTTTACTGTTTCAGAGTTATGTGATGGTGCTGCTTTGCCATGTTGGACTTTTAGTTGCTATGACTCTTGTGATAGATGGCCAGGAACCCTGCCCCGCCGGGACGCCTGGAGGAAGGAGGAACCAGGAGAGCGACACTTCTTTTCCCTGGGCACCCAGACGGTCCTTAATCCCTGGGGGACAGTGCTTCTGGGACACAAGGAAGAGCTGACAGACCAGGGATGGTTTATGCCTGGAGTGCTTCCGGGTGCAAGGGCAGCACTTCCGCCACACTGGGGAGTGCTGCCGGAAGTTCATCACCAGGCACCTGGAGCACATCTGGGACAAGATAAAAGGGGCCGCCTCACTCCATTCAGGGAGCCGGAGTTGGGTGGAAGAAGGATGGAGCTTGCAAAACAGGAGTGGAGGCGGCCAAAGGAACCAAGAACTTGACATTGTAAATAATTTGTAAATAGTTGAGTAAATAAACGTGTGTGTTGTGGACACTGCATTGTTGTGTCTGTCTGTGGCCAGGCTACTAATTACACCCTACAAAACATATGAGGGCTTTGTCCTACGATTCGTGTGTGAGAGTCTGTGTAACATTAGGGGATTTGGTCATAAGGTTTTAGCAGCAATCCTCATTCAGTAGAAACCACATGCTTAGTAACTATCTGAACTTTTCTCTAGGGAGAGAATGTTAGTTTCTCTGGTAAGTTCTTTTTTCAAGAACTTTTGACATTTTTGTTTGTAATGAGTGTCATGATTTTATGTATCTGTTTATCTTAAGCTGGCTCCCAATATTTTTGGCCTCCAGTGTTTTGACCTCAGCTCTATCCAGCTACTCTGCCTGTTTTGCCTTAAAGTGCCTGAACTTTCTCTGGTTCTTTTAACCTTTGTGATCTAATCTTTTGGAAATATCGTTAACAGGTATCAAGGCATTACAGTCTTGTTCTTTCCTTCTCTGCTTTATTTAGCTATTGTACTGGTGCTGTCATCATAATTTTGCAGTTGAAAAAAGGTCAGTAAATTCCCTAAGGCATTTTGTTTAACATTAGACTATGATAATAAGTTCAAAGACATAATTGATTAAAATGTTTGACCTTACAGAGTCATTGTATCAAAGGCTTGCTTGTGTAGTCTACACTCAAGTACTGTTTAATTAGTAGATTTTGATCTGTCTCTGTTTGAAGACAGTTATTTTTATTTGGTTAGTTCTGATCTAACCCAGTACGTTGTGGTGGCCTGTGATTATTCACTCTGTGGCATCAGAATCATACTAGTTCACCCGAGTGGATTACAGGCATTCATTCTGGCTACTTACTAATGTTATATTTAGTTCAGTCTAGCATCGTAATGAAGAAGATGTATTGTAGTTACTACAAAAATAAAATCCAAGCCATAGTGCGTCTTTCTGGGATGAACTTCCTATAATTGCAGCCAAGTGTCAAAAGCTACAACAATGTGCAAAGTTTTAAAGAAGGTAACATTTTTGTGCATTGTATGGGTGGTCTGCTTTTTAAACCAATGAGAATCTTATGCCTTACTAGCATAAGATATCAGATGCATCCTTTGAAAAAAATGAGTTCTCTGAGAGTTGTAATTAGTAAAAATAAAATCTACTTTTTTGTTTGGTTCTGATTTACAAATTGCACTGTATGACAAGGTGCATTAAGCATCTAGAAATTTCCCTAAGCATACATTTACTCATGGACATGGCCTAACAGAACATGTGAAAAACTACAAATGCCACTAATGTCTCCTATGTGGATAAGGAAAAAATGAACTTATATGTGTAGATGTTTTTTGTGTCTGAATTAAGATTAAACTAGATAAAGAAATAATGTTAATTAATATGTGATAGTTTTTTTTATTGTTTAGCTGAGCAATGTTTTGGGAACTTCTGTAATAAACTTCACACACATCTGCTGTTGTTGTGGTGCCATATACAGTGTTTTAAAAAAAGACTTCCAAGTTATTTTTGAGAAGGGATTAATGGAGAGTCTGTCTCATACCGAAATATCACAGTATTTCAAGTATACAAAATTTTGTAATTATTTTTTTAGGAATGTCTCACTGTATGCTATGTCAAATCTCAAAATCCCACCATTTTTCATTACCATGGAAACATGTGTGCACTACCACAAATATTGTGTTAGCAGTGGGATTTTGCATATGTGTTGTTTGTTAATCCTCAGAAACAAGGAATCCAGCCAGACAGAGATTGGAGCACAGAGACCTACTGTAAATCTAATTCTTTATTGGCAATTTTCTAGGCATAAAGAAATCCAGTTCTTCAGTCTGCTCAGATCTTTTTGTATGTATGGTCAAAAGAACAGTTAAAGCAAATGTAATAATGAGTAAAATACAATGTCTTTACAATGCTTTACATAGCTCAAGTTATCAACCTGTTCCTGAAAGAGAAATAGAAAATAAATTCTAACATTCAACAGAACTTGTAGTAAAGCAATTTGCTTTCATCTATAAAGACATGCAGTGCTCATGAAGCAAAAAGAAACGCTTTGATACAAATATTGCCATGTACTGTGTTTAATGCAATAAATTAATGTTTAGTCAGTCAGTCATTTTCCAACCCGCTACATCCTAACACAGGGTCACGGGGTTCTGCTGGAGCCAATCCCAGCCAACACAGGGCGCAAGGCAGGAACAAATCCCGGGCAGGGAGCCAGCCCACCGCAGGACACACACACACACACACACACACACACACACACACACACACACACACACACACACACCAAGCACACACTAGGGACAATTCAGCATGGCACTGCCATATCGAAACTCTAGCGTGGAGAGTTGCTCTTACTAAAGTGAGTTTAGCTGCAGGTGGAAGTCCCATTTTACTTTATGGTGCCAAGCAGAGTTGTGCTGCGGTGCAGTGGTCTACTGTATTAGCCAGCTGTGAAGAAGCTTTCTGTTGCTACAGTCCTACCTTTGTCTAGTCTAATAGCGGTCATGGCACATCGTATCTTTGGTTGACGGTGCAACAAAGAATTCTGAGCAGGCATCAACCACAGCTCTGCTCTTGTAAAAAGAATGGAGATAAATGTCATCAACTCAGAGAGGGAGAGGCAAGTTCGTTGTACCATGTGAATGTCACTGATAGAATAAAACTGAATAATAAAAAAATAAGTGCTAACTTTTACAAGTAGCCAAAATTTACACCGGGTGTTACAGACTCAAATCAAATGTATGTTTTTATTATATTATAGTGATAATAATAGCAGCTCACTACTCAAATAGTGGAGCACCCAGACTTGAACCCAGAACCTTTGGGTTATAAGGCAGCAGTTCTTACCTCTGTACCATCCAAGAAAACATATCTGTTGACTGACATTTCAGCTTGAGTTTTTAACTCATTGACAGCAACATGTAGATTGAAGGATTTTTTTCTTGCTTTGGTTATATTTTTGAATACAAATACATGTGTTTATTGGATATTTGGACTAAAGTCTTCACATATTATACACTTCACATCATTATTGGTATAACTTGGAAAAATCTTCTGCTTTAGGTATATGTTCTTGCCTCCCATTTCCTTTCATCCTACACTTACACAGATCGTTGTAGACATGGAACATACATGAAATGCATGTGTTCCACATAACGATATATTATTTACCCTCTACAACTCCAGATACCTCGCAACACATATAAACAGACCTGAGCTGGGAGAACTTTTTGCCAGAGTTGAGCTTTTTTGTGGGGGGGAATGGGATAGCAGACTGCTTGCTGCTTGTGCTGATTGACACATTTACAAAACAAATTATGCTGATGAAGAGAGGTGTGAAGGAATTTAAGGTGGCCTGGAATTACAAGTTTTTATCGTAGGCTTCAGGGATTCTAGTGTTAAAGTGGCAAGACACAAACAGTAAGTACCTAAGGGCAAAAATAAAACTCTAAGCGGGGAGAAGACAAAACCATTCCTTTACATCATTTAGGAAAGACTTTTTCACAAATACTGTATATTTTAAAAAGTACCAAGGATAAGAAATAGAGAAACACACACAGTGTTATCAATTCAGCTCTGAACAGGTATGTTTATTGCTTCACCAAAAAGCAAACAAACTTGAAAGACACACATTTCGGGCTGTAACATCCACAAAGAAGGTCTCATACAAGGAGATGGGTCACAGTTCTCCTCGCATTGTCTCTCTCCCACATGCTGTGATTATCCTTCTACTGCTTCAAGCACCTCGCTTACTGCTCACAATTTCTTCTACAGTTCAGACACCAGCCTCCTCTTGATTTCTCCTCCAGCTCACAGGTTCTTCCTGGTCCAGATTGTTAACTCCTGGCACCAACACTTTCTGACTCTCTTAGGTTGCTCCCTTTAGTATGCACCTACTCTCTTGCATACTGGTTTACCGTGATACCTTCTGCAATACGTAGGCTCTTATTACTTCCTCTAACCTCAAGACCCTCTCCAGACAGACTGTTACATTACTTTTAAATCATCTGCAGCATTCCTGTGAGGTTGCCCAATTTCTGTAAACATCCTTTTAGAAAAGTGTAGTAAGTTAGTGAAGTTAGAAGGCCCCACACAATAAGTGTTCCAGTTATTAATATAGGAGAATTTTTAATAATATTTTATTTAAATAAATGCACAAGTTTGAAAAAAAAACTTTGCAAAGCAGCACAAATGAGATCACACTCTAGCAAATTTTTGGATTGATTGGTCATATGCTTTAAGAGAATTTTATGATATTATGCATAAAGACCAACATACTGTGAAAAATGCAAAGACAATATAACAGCTAACACCCAAATTAAAATACAAATTGACCAAGAAGCAGAATAATAAAAATGCGAAAGGCACAGTTTACTAGTGCATCAGGACAGTTATGATTTCATATGGGCGCAGAAGCATGCATTTTTAATAATAAGCCAACCTTTGCAGAAGGAAAAACTATTTTGAAAGTAATATTTTGTGATCACTTCATGGTTATTGTCTACTTTGACTTTGCTAATATGCAGAATGTGTTAGTTTATTTAGCAACAGACTGTAAATTGGTCCTCCATGAGTGATCGTCAGTATGTGTGTGACGTGACTCTTTCCTGTGAAGTACTGGCATTCCACCCAATGTTACTAGAAGAGGCACTGAATTGAATCAGTAGGAGAAAAACTCATTGAATGGGTTTTTTTTCCTATGCCTGACTAATGAACCTGGAAGTGGGGACAATACTATTCCCTATCAGCGCTTTGCCCAAATAATTAAGTTGTCTTGTTTTAATTTAACATATGAGTCATGTACATTATAAATATGTACTGTACGTCCTTGCATTTTATTATAGGATGTGCTAATCTTTCAGGTTGATTAAGGTCTGTCTTGCAATAAATGATTTCCCAGCTGCACACTATGTACACCAAATATTGGTGTCAAAGGCATCATTCACACAGGTATTAAAACCATACAGAGGTAACTGTTCTTCATTAACATATCCACTTCCAAAATTCAAAATGTAGTTTCATTTTGGAAAAAAAAAAAAACAGTACTTGAATTCTTGAAGTCAGAAATATTCCTAATCCATCTCATTCATGCATTTTATTTGTTTTTTGGTGCCTGTCTCTGAGCCTTCTGTCCCTTTGGTTGCTAACCCAATATTTACTCTCTGGTATAAATAATAACCTAGCATTTGTTTTTTGAATTCAGTTGTTTTTGAAGATTATGTGGTCTTGAAGATAAACAAGATTTTAACATATCCTTTGAAACTGTTTTAGAATCACTTTAGCTGAAATCTCACTTGCTACTCATTCAGTTGGTGCAGCTAGTTTATAATTTATGATTGTTCACTGAAGGAAGATTACTATAGTGGATTAGAAATTTATTTCAAGCCAAGGACTAGTATAAATAGAGAAACTGAGTACTTTTTGCAAATAGAAAAGTAACAAAGACAATAAATGAAGATTGGCTGAATAATATATTCTACCTCCTAAGCATTTGCACTCTGCATCACAGTGGCAATGATTATTTCTGATCTTTATGTTCTAATTTTCCAAACACAAGTACAAGGACTATGCCTTTTTGGAAAGTTAAACTTGGCCTAATTGGTCCCTCCTAGAATAATGACCACCGTTTTTATCTTGTGCTACAAATATGAATGTCCCTTTGATTGTATACTGTATTCCATTATCTGGGATGGAGAGTGTGATTCATAGGCCTTCCAACCCTCAACAATTACAGTACCTCAAACCTGGGAGTTACTCCTCTTGATTTCTAACTAACTATCCACACCACATTTAACACTGAATCAATTAAATGCAACAAAATATTTAATGTAGCTAATGGTTAGCCATAGTGTTGTGGTAGAAATTTGGCTGATTTCTGCTAGTAGAAGTACTTAATTCCAGTAACATTTTGAAAGGTTTGTGCATGAACTACTGGTATTAGGTTCTGCCTCTATATCTAAAAGGTTTTAGGTGTGCATTTTGAATAGACCATTGAATTATGTATGTGTACTCCTCCTCAGCCTTCGTGATATTGACTTCTTTGATCTGATCATTGTTAGTATACAAAGTCATGCTAACTTTTTAAAATCTCTTACATACTGGATATTCTCCAGGCCTCTGACATGCCTTGTGTGATAAAGATACCAAAGAGACAGATTAAGGGTTGGGAAACCGTCCCCATGTACTGTAGGTGAAACGGAATATTTGCTGCTTCTTGTACAGAGTGTAAGAATTAGCATTCACATTCAGAAAAACATTGGAAAGGTGGCTAGTTTTAATGGCAGATGGAGCGGAAATTGGAGTAGAGGTGAAATGACGTGGACAATGATGTCATCAGAGGGCAACCGGGTTGAAGTTGTCACGTGGGGACGGCTGGAATGCAGAAGGTCTTCCTTGTTCATGCTTGTTTTTTAGTGGAGACTTCATGTATTGGGATTCGTCTGCTCTTCGGTCTTTCTGATGAAAAAAGGAAAGTAGCGTTAGTATGCTGTCTTATAACCCCGTCCAAGGAGTTTTCACGCTCCATTGGACCTTTTGGCTGCCCCCTAATCGCGCATGTCTGACACTTGATATTCTGTTCATTTAAATGCCACAGGGTAAAAGACACACTGCAAGATAAAGTCTTGTTGTAGTATGTCACTCACTTAATGCCAAAAATGCAAACCATAAAAATATGCTTTATTTAAAAAAATTGAGATTCATTCCTAGGTTTTGTCATTAATGGTATTCCACATAAGAATGAAGAAAATCTGTTACTCAACACCCTTGCCATATTTATTACTTTCAGAAATTTGGCCATACGCTATCTCATCATTTGCTACACTTTAACCACCTTGTAACTTCTTGATCACTAATGGGACATGAGTCAAAGAAAGGAACTCAAATGTCTTACGTTTGTGGCACAAGGTGTGGATATTGGACTCCCCAATCAAAGCAATAGCTTGCTCTCCACTTGTTGACAACACCTTGGGCAGCATTTTCATTTTCTTCCACAGAGCTTCCTACTAGCATTTCATTTAAGGCATCTTTCTTTAAGTTAACACCTTTTCTCACCATGGCATGACTGGCAAATAGCACCTTTCAGCTACAGTTGTTTACAACTGTCTTCATCACTAAGACATTTAAAGGATCCATTCAGACACCCTCCCTGAAATGTGACAAAATTTCTTCTTCAAAGTGTCAGCAGAATTCTTAAATAAATGCAGTTACCAGCCATTCCCTGCGTATTTTTAACATCTGTTGAGAATTATTGTATCAGCCTACCCAAGTGTGGCCAAACTACAGTCTGGCTGGATCTGTCCTGTGGTACAGGTGTGAGTGGCTTACAGATAAATCATTGAAATATATAATATATGTGGTATTATTAAGAAGATGATGATGCTATTTTACATTGCCACGAGGTGTTATCTAACAAATAAATAAATTAGCCAAGCTTTTTCCATAAGCATAGTAACAGTCAAGCAGTGCTGCTATATAGAGCGGTAAGTGTGTATAATTTTAGATGCTTGCTTGCCTCCATCTAGCATTTGCATGTTTAAAGAGCATAGGTTTGCTGATATTATCACTAATGGATTTGGCACCCTGAAGGTGGAATTCAGGAGTGACTTTGGATCTGAGGACATTTCAATATGGAGTGCCATTTACAAATAAGAAATTGAACTCCAGTACAATGGCAAACTGCAAAATGTGTTTTTCACCATTATTTTGTTTGATTTGTGCAGACTATTACTCGGGATTGGTTTCCAAGGATTTGTAAGAGTGCTGTGCATATAGTATCTTTATTTCCTAGCATTTATAATTGTGTGCAAGACTTTTCAAAAATGAAAATTACTCAAAGCAAATAAAGGTGTGTACCAGCAGATATTAATCTTGACAATTAATTAGCTGCTGTGGCATCCAGCATCTCAGTTGCTGTTAAGTTTGTGTAGAAGCAAGCAGCTTCATGTGCATCACTAGAACAATGTCACAGAGAAATAATTTTTCTTTAAAATTACTCTATTATTAGTGTTTGAGCATTGCTCTTAACAGGTTTTAATAAACTGACCTCAGGGTCATCTGGTGTTTTTGATAAGTAAAGTGTGTCAACTGCATAGCTGCAGTAGCTTATCTTGTCTTTCAAAATAATATGTAGGCAAAGGAAATGGATGAATATTGTTGACATCTCTGACATCTCTCAGAAGAAACTCAATAGCAATTGTCCACTCCAAGTGAGACCACGTACATCTTTCGAACTACTATGTGGTACTACAGGTATTACCGCTTTATTCATGTGAACACTCCCAGTAGGTGTAAAGAGAAATAGGCGACATCATTCTGAGCAGTGAAAGTTCACTTTCTAAGATGGATGAATGGTCTGAATAGCTTCCAGGTACATACATGCATACAGTTTTTAAGGTTTTTCTTTCTACAGTACATGTTAAGGTTGCTTTGCAACAAACTACTTACAGTACACAGTACTAACGTGAGGGGCATGTGAATCCCCAAGAGAAAAAAAAAACGTAGAATAATTTCATATAAAGTATAAATAGGTAATAATCCTTCCATGAAAAGGCAACAATAAAGGAGAAAAAACGGTACTACTAGTTTTATTAGAAAGGATAACATAATATATACTGTTCATAGGAACAATGTTAACTGAAATAAAGAAACAAAATATCATATAAACAATTGTTTACAGAAACATTAAGTTAAAGATAATTGAATCTCAAAAACATAATAGTTGTGAAAATTGGGCTGCATCTTAGACCTTGGTTCAATATCCCTGGTTCAAATAAACACTTTTATTTACTGAAATACCTTTTCACGGGTATTTCACAGGTTTTCACAGGTCTGTTCAAACCACAAAACTGCTGTTCCTGCATTTCACAGGTTATCTTTATCTTCTTTTTCTCCTGACTCCCCTATGTGAGGCAGAGCGGCCACTTTTATGCCAGACCTGGGAATATCCTAATACTGCATCTAGGAAGCTCCACCAGGTCAGATGGAACCATATTAAAACAGGGAAGCCTTCCTCCCTGCAGCTCCCCCAAGAAGCACAGTAGGGAAAGTCATTGGGATTATAGCTTTCTTGCAGCCCTGTGAGGAGATCCACCAGAGGGATGCTGCCACCCACCATATTGGAGGTGCACACAACACTGGCAGGCAGTGACCTTCTGCTCCTCCATTATAATAATGTGATGTTTTGTAAGTGAAGTTTAGGATTTAGCTTTCTGCTGTAGGTTAGGGGATCACACCCCTCTTAGAAGAGACTCTGGGTTGCTTAATGACTGCACTTAGAGATAGCAGATGCATAGACAGGATAAAGAGTGACAGGAAAGAAGGAGGGGAGTAGGAGGTTGTGGATAGAGAGCAAGAGGGACGGGATTGCAGAGTTATTGTCATGTTTGTTGGGATGGGTAAAGTGTTTAATTATTGACCATTTCCATTTGAGGGCTGTTGTTGTGTTCAGATATGTATGCTTTGTAATGTTTGTCCTTCCTGAGCTGCCTTAGAGAGGGGCGTTCCCGATGTAGGTAATGTATCTGCCATAAAAACATACAGCGAAGTTCATCCTGCCTGTTTAATCCTATGGTAGCATAGCTGGTAAGTTTATATTTGTAAAATGTTACAGTTCTGTACTGCTACTTATAGTTTAAATCTGTTATCAAACTGTTTGTTATTTGTTTGCTAAATATTATATTTCTTTACTTGTAGTTTCACACCTGCTCTTTATTAATAAACTAGAGATTTGTACACCTCGTGTCAAGTCAGTCTCCGGGTCGTCATATTGATGAAGGGAGGAGTTTAGCTGTCTGAATATCTATTACCACGTAATAGTGAGATCAGAACAGTTATAAAGAAGTGAAAAACAGAATAGTGGCATTTTTTCTATTAGAGGTGTGCCATGTGATCCCAAGAGGCTAGGGGAGGGTTAATGCCTGTTTTCAATAAAAACTGCATCTGTCGAGCTTGACATTTCAACAACCAGTTTTATCTCACACTCTCCTTAGTCGCTACAATATTATCCTGAATGGGAAAGGGAATGCCCACCTATCCATTCAGCGTGCCCAGCCATCCATTGGAACCATCCATTATGAGGGCCTCCTGACAGTATGTTACAGACAGAATGCCAGCCAAACCATCTTTTATTACAGAATATAAAATTACTAAAACTCCAAAAAAGAAAATGAAAAGCCATCAAATTTTCCATTATAGATACTGGAATATTAGTGGCGTCTTCCAAGGGGAACAGAGGTCAATGAAAAGTTTGCATACACAATGAAAATGAACCTCATTTGAAATCAGTAGGTGAAGGCCATAAGACCAAGCCTGAGGGAAATCATACTGAATTTAAGATCATATCTGTAGATCTCTGCCTTAGAACCAAGTGGGCAAAGGTTAGCTTTTCACCAGAGTCAAGACTGTATTGATTGACATTAGAAAAGTTAAGAAAAGCACCAGTCATAAATATGTACACTCCCAATTCATAATTCAATAACTGGATCAAAAAGTTTTTACTTAGAAACACAGGGACAACAGCCTATTTAAATCTATAACAAAAGGAATAAAAACTGAGCTCTTCATTCTATTACCAATGTTTGTCTAGTGAGATTGCATGGTTAAATGCTTGGTTTTTATACCCCTGTTAGCAATGGGTGTGGCTGAGATAGTCCGACCCACTACATAGAAGGGGAGTCCACAGACTTTGGGCAATGCAGTGTATAGATTGTTTTTTTTTTCATTATTGTTATTTTTTTTAGTGGAATTATTACCTATTTATTCTTTTTACAAAATGTAGTTGCTACTTTGTTGTTTCTCACCATCTTTTCTTATATGGGTTTATATAATAGACAGTTTTCTCAGGTTTGTGAGTATTTCCATACATTTCCCATCATAAAGTCTAACAGATATGAGATGGAAAAGATCTAAAGTATTCTTAAACAACTTGCAACAATT
Organism: Erpetoichthys calabaricus; assembly: GCF_900747795.2. Lineage (NCBI taxonomy): Eukaryota > Metazoa > Chordata > Cladistia > Polypteriformes > Polypteridae > Erpetoichthys > Erpetoichthys calabaricus. Next base: position 122,782,911 of record NC_041394.2, read on the forward strand.
CCTGCAGTAGTGCCTAACATTCTGTTACCAAGATCTATTCTGTCTGTATTTGTCCCACTCAAAGCCATCATTTGATACGTCGCTAAGATCTCTCCTGTGAACACCACTTCCAGGTATGTGGACATTAAAATTTCTTTTTTTGTCATTTTAAACAACATCTTCTTGATGACTATTCCCAAAATAGCAACCGAGATACATTAAAACATGCCTTAAAGGCACACTAGAACATGTAAGGCCCTATAGCACCCCAAAGTCACAATCTTAGAAGTGAACCATTCATTGACATCTTTTCAAAATATACAGCATATCCCCTGCTATGACATGCATGTACAGTAATTACTCTTATCATTCAGCAAGTGCAAAGAAATTTTCTTTACACTGTCCCAGTCACCAAATATGCTTACCTTTTTCAGTTCCATCAGTAGCTCCATAACTATTCATTCTTTCCTTTTTGTGTCCCAAAATACCTCCCCAATATGCATTATTAACAAACAATCAACAAGAAAAATAAATATAGATTAGAATAACATTGAGACAGCACATTACTTTTCAGGTGAAATGTTTTTCCTTACAATAATTATTGTGAGCAAAATGAACTAAAGAACTAAAAATTATAGGAACGTTAGTTACTAAAAATACAAAGTAGTACTAGGAAAACTGGAAATAAAGTTAGCTAAATGGTTCACACAAATCACAATGTGAGAAAAGAAAGATTAAGGTACTTTGCATAAAAAAGGCATTGTATTGTAACAGTAGAAACTTGTGTAAATTACTTGATAAAGACAATGTCTTACGATAACAGTACTGGTAATCATAAACAAGGATTATTCAAGAGCATGAATTTTTTTTAAATAGAAAAGGAATTCCAATATTTACAAAATTTAGTTTCATTCATATTTTTTTCGATCAAAAAGTAGCTTGGCTAATGCTTCTAGAATATGCTCTGACCCACCATGACCCTGAATTGGATTAAGTGGTTCTGAGGATGTAGCATTGTGTAAAAACTAGCTTTTTGAGAGCAGACATAACAGAATAAATATATGGGAAAGAGCAATTTGTGGGGGGAGCAATTGCAAAAAGGTAGATAATGGTACGTACAACCATATAAAGAATAGAAATGTGACAGGTAAAGATGATGTCCCATATACAGTATCTCACCAGCCTGCCCCACGAGTAACATTCCACAAAATATAAATGCACTGGCCAACAAAGACAGTTCCAGTAGAATGCCACAAAATGGCATCAAATCTCAATGACTGACAACAATTTATCCAGCAAGATCCAGCATGGTTTACTGCAAGACAGGGAGAAGCAAGACAAAATGGGAACATCCCACCAACAGTGAATTAAAATGCCTATTCAATATGACAAAATATGGTTCGCTTTTTGCTACTTGTAGACTATGCAAGTAGTTACATATGAAGTAACAAGGTTTTAGGGACTGGCAGGAGTTTTTTGCCCATGATAATAAATGGATTATGAGCCAGCTTAGACTTTAAAGAGCCATTCTCTGGTAACTGTGTGCTGAGTAGGCCCTGGTATTGAAAAGACAGACTACTCGAAATCGGACTACACTTGTTCAAATCCAGCTGACTTTCTGGTAAAAGATACATACCAAAGGAAACTTGCTAACAGTTCAAGAATAGCTCATCCAAGTTTAGCTCCATCATGCTCACGGTGCTGGAAACCATAAACTGATTGACGAGGCACTACATTCAGGTTCCATAAGGTGTGGGTGTACAACTCAACATAAAAAGGCAACTACTTGCAGCAATGTCCAGTTTTCCTAGTTTAATTGGGGCAACTGGCAGGAATGGTAGTGTGGTTTCAATCTAAAGTAAAATAATAGATTATAGAATGCATGTTCTGCTTATTTTTTATTATTATTTTATTGATATCAAAATTAAATACATGTAAATGTTTGTTTTGTAGTGTAGAAGAGCTGTGAGTTTCTATAAGTACAAACAATAAAACAAATTCTCAACAGTTGAAGTATAGCAAACAAATCATATTTTGTATTCTAAATAATGGCTTCAGTGCTTATACATATTAAGCTAAATATTTTTGGGCTGATGCTGTTCCAGGTGGCACTTATATTTAGTTTATATCTCTTCATAGCTATAATTGATAGCATAGGCATAAAGAGAATAAAAATAATTACATTCCATAAGAGTGTTATTCTCTGTGTTAATGGCATTGAGCTGTATTCGGTAATTAATGAATCACGTTCAACTTCACTTTGAAAGATCTGTCTTTACATCTGGACCTAAAATGTGTAAATTTAGTAATACATAAGCTTAAGATATACAGTACGCTTATAAATGTGTTTATTTTATTGTAAAAACAAAAACTGTGTTTACTGCCTACACAGGAATTTAAAGACCGGTCGATAATACAAATATAAATCAAGGTGCCATGTCAATTTTTAGTATAACTTTTTCTCAGTTGAACAAATTTGGACCCATTGACCTAATTAAATTAAATGCACTTACCAAAAATGGGAAAATGTAACAGTGACAGAGGTCTACAGTACCCAGATTTACACAGCCGAACAATGAGTCGTGTTTATTACAAAAATCATCCTGGCCACAAATGGACATTCAAACAAATGGTGCAGGTTGAACTGATGCAGTGAGTTTCCTCAGTGAAAGGACATTACATTAAAAAGGAGACCTTGGAGTGACCAAGTAAGTGCAATTTATATCTTCCAAATAGACGTCTCCTCACTTGCAGTCCATTGTTAAGCTCAGTATTCTATTAGACTTTTTAATAGCTCTGGTAATTCGGGATTCAACAAATTAATTTAGAACTTTCTAGATTAGTAAAGGTTATGAAGTGAGTGATGCTATCAATGAGTTTCTTCAGGAGATTCTCCTCCTTCCGAGGGTACCTCCATCTAAAGCCAGTCTCATGCATCGCATTTCTTTATATAAATGTACAGTATGTCCTCCATTTAACCATGTTGTTCTTGCTTATTGTTTCCATATAATTGTGCATCCAGTTATATGACAGTCATTTACTACCTTGGATTAATCTGGCTTTTGCTTACTGTTGATTTTCTTTGCTTATGTACAGCTGTTGTATATAATATTTCAACTGAAACCTTTTATTTGAAAGGCTTTCAGCAATGTCAGGCTATTGCAGTTTCTATGCTTGTTTATTTCTTACTTTGCCATTTACTTTTCACTGCTACCAATTGCTTTTCTTTACCTTTATTTTGCTTTTGCTTTGGATATTATGGCTATGTCACAATGTTACAAATGTGACCTGTGGATAAGTTCTGAAGTAATTAATTAGTTATTTAATTAATATTAAATTTCTTCAGTTTTTTTGTATCTTTTTCTAAATCTTAAACTATTCCTTAAATTAATGTTAATAAAAGCGATTTGTTGTGCAGTGTGGTCCCAGGGATGTGCCTATATGTTTAACTGGCATTTCTGAATTGTCCATTTATTAGCGTGACTGTGTGCAGGAGTGGACTCTGGTGTCCCATTCAGTGCTAGATCTGATCTTGTTCTTTTTCTTTTCACGACAAGCTTTGGCACCTAGGACCCTGAGAATATCATGTTCCTGTCAGTCTCTCCAATTGTTCATCCTTTCATGGCAGCATTAGCAGCAAAGCAGAAGCCAGCCGAGAAGGGAATGCCATTTCATCGCTTCTATACATGTCCATACTCACTGTTCTATCTCAGTAAGAATTTGCAAATTCTATATAGGTACCTCCCAAGGGAATTTGAATCCAGTCCTCAAAACTGTGAGACAAACAGAGCTATATTAATCATGTGAAATAATGAGCCTTGACACGCACGAAAAAGTTTGGGGCAGCCACCCGTATACTTAAGATTTGGCTGCAAAAAGAGAAAATAGGTTGCATAGTTGTGTACATATTGAGTCCAAGACAGAACTGATTAACAGAGGAAAGATGGCTGGGTTTTAAGGTCAGTCAGGGGAAGTGATGTCATCAGGCATGGAACTGGAAGTGATGTCATCGGGCAAGGAGCCGGAAGTGACGTCATTAGGCCTAGGACCGGAAGTGATATCATCGGACCCAGGCAGAATTTCCAGTGTTTGATCTGCAAGAATAACAGAGAAAGGATTATTGCACTCCAGCAACCCCTGGCCAGCTGTGGAATTACCTTCTTTTGAGCCCTTTAGCTGTCTCCCATGTGCACGTGTTTGACAACCACAACATTAAGAGTCTACTTCAAGATAGAAAAAAATATTACTAATACTTTATATTGAATTATCCTGTGATGATCTGTGCCAATTGCTACTGTGAAAAAGTAGCAATTATGTGCATTATCTACCCTGATTTGTAATGTGTAAAAGTAAACATTGCTGCAAAATAAGGGTTGTGAAAATAACACAGAAATGTTTGTTAAAATGTACAAGATATGAAAAGGAATAAAAGATTCACAGCAAATTCAGCTGCAGGCCAGAGTAAGGTAGGTTTTGAGAGTGCCCATAAAATAGAAAAACAGTGAAATAGAGATAGTGAAGCTGAAATGGTTTAGGGATGACAAATGTGCTTTCACCATTTTCATGATATACTTGGAGCAAACCGAGGCTGAGAACTTAATGAACAGAAGAGAGGGGTGACAACTAAACAAAGAGAAGATTTTTACTGGGAATAATTCACAACTATAATTACATGGTTTATTTTACCTTAAAAAATTGAAACATTTTGCTTGCAGCCGCATTCCAGCTTCTGAATCAATTAAAAAAAATTATCTGCTGTCGACAAACATACACTGTCTTTTCCTTTCCACTGAAAAGAAGCATTGGACCTTAAAAGTGAGTATGTATGACCCCTTCACCTCCAAGGTCATCTTAGATGCTCTTCTGTGATTATTCACAGTCTCTCATACATTTCCATCTCAACATAATAATTGACTGACATGACTGGTCAGCCCTCCTCAGTTCTCATAAAGACCTCTCGTTCCTGTTTTATTTATTTATATTAATCTCTGGAAAGATAAATAGGGAGTTGTTGAAAAAGCACTAAAACTCTCTCTTGTGTTTTGAATGTTTTATATGCTTCTGGCCTTTTAATGAGACCAGCCTCAATTACCATCTTAATTAACTCATGCACTTTCCAGCGTATTTTATCTAGTCCATGTGTCAAATAGACATCCCAATTACAGCTTCCAAAACATTTCCATGGAAACCAATTGATTGTTTAATCAGCTGGCACAAGCCATACAATTACACAACAGGTGCTATTACTTCATATAGATATCTGTATTCCTCACAATTCACGCCATGGAGCTTTGATAATTTAAGAGTGTTTGTTCCCTGCTTACCTATGCTGTGAGTTTTGTTTGGCTATGGAAGCAAAGGTGCAATAATTCTTCTCTGCAGATACCTGCATGTTCCAATGTTAATATCTCCCTCCTATACAGATCACAAGGTAAAGAAAATTAAAATAAACACAAAAGTCTCCAATCATCAGCAACCTTGTAGAGAATTCTGTTTAAATAAATGCTTAAAACAACAGGTGTCTGGTAAAAAAAATATTTCTGTCACTGACATTATATGTGACCAAGAAACATGCGAGCTTCAATTTTTGTTCTTAAGTGTGCCAAGTGCGCTACTTGCTTCTCCATTTATCAGAATTGAAAAGCAGGATTTTCTTGTTTAAAATTCATCTCTTCCTACTTGCAAGCCATCATGTAATGCTGATGTTTTGGAGTCAAACACTAAATTATCTGAAATAAAGATTCTTTTAGGTTAAGTTCAAGTTAAATCAGTGAGATATTAAACAGAGTATGCTCATTTCCTTTCACTAAATAATGAACACTGGAGAACAGGAGAGGTATATAAGGAACTAATAATGGCACCATGTTCCTATTATTTTAATTTTTAAGTTGCAATTTATGTGGGTTATTGTGGTGAGTAGAGATTTGAACCTTAAAAACAAAGAATGAAGGTTCAATAAACCCTAAGGACTCAGTGTGTGACCATAAGTAAGTTACTTAACTTGCTTATGCTCCAGTTGTTAAAAACAAATCAATGCAAGTGTAAGTAGTGCTACGCATTTACCTCCAGGCTCATCTGAAGAGGTACTACCACTCCATGTTGAGAGGGGGAGCTCATGTTAACCTTCTCCACTGTTTTCCTTTCAACAACATGAAAAGATGCTCAGTGAAGGCAATTGACCCTGTCCCTTCCAGTTTTCTGCCTTTACACCCTGCCACTGCCAGAAGGAGGCAGTCAGTTCTGAACCAACTGCACCACAGAGCAGAGGTTCCCAAAACCTAGTGAAGATTACCAAAGCGAAACAGCTTACTTTGCCTGTTATTTATTCATTCTATTACCTGTATTGGCATACATAGTAGCTCTTTTATTTAATTTTGTGACTATATTAAATACGGTTAACTGTGTTGATGCTCCAAACTTTTCTTGTGGGAACCTGCAGTGCCGTATTTGTAATGATGTTAAATGCAGAAAACATACTAAAAATAATAATGGTTGTGATTTAGACATCTATAATTAATTAGTTCATTAATTTAATTTATATAGTGCTTTTTCTAACCTATTAAAAGCAGTTTAGATAGACATTGGGGAGCCACTTCAACCAACACTAATGTATAGATATCCACCTGGGTGATCTGGTAGCAGCAATTCTTACTCCACTACGCTGACCCCACATTAGCTATTAGATGGTGACAGGGTAAAAAAGGGAGAGAGGATGATTAGGTGGCCAGAATCACCAGGCCATAGGTGGACAATTTAGCCAAGAAATTGGGAAGCACTCTACTCTTTTTCAACGATGCCCAGGAATCTTTCATGATCACAGAGAGTCAGAACCTAGGCTTTACACCTCATTCAAAGGATGTTGCCAGTTTTTACAGCATAGTGTGTCCCCACTGCAGTGGGGTACTGGGATCCACACAAAGACCACAGGGTAACTATAACCTGATGGCCTCACCAACACCTCTTCCAGTAGTAACCCAAGCTTTTTCGAGATGGTCTCCCATCTGAGGACAGGCTAGGCCCAGAAATGCTTAGCTTCAGGTGAATTACCTGATTTACCTGATCTAAAACACTCTGCTTATTTAGTAATGTACTGTATGCACACATTTGCTTACCATTGATTCCCCTAAACCCAGTTAATGGTCGCAAATGTCAGAGGCTATCCTGGCAACATCAGTTATAAAGCAGGAGCCAATGTTAGATGGACAAACACTGATCAATCTGAGGCCAATTTAGAGTAGTTTATTAACCTAACGTCATTGGGATGTAGCACAAAAATATAATAATAATAATAATACATTTTATTTATATAGCACTTTTCCCATGCTCAAGGCTCTTCACAGAGTCCTAGAAAGAAGCAGCAGATATATGTAACAATGGATACAAATATGGCCTGAATAGAACACTAAAACAGATAGATACAGGTTATACAAAAACAGAATAAAAGACAATACAATACTAAATTCAATAGTAAAAGAAAGCCTAGTAAATAAAATTATTTGTGATATAACACACACGCAAATTATACTGAGTATCTGGACAGAGAGGAAAACTGAAAGAGGAGGCAGAATGCCAGGTTAGGTTAAACGCCTTCCTGAACAGATGAGTTTTAAGTTGTTTTTTGAAAGAATGAATGGAGTCAGCTGATCTAATTAATTATGGGAGGACATTCCAAAGTCTGGGCACTATACTGCTAAAGGTCCTGTCACCCATAGAGTGCAGGTTAGTGTGGGTCACAACAATTTTGCCAGAATCAAAGGACCTTAGTGGCGAACATGAGCATAGTGATGGAGAAGGTCACTGATGTAGTCCATTGCAAAGCCATTTAATGCTCTGTAGGTTATTAACAGAGTTTTATATTCAATCCTGTAAGACGCAAGCCAGTGGAGGCAAAGCAGCATGGGTGTTATGTGCTTGCTGTTGCTGGTCCATGTTAGGACTCTTGTAGCACAGTTTTGAATCAACTGGAACTGTGATATGAGATTAGAAGTGTCACCTGCCAGTATGGAGTTACAATAATCGATGTGGGATGCGCTAAAAGCATGGACAAGTTGCTCAGCGTTAGAAAAAGAGAGGAATGAGCGAACACAGGATATGTTACAGAGGTGAAAGTAAGAAAAGTTTCTTAATGTGTTTTATGTGGGTGGAATAAGAAAGGGAGGAACCAAAAATGATACCAAGATTCCTTGCATTAGAAAGTCTGATGGGATCACCGTCAAGAGTGACTGAAGATGAGGTCATTTTCTTAAGTTGCACTTTACTACCAGTTTGCAGGAGTTCAGTTTTGATGCAATTTAATTTTAAAGAGTCCTGCTCCATCCAAGTTATAATTTCACTGAGGCAAGTTGTTAGCTGAGAAAGCCCTGATGAACTTTGCTTTTAACATTGAAATAAAGTTGAGTATCATCTGCATGACAATGATAACCCAGCCCATAGCTACAAATGATATGGCCAGTGGGAAGCACATAGAAACAGAAAAGCAAAAGGCCAAGGACAGAGCCCTGGGGAAACCCTTGTGTGACCAGTGCTGAGATAGATCTGCTGTTCCCAAGACTAACAAACTCTTACCCATCGGGCTGATAGGACTTAAACCACTGGAGGGCAGTGCCAGAAATACCCAGCATGTTCTCCATTCTGGACAGTAGAATGTAATGTCTGACAGTATCAAATGCTGCACTAAGATCTAACAGAATTAATATGCTGGTTTGTCCAGAGACTTCTGCCATAAGCAAATCATTAGTTACCCAAAGCAGAGCAGTTTCACAGCTGTGCTGTACCCTGAAGCCAGACTGAAAGGGTTCCATCAAATTATTAGAAATTAAGGAATTGGTGAACTGGGAGGCTACAACACACTCAAGAACTTTTGACAGAGAAGGTCAGTGAGTAATGGGCTGAAAATTGTTAAGATTGTCAGCATCAAGACCAGACTTTTTTAACATTTGAGTTACAGAAGTGATTTTAAAACTGGCTGGCACAAAGCCGGTGTCAAAGGATGTATTTATTATTGTTGTAACAGTCAGGATTATGACATTAAAGCAGGATTTAAGAAGTGTTGGGGGAATGGGGTCCAGTACACAGGTAGTGGTCCTCATCTTACAAAACAGGTCATTAACAAATGCAGATGTGACTGGTGAAAATTTAGAAAAAGAGCTGGATGGAGTGGAAAGACAAAATCAATGCTCTAAGTGTTGCTAACAGATAAGCCATATGTGAAGATCAGGTCCAATATATGACCACCAGAGTGAGTAGGAAAATCAATATGTTCCACCAACTGAAAACAGTCCAGTAAGGATAGGAATTAATTTCTAAGCTTACATGTAGTAATGTCAATATGAATGTTGAAATCGGCAAGAAGGATCACTCTCTGCTAAAGTGAACTTAAGTGGGTTAATTAATTAATTAATTCTATGTATTTATATAGCGCTTTTCTCACTACTCAAAGCACTCAGCAATTGCAGGTTAAGGGCTTTGCTCAAGGGCTCAACAGAGAAGAGACCCTATTGGCATTTACGGGATTCGAACCAGCAACCTTCCAATTGTCAGTGCTTATCCCTAGCCTCAGGGCCACCAGTCAGATCACATAGAAAAGACACATTGTATTTTAGGGGATGATAGACAACAATGAGCAAGAAGAAAGAAAAACTAATTCAGATATTGGGAAGCATGCAGACTCCACACAGGGTGGACCTGGGTTGGGAACTGAATCCAGGATTTAGGAGCTGTTACAACAAATAACACATTAACCATGCCACTCTATAAAAATGTAATTATGATTGAACAAGTCATATAGATACCATGAAAAATATTCATCCTCTGTTTTCCAAACCAACTTATTGTATTACAGGGTTATAGAAACCTATAACCTATCCCTGAGTGCAATCCTAGAAATAATACCAATCCATTATAGGACAGATATTCACACTTGTTGATAAAATATAACAAACATATATTTTTAATAAGAGTATCCCGTCCAAGCTGAAATGGGAAAGTCATAATGGCAAAATATTAAATCAGGACCCGCCACTTAAGAAAAACAGAGACAGAAAATTTGGGAAGCGAGAAGTCAATCAATGCCAAAACAGCTAAAGCTAATGCAAAAGTCAAATAACAAAACAAAAAGATCTATTTTCCTAAATTTCTTTTTAAATCACTACTACTCTCTAAATGTTGGTGTCACAGTTCAAAAACTTTTGAAATTGCTGATAGCATACCTCAAACGTAAATATCACTGGGGTGATGACATCACGCACCATGACTTCTGATCACCATGGGATAGTAACAGGAGTTGATTACTATTGACAGCATGGATGGGGTTTCTCAAAAATCAATACAATGACACTGATTCAATAAGAAACAAAATAAAGATAAAAATAATAATAACATAATTAATTCATAAACAAATGTTCAACATATATACAAAATCATAACTGCATCTTCCAAAACCTCAGAATCATATCAGAGGGAGGACATGCAAATTATATCTCAGAGAACAACCAAGCTGTCATTTGAACCATATACTGTACCAGCAGTGCTAATGACGGTGACACCCATTATCAAATATGTAAATCTGTTTTTTTTTTTGTTTTTAATATATTAGTCATTGAAAACATTAAAACGAAGACAGTGAGGGAGAAAAAGCTAACACCGTTTCAAAACACTAAAGATAAACTCCCTGAATTAAAGTATTTATAGAGATGACAAGTTTAGAAAATTCATTGTTTTTTTTCTAATGTGTCCTTTTATGATTATTTGTTTTTTTTCAGTCCCAAGTTTTATGTATTTGCATATGTCATCTTTCAAAAAGATGCATTTCCCTACCTGTTTTTTCTTTTAATCATGAGCCTTTGTTTTCCTTATTACACAGCAAAGAAAAGGGCTGCTTGTGTCTTGCAAATAAAAGATGTTCGACTTTGGAGTTACTGAAAAACTATTCTGGATATGTGAGATCCATTATTTGACACATGAATTTCACTCATTTTTTATTCTTGATGCTGTCAAAAATGCAAAATATTGTCAATAGCAACACTGAACTATACCTTCTTCACGACAAAAGAGTAGCATACGTGAGACAGCTGAATATATTTAGAAACCATTCAGGGTTCTGGACAAAGTCATATTTCAATATATGCTTACTATCACACATCAGTGTATTTCTTTTCAAACAGCAGCAATGATTTACTGCAGATTTCACTAGGAAACAGGAAGCGCTGTTTCAGTTAGTGTGGACTGGGAAGATAAAACTGTCATACATGAAATATTTTAACAATAAATGCTTTATTTTCCTGAATGTTACTTCATTAAATGAGGCTATATATATATATATATATATATATATATATATATATATACACACTAGCAAAATACCCGCGCTTCACAGCAGAGAAGTAGTGTACACATATCTAGATATACATATATATACATATATATATATACAGTATATATATATATATATACACATCCACATATATATACATATATATATATATATATATACACATATCAACATATATATACACATACATATACACACATACATACACACACACATATACATATATACATATACACATACATACATACACATACATATATATATATATATATACACATACAGACACATATACATATTTACATATCTACATATATATATATATATCTACATATATATATACACATATATATATACATTCTACATATATATATATATACACATATACATACCTATCTACATATATATATATAGCCAAATCCCCACGCTTCGCAGTGGCGAAGTACTGCTTTTAAATTTTTAAATATGTGTATATGTATATATATATATATATATACTGTATATATATAATGTGTGTGCATATGTATATATACACCTTCTTCCAGATCGGCCCCAAGGCGTTCATATTTTTCCAAAGCAGTTCTGGTCTCCATCGGCATCTGTAGCTGAGTCGAAAAACACCATCCCATACTATTAGTTAACGATTAACACATTTCTGTATGTATTGTAAGCATACAATACAACTGATAATATGTTGCGCTTATTTATCTGGTGTACCAACATTTTTGCGCGTTTAATGGCTGAAATCCAACGTGGTTTGTGCCCTTCAGAATGAAAACAGTTTGCATTTACCTTTTTAATAAAAGGCAAGCTTTTAAGCCTGAGAAATCACCCCGTAAATGCACACGTTTAATTGCACATGTGTTAATATGTATGCTTACACACTGTTTCTTCTTCATTGAGGTTTTCTCTAGCATGTAGATCGGGGTAATTACATTCACGGCATTCATAGTCTGAATCACAATCTGATTGTATGGGTGGTTACCTACCAGGTAACGCTTATGATTGGCCAGCAAGTCAGCTAACATCTGCCACGGTGCCTTCAGTTGTGAGAAGCAGATCATAGAATGGTTGAAAATAGTTTACTGTCAAATAATGCAAAGAGTACGCGACACGTGTTTCGCCCTAATTCTTGGCTCATCAGGCGTACACACTCACTGCACTCCCTTACGGGAATCAAACCTCGGACGTCAGCGCTAGAGGGGCTTCGCAGCGATGAAGTATTGCTTTTAAATTTTAATTAAGAAGAAAACAAAACCTTTTTAAATTGAGGGAAAATATACCAATAACAATTTGTTAAGGATCTGTTTTTTTGTGAAGCTGCCTTTACACAGCCTGTCCGCTGTTTTATAAATGAACGCCATATAAGGCCATCCTTTCTCCTTCACAGTCAGTTCACGTGATTACGTGGGAGGCGTGATGACGCGATACGCAACCCCCGCAACCCCGCCTCCCACGGCCAGCAAGCTGCAGTCCATTACTGTATATGGACAAAAAAGAGGCTCCAGTTATGACCGTTACGCTTTGAATTTCGAAATGAAACCTGCCTAACTTTTGTAAGTAAGCTGTAAGGAATGAGCCTGCCAAATTTCAGCCTTCCACCTACACGGGAAGTTGGAGAATTAGTGATGAGTGAGTGAGTGAGTGAGGGCTTTGCCTTTTATTAGTATAGATCTATATATATATATATATATATATATGCCAATTCCCAGCATCTGCAGTCTTAGTATTTTTTTCAGTAAAAGTAATTTTTCATGTTGAACAGTTGGTAATTGTTGTATTGTTGCTTTGGAAAGGTGGCACAGTAGGCTGATTGACTCACTCTTTGCTTCAATACAGGGACATCAGGGGACGTGACATTCTGAATGTGTACACTTTAAATCAGCATGCTTTCTGTGGGATGAACGGGCTGAGAATGAATAATCCCTGTCTGTTAGTGTGAACAGTTTAAACATTATGAGACTGATTGTAAAATGGCTGTTAATGGTTTTGGGTTCTGCAGGCAGATGACCTTTTAAAGTAAAGAGGTTAGGAGCTGATAGCACATCGTCACACCCACCACATGACAAACCAACTGGATTGCGACTCGAGTGCAGTGGGTGACACGTCAGCACCCCACTGGAACAGTTTGAGGCATTTTTACAGTGGTTCTCCTCGCATAATTAAAAGAATTGTCTTGCCATTACTTCATTTTGCACAAGGTCTGCAAATAAGACATGTAGGTTCTCACAAACCCAAATCACTGGCAGCTTTAATCCCTCTGCATCACAGATACTCATTTGTGTCTTAAGGGGCATCTTTGCAAAGATGTTCCAGCAGCCCAGTCCTGTCCACAAGTCACACAATTCTCTGAATGGCTCTTATTGATAAAATTGTTAACGTGTTTTTTGTCTGACTGTGGAAACTGTCAGTAAGTTAATCAGCCCCAAATAAGAGCACGAACAATTATGGTATTCTAATAACAATACATTTCAGTATCTAACACACTGGAGGCCATCAAAGTTTTTACTATATTTGGTTTTCTTTTGCAGAGATTACAAAATCAAATTTAAACAAGTACACTTCTGAGCACATTAGAAAGAGATTTAGTGATTCACCCTATCTTTTTTTAACTTTTTTTTATGATTAACTTACAATCTAATGGACTAAGCAACTGTTTTCATTTTCATTTTGGGCAGATTTATTCATTTAGTTTTATTTTTCAATCATTTAAATCGAGACTGATTTCTAGCTCAACTGCTGATTTGGTTGTGTATGGACTGTTTTTCAGCCTATCCCCGCTTTGAAACTTACCTGGCTTTTTCTCCAGACATCTGAGTTGTCTGCGTCTTCACTTAACATGTGGACCAGTAGGATATTTGTTTGGTTTGGGTTTGTTTGGTCCCTCCTGTCGCTCGCTATCCTACCTGCGACAGGCCTGCTTCAGTACTCAGCTGCCGAGCTCCTCCAACTCTGCTTCCACCTGTCTGAGCCTCCGCTGACTGGGCTGTATCTCCACCCAGACATTGTATTCCTCCCTCCTCTGAGATACATCCACCGTGGGTCTCGCCGGAGTATCCAAGCTCAAGTTCAAAAATAATAAACTCCATCTGGTCCAGTTCTCGACGTCCTCCATGAAAATATCGTGAGAAGTGGAAAGTCCTGCCGTTGTCTCTTCCTGCTTTCAGTTCTTTTGAATCTCTTGTGTGTCAATTAACTGGACCTATTCCTACTATTATTGCAACTGTTTACCGGCCCCCTAAATCAAATAATGACTTTCTGAATGACTTTGCTGTTTTTCTTAAACACTTATCTACTGTTTCATCAAACATAATACTTCTGGGGGATTTCAATATACATATGGATAATATCAATGTCCCTATTACTAAAGACTTTACATCCTGCCTTGAGATTTTTGGATTCCAGCAGCATACTGATGTTCCCACTCATTCCAAAGGACATACTGTATCTTGGACTTGATTTGCTGTTCTGGAGTTACCCCGCTTGATTGTACTGCAGATGAACTCCCCATAACTGATCACTTTCTTATTTCATTCAATGTTAAACTTGTACTTTCCAATACTAAGCTTTCCCGTCAAATGTCTTTCTGTAATATTAAGAATATTAACTTAGACTCTCTTTCCTCTAGTATTGATTCTCTTATGGACATTCATAATTTATCCACTCCTGAAGAACTGGTCTCACACTATAACACTGGACTTAATGGTATTCTTATCTCTGTCGCTCCATTAAAAACTAGATATGTTTCTTTCTCCTTTTCTGCTCCCTGGTTCACACCTGAACTTCGGCTTTTGAAAGCCAAAGGCTGTATAAAAAACTGGACTCTTTGTTCACAAAGAGATGTACAAAAACCATATACTTTATTACAAGGACTGTATTGCCCAAACTAAATCTAACTATTACACTCACATTATTTCTTCCAATGAAGGCAACACCAAGTCATTGTTTTCACTGCTTAATAATATCACACAACCCCCGGATTCTTTACCTTCTCACCTTTACTCAACTGATTTTTGCAATACCCTTATGTCCTTTTTTAATGAAAAAATCCAGAATATTCATCAGTCTCTCGGTATGGATTCCTCCAGTACTTCATTTGAATTTCACCCACCAACTCACTCATTTTCCTCTTTGCAGCTTCCTGCTTTCTCAGAAATCTCAGATCTTGTCTGTAAGTCTAAGCCATCCACCTGTCAACTGGACCCCCTCCCTATAGTTCTAGTCAAAGCCTGCCTCCCCTCTCTGGTCCCTCTTATTTCTGCTATAATCCACTCTTCTCTCACTCCTGGTACTGTTTCTTCATCTTTTAAAACTGCTGCAATAACCCCAATACTGAAAAAACCTGGTGCCAATCCAACTAATTTCAGTAATTTTTGTCCTATTTCTAATCTACCCTTCATTTCCAAAATTCTTGGAAAAATAGTGGCTATTCATCTTCATTCTCATTTATCTCAAAATAATCTGTATGAACAGTTCCAGTCTAGTTTTTGACCCCTCCACAGTACAGAAACGGCACTTATAAAAATTACTAATGACCTCCTTATGGCAGCTGATTCTGGTTTAATTTCTATTCTCATCCTCCTTGATCTGACTGTAGCCTTTGACACTATTTGTCACACTACTCTTCTCAATAGATTATCTTCGATTGGCATTACCCACACCCCACTAGACTGGTTCAGATCCTACCTCTCAGGCCGCACTCAGTTTGTTTAGCTTAAAACTTTCACATCCCAACCCACTGCTGTTACTTCAGGTGTGCCCCAGGGTTCTGCCCTGGGGCCCCTCCTTTTCATTATTTACCTCCTTCCCCTTGGTAATATCTTTCGTAAATATAACAATAGCTTCCACTTTTATGCTGATGACACCCAGCTCAATCTCACTAGCAAACCTACTGCTTCCTTTCCACCCTCCTCACTTATTGATTGCATAGCAGAAATCAAATCCTGGTTTTCTTCAAATTTTCTTAAATTAAATAGTGACAAAACTGAGGTTTTCCTCATTGGTTCAAAATCAACATTATCCAAATCTGATCACTTTTCATTTGTTATTGATAATTCCTCTGTCTCCCCTTCCCCACAGGTTAAGAGTCTGGGTGTCATCCTTGATAGTACTTTATCCTTTCAGTCCCACATCAATAACATCTCCCGGTCTGCATATTTCCACTTGTGTAACATTAATCGTATTTGCCCCCCCCTCACTCTCCACACCACTGCTATCCTTGTTCATAGCCTTGTCACTTCTCATCTGGATTATTGCAATTCCCTTTTTTTTTGGTCTTTCTCGCAAATCTCTTTATAAGCTTCAACTGGTCCAGAATTCAGCTGCCCGCATCATCACTACAACCCCCACTATTCACTCCCATTTTGCAGCAGCTTCACTGTCTTCCAGTTAAGTTCCATATTCAATTCAAAGTTCGTCTGTTAACCTTTAAGGCTATCCACAACCTTGCCCCTCCATATCTGTCTGACCTACTCCATGTTGCCATTCCCTCCCGTACCCTTAGATCATCTTCCTCTATCCACTTGACTGTCTCCTTCATCTGTTTTACCACTATGGGGAGCAGAGCATTCAGTTGCTCTGCTCCCCAGCTCTGGAACTCACTACCATCTAAGCTTAGAAATATTGAATCATTTTCACTTTTCAAATCTAAACTTTAAACTCATTTGTTTAAGACTGCTTTTTCTCTTTGATTACAATTGCTATGTCTGATTTTAATTTTTGTAATTTAGTTTTGTTTATGATCTGTGTTTTACCTATTGTTCGGTGTCCTTGAGTGTTTAGAAAGGTGCCTACAAATAAATAAAATGTATTATTATTATTATTATTAAACTGCTGTGCTCATGATAACATATTGCTTACAAGTCATTTTTGAAATATTCGGAGTCTTCATTTATTAATGATGCATATGCACAGATTTTTGCTTATTACTAGGCAAAGCATTTTAAGGGAAAGCATGATATTTATCAATATTAAAACATATTCCCATAAAGAGGTTTAAATCTTTAAGTTGCTTTGATCATGTGTATGCACAGTACCTTGAAAATAAATAATGAAACTGCCTTGCAGACAAAACTGAACAGTGCAATTGAAAGGCAGAGCCAGTCAGGACACTGAAGCTGAGCAGCACCTACTGAAAGGTACTGGCACACGATTGCTCTTGATATCCAAGATATGTCACCAGAATTCCCCGTAATTCTTTTGCTAAGAATAATTTCACAGAATTCTACTAATCTGACTGTTCAGTGTGTATGATAATCTCAATGAAACTGTCTCTTGAAATTAAAACTATACTAATAACATGATGCAGCACATAAAGGAGGAAAAAACAAATATGCATCCATTTTCTGATTTTATTTCTTTCTACTGCAATGTTGACCACTGCAAAAAAGTGGAGTCAAGCTACCACAGCTCTGACACCAAGTGCCTGTGGAATGGACTGTGCTGCATCACTGACTACAAAAAGAAAAACACAGTCAGTGTTCAGCCCACTGCATGTCTTGCAGACGACACTTTCTATGCTCGTTTTGATGCAGCTAACAAAGAACAGGTGCTATATCCTCAAGGGGGCAGTGAGTCTGTCACTCTGATCCTTGAAATGTCTGACATGAGAAGGTCCTTCAAAAAGGTCAATCCTCGCAAAGCTCCGGGACCAGATGGCATCCCAGGCCATGCCCTCAGGGCCTGTGCTGACCAGCTAGCAAGTGTGTTCACCAACATCTTCAATCTTTCCCTGAGGCAGTCAGTGGTCCCCACTTCCTTCAAGGCATCCACCATCATTCCTGTCCCAAAGAAACCGGTGGTCTCCTGTCTGAATGACTGTCGCCCAGATGCACTGACATCGGTCATTATGAAGTGCTTCGAGCAACTGGTCAAAGGTTACATCTGCTCCTCCCTCCCCGACACGCTGGATCCTCTCCAATTTGCTTACAGAGCAAACAGATCTATAGAGGATGCCATTGCGCTAACAATGAACACTGCCCTCACCCACCTGGAAAGAGGAAATACATATGTAAGAATGCTGTTCATAGATTACAGCTCGGCATTCAACACCATCATCCCCTCAAAACTCGTCTTGAAGCTTAACGACCTTGGGTTGGGGACGACCATCTGCAGATGGATTTTCTCTTTCCTTACAAACAGGCCCCAGGTGGTGAGATTCGGCAAACACATGTCCTCATCACTCATTTTAAACAAAGGAGCGCCGCAGGGCTGTGTGCTTAGCCCCCTCTTGTATTCCTTGTTCACCCACGACTATGTTGCAAAACACGGCACAAACACCATCATCAAGTTTGCAGACGACACAACCACCATAGGCCTTATCACTGACAACGATGAGACGGCCTACAGAGAGGAGGTGCTGGCATTGAGTAATTTGTGCCTGGATAACAACTTGTCTCTTAACGTCAGCAATACCAAGGAGATGATCGTGGACTATCGGAAACAGCAAGGCAGAGAACACCAGGCCATCTACATCTGCGGCGTAGAAGTTGAAAGGGTTAACAGCTTCAAGTTCCTCGGAGTAAACATCACCGAGGATCTCTTGTGGACCCTTCACATAGACACTGTGGTTAAGAAAGCTCGCCAGCGGCTCTACTTCCTGAGAAGGTTGAGGAAGTTTGGCATGAATGCCAACATTACCTCAAACTTTTACAGGAGTGTAGTCGAGAGTCTGCTGACGGGCTGCATTACCATCTGGTATGGGAGCTGCTCTGCCAGCGGCCGGAAATCACTACAGAGAGTGGTGAAGGCAGCAGAGCACATCATGGGCAAGAGTCTCCCTGCCATTGAAGACATTTACCTCCATCGGTGCTTGCGTAAGACGAGCAGCATCATAAAGGACCACAGCCATCCATCACACCAGCTGTTCTCCTTGTTACCATCTGGCAGATGATGCAGGAGTCTGGCTGCTCGGACTACAAGACTTAAGAACAGTTTTTACCACCAGGCCATTCGACTCCTCAACAGCAACACCTGAACACTTACATACACTTACATTACACGTACATTACATTACATCTACATTGCAATACTCACACACAAACTGTACCTGCACACACTCTGAATACTGATTGGAACATGCATCTGTACTTTATGGAATATGCATCTGTACTTATAAAACATTATCTGTGCAATAAATGTCATTTGTACTTGCTGCTCATTCAACTCATATTGCTCTATAACTTCTTTTAAAACATACACATTTTATTTTATATGGCTTGTCTATTTTTAACTTGTAATTTTTTTTTAAATGATTTTTTAGCTTTATTGGATCTAGGCTGAGTGACTTGTTTTTCTCATCATACACATTTCATTGTATGTTGACCCTGTGTTAACCTATATATGACAAATAAATCTAAACCTAACTCTGGAAGGTCAGAGCTAAGACCAGTTGCACTAGGGGTCAAGGGTAGGAATCCATCTTGAATTTGACTCTGAATCATTTAAGGGCTTACATATACATACAAGGGAAATTTAATGACCCAACATGCAGATCTTAGGGATGTGTGAAGAAACTGAATTACCCAGAGATGTCAAATTTGGCACAGGAAACTCATACTAACCCTCCATACAAAGTTAAAATACAGAGTTCAAATCAGGGTTTGGAGCTGCAAAATACCTGAGTTGACCAAAGGCCATCATGCCACACAAAAGTCACCTATAATATTAATTTAATCTGTTACTGCAGCCTAAAAACTAGTCTTGATAGATATACAGTACAGTCAAAAGTCATCCTACCACTGAAAAGACAGGATATTTTTGTGAAGCAAAGTGCTACACCTCTGCATTTAGAGCTAAAGAACACTAACGACTGGCTATTTTTAAAGAAAAAAGAAACAGGCAAATAAGAATGTTAATTAATCAAGGAGTTAATTTCTAATCGTTCAGAGTAGTCAATTGCTTAATTGACCTAGAAACACATCTTTGATTCTATGCTGCTGCAACAACTTTGGTGACATGGAAAGTTAAAGACAAATTGAGGCCTTGTGATACTTTTGTGGACTTTATTATATATATATATATATATATATATATATATATATATATATATATATATATATATATATATATATATACACTAGCTGAAATACCCAGCGTTGCCCAGGAGGAAAATAAAGTGTTTCTTTTAATTGCTTGCGAAAAATATATATAAAAAAAACACTTTAAAAATAAAAATAAATTAACAAACAATGAAGACTCACTAATGTGTTTGTTTTGCAATCTTGTATGTATGTTATCATCTAGTTGACGCTCGGAACTAGTCAACTATATTTAATTTCAAAAGCAACAGGGGCGCAGTGGTGCTCAAACATAAAGAATGCTGGCAGTCACCTCCAGTTCACCCTCTGGTGGTCATTCTGGTGTCAACTGGATGATAACATGCATACAAGACTGCAAGATCACTCCCCACCCTACCCAGAAGGGGGTAGGTTAGGGCTGATTTCACCCTACAGTATTTTTAGCCGACCAATGAGGAACATGTTTACCAGGTTTCAAGAAAATCACTCCAGCCGTTCGGAAGTGATGCTGGAACATACATACATACGTTGACTTTTATATATATATATATATATATATATATATATATTTGACAGTAAAACTATTTCAACCATTCTATGATCTGCTTCTCACAACTGAGGGCACCGTGGCGGATGTTAGCCGACTTGCTGACCAACCACAAGTGTTACCTGGTAGGCAACCACCCATACAATCAGATTGTGATTCAGACTACAAATGCCGTGAATGTAATTACCCCGATCTACATGCTGTCAAATAAATGAACCACACGCCGTGCCGCAACGTTAGGGGCTTCGCCTCTGGTGCTGACGTCCGAGGTTCGATTCCCGAGAGGGAGTGCAGTAGAGTGTGTACGCCTGATGAGCCCAGAATTAGGGTGAAACACGTGTCGCGTACTCTTTGCATTATTTGACAGTAAAACTATTTCAACCATATATATAGAGAAAAGCCAAGCAAAATGACACCTTTTATTGGCTAACTAAAAAGATTAGCCAATAAAAGGTGTCATTTTGCTTGGCTTTTCTCTACATTCATAATGGCTAACACGGTACAACACCCTAGTACTACAACCCTATATATATATATATATATATATATATATATATATATACAATAACAGTAGATGGCGCTATACCAGCACTTAACCCAACACAGACAGACATGGGTGGCACACTTATATAAACACAAGCCGTTTTATTTTTCTTCACTTGTGTGGAATATCTTTCCTGTCCCCACGAGCCCACAGTCCAAGCACTAAACACAATACTTTACTTTCTCTTTGTTTCTTATTCTTTCTCCTCCACTCCTCTCCAGCAAGCTTTGTCTCCCTCCTCCCGACTCTGGCTCCCAGAATGGTCACTGCTGGCTCCTTTTATAACAACCCCGTAAGTGCTCCACGTGTTCATTGACCTACTTCTGGGTGTGGTGGAAAACATGCCAAAGACGGCTCAGCAGCTGTTGCAGCAGCCTCTGACCACACCCCCGGAACCCAACAGGGCTGTAGATAACTTCCACTCCCATGAAGCACTGTAGGTATCCAAGGCACCACTGCAACCAATGGGGGCTGCCATCTAATGTCCCAGGGAGGTACTGTTCTGCCCACATTTGCTCCCCCGGTCCTCTCCCTAAAGAGGCATCCTGGTTGGACAAGGACCCTGGCTGTCTGTGACAATACATATATATATATATATACACACACCATTCGTCAAAAGTTTTAGAACACCCCAGTTCTTCTAGTTTTTCTTTAAATTTAATGAGTTCAGTTGCAATGAATGACCTAAAATGGTGAAAAGGTAAGACGTTTCAATGTAAACTTTAGGTTAGAAAAAGCTGAAAAAAAGGACATTTTTGAATATTACAAAAAGGAACAACTAATAGGTTACAACCTATGTTCCATAGCAATTAAAGTAAATTAAGCCTTGCAAGATGATGCAAACAATTTACACAGATGTGCCAACTTTAGTTGATTACTTAAAAACCCTCTGTGTGTCTTAACACTAGAATTACCAGAGCCTACGAAAAAAACTCGTAGATCCGGCCCACCTTAAATCGCTTCTTAAAACCTTTCTCACCTCTCCGCCAGTGTCTTTTGTCATCTAAATGTACTGATAAAGACAAGCTGCCAGCATCCGGCTATTCCATCCCCCCAACGACTTAGAACGTAAACAAGCTTTTCCCAGCTAATGCCTTGATTGATTATCTGGGAGTGAAGTGGAGTTTTAGAGTAGAAATAATAAGATTGTTATTTGGAACACACGCATTTCATATGTGTTGCATTTCTACAGTAATCTGTGTAAACACATTGTTAAAACAGAAACAGTTTACAATATTCTAGTAGCAAATGACAAAATGTAGGCATAAACTATATAATGTATGAAGCCTGAAGTCCAAATATCAAAGAAACACTTTCACAAAAGGTACAAAAAAAAGCCACCACCAAAAAAACCCATCTTAGTGTGAGACATTGACATGACTTAACTATCACTGCTTCCGTGGTGTAACAGTATCTATCAGTCGCTGACTGGGAATCAGAAGGTCATTAGTTCGATCCTGCACAACTCCCATTTGAGTAGTGTTCTTATTTTCACTATTTTAGAATAAAAAGATACATTTGATTTCAGTCTGTAACAGCCGGTGTAATTTATGATATTTGTAAAGGTTAGCTTTATTTTTTTTAAATTCACTTTTCATTGTCTCAGTCGTGTTCAGGATCCATCCCTACCGCCCCCCACCTGACACTGCTGTTTTTACATAAAGACACGGTATAGTTCTGCAGTGTATCACGATACATACGACCGCGTGTTTTTTTTCCCCCAGTATTGCCAGTCCCCACATGTTGCTGTTTGCTGTTTCTTTTGTACTCCAGGACATGCAGAGGAAAGCATAGTAAAGAGCAGTAACTTCAGCGCTATATGCAATCATCAGACACTCCCCATCTGACACTGCTAAAGCTCTGCAGTGTACTTGTGACTGCATTGTCGTACCAATGCTTGCGAACTGAAGTGTCTGTATGTACTTTTCGTGGCATTATACATGTATTTTTTGAGCATGCCCATGTAGCTCAAACACAGGAACATATGTTGATGTAAAAGTATAACAAAACAAGTGCACTTTTATTCAAGACTATAACCGAAGAAAAAAGAAAGCAAGTTACAGTAGGTGGAATGCTAAGAACTGCTGATTTCCATTCTGTGCTATATAACTGTTAACATTTGAATCTGATGATTGCATATAGCGCTGTCTTATTTAGTGTGCGCAAGAACATGCAGGTGGCCAGTTGCTGAGTGCTACAACGCACATTTTAAAAAAAGAAAGAGACAAATATATGTGACGTTTTGAAGAAATCATTTTATGACGCGAATAGTACCAATCAGAAAACATCGTCGAAGTAATGCAATATTATTTGAAAACGAACAGCGTCAGGTTGGGTGTGAAGTTATACTGGCGCTGTTTGAGTCAGATCAGAAGCTGAATAAGCTGAAAAAGCTCCTGTTCTGACTCTAAGTAAAAAAGCATGAATTAATCAACAGAAATAACCGTGATTGACATTTTAAAGTTAACGATTTACAGTGCATACCAATTTATAAATTCAATGTCCGTTTGAGGAAAAAAAAACACTTTCTTCAAAGCTGGGAATCGAACTCGCGTCTCTGTGGCACAGTAAGGCAGTGGTGCTCCAAGTCAGCAAACCGTCCTTATAACTTATTTTTTCAAGATCCATAACACACAGACAGACCGAGCACTGCGTAATACAGAGACAGACAGGCAGAGATATACAAATAAACAGGGAAGGCACATGTACTGAAAGAAAAAAAAAAATCAACATGTGCGTTGTTTCTGCAGCACTGAATGAGCTCACCTGCTCTAACATCACCCCTCCCCCTGATCTGACTCTCTAAGTAACAGCGCAAGTACAGACACAAATCAAGTGCATGTGTGTACTGTATAATATTAACAAAAAGAGCAGCTTACTACTGAAAACGGCAAATATAGGAGTGAGTGGGGATCGAACCAGGACTCTTGACTACACTTGGTTTGCGTCTGTACTTGCGCTGTTACTTAAAGAGTCAGATCGTGGAGGGGTGATGTTAGAGCGGGTGAGCTTATTCAATACTGCAGAAACAACGCGCATGTTGATTTTTTTTTTCTTTCAGTACATGTGCCTTCCCTGTTTGTTTGCATATCTCTGCCTGTCTGTCTCTGTATTACGCAGTGCTCTGTCTGTCTGTGTGTTATGGATCTTGAAAAAAATAAGTTATAAGGACAGTTGTTCATGTTAATTGCAGTCTCAATTGTTAAAAAAATATTTTAAAAGGAGCATCCCACATGAAAATATAACGATCTCATTAACTGACAGTGCATACCAATTTACAAATGTTATGTCCGTTTGAGGTTAAAAAGAAAAAAAAGAAGTAACACTTTATCCCCAGCGGGGAATTGAACTCATGTTAGTGAGGCAGAGAAAAGCTACTCGGTCTGAGAAGCAAATCTTAGCACGCTATGCCACGGAAGCTGTTATATGAGGTGTGAAGCTTTTGTGGAAGTGTTTATTTGATCTTAGGAACTCAGGCTTTACACATTCTATAGTTTATGCCTACATTTTGTAACATTTATTACTAAAATATGAAAAAGTTTCTGTTTTAGCAATGTGTTTACACAGATTACTGTAGAAACGGAACACGCATGAAATGCATGTATTCCAAATAGCGATCTATTACTTCTATTCTAAAACTCCAGCAGTTCAGTCACTCCCAGGTAATCAAACAAGGCATGAGGTGGGAAAACTTAGTGAACGTTCTGCGACGGTGGGGGATGGAATAGCTGGCTGCTCGCTGCTCCTCTTAATCGGCACATTTAGAAGACAAAAGAGAGGTGAGAACGGTTTTAAGGTGAGCCGGATCTACGAGTTTTTTCGTAGACTCTGGTAATTCTAGTGTTAAAGCAGAGTTGGAACAGACTATGGTACTACACCCTCTGAAGTGCTATTTGGACAATATTGCAATTTAAACCGAGCATAATTACCCTTAGAAGTATAGCCCTATCCTTTAGAGAAATTGAAAAAAATATTAAAGTGTCATTGAGTATGGGGTCCTACAAAGGCACCTGGAAATGGGAATAAACTCTGAGTGGAAGAAATCTGGCAGACCCAACATCACAACCCAATCAGGTTTGATAGGGCAAGGGGCAGTAAGAAAGCCATTCTATAAAGGACAAAATAGGGTCTTGAAATACCGGCTGGACACTACTTTGGACTGGAAGAAAATGTTATGGACCGATAAATCAAAATTTGAAATGGTTGGTTCATCACCCAGGATATTTGTATACTGTCGAGTTGGTGAAAAAATGGCTCCTCAGTGTGTGATACCATTTGTCAAACATGGAGGAGGACATGTGATGGTCTGGGATGGTCTTTTGCTGGAGGCAGACTGTGTGACTTTCACAGAGTGACTGGCATTCTGAATCAAAAGGGAGAAAATGAGTTGCATATCTTAAAGTAGTTTTTTATTCCTAAGCTTTCAACAACCTACCAGGCGACATCATCAGAGGAAAATGATTAAACATACAGGAATCAAAGGCAATATATAGCAAGTGGGGGTTGGTGGGGTTTATAATAGGGGATAGATTAATAAGGTGGGATTCATTAGGTGTTAGTTATAAAGACTTTTTTATTATTTGGATGTTCTTCTTTTTATGATGGGTTCAAGTCCAAGCTTCAGCCAGTTCTCTGGCAAGCTTAGTATTGGCCCTGAATTTTACTTTTACAGTGTCCAGTGGAACTTGTATGTGTATATCAGAGACTGTGGGTCCTTCCTTCTGAAATCATTGAGATATTCCTTTATACATGTTACGAGAATTCTAGATGTTTGTCCCAAGTATACTAGTGGATATGCATTGCATGGAATGCTGTAAATTGTGTTTTTTGTTTCAGTGGTTGATTTTTTGCTTTTGGCATTGAAAAGGACAGTCAGTAAAGTGTTTGCTGGTTCGTGCGCTATCTTGATCCCAGATCTGGACAGGACGGGTGATGTTCTTTCTGACATTACACAATGATAAGGGAGGGTATGGTAAGTTTGATGACAGACCAAGTTGGAGTCAACTGTTTGTTGATATTTGGGGCATCTTCTATATAGGCATTCGTTAATAAATGTCTTGGGGTAGCGGTTTGATGTGAACAGATGAAAAAGAAAACATCTTTCATTCTTTTTTGTGTCCATTGTGCTACAATGGGTGTTAATCCTTTTGAACAAAATCCTAACATAACTCTGTTTATGAGATGAGGGTTGGCTGCTGGAAAAGTGTAGCATTTTGTCTGCATAGCATTCCTTGTGATAAACACTTGTAATTAAGGTAGTATCATTACCTCTTTCAATGGAAATGTCAAGGAAATTGATGTGTCCGTTCATTTCTTTTTCCATCATGAACTGGATTGCGGGGAATACTGAGTTGATGTGAACATAAGTGGGAGTAAAACACAGAGTCTGATGATGATAAATTGTACTGATCCCTTTTCTCCCTTTCCTGCAGACCTCCAGAAGAAAGACCCGCCTAAATCTCTTCCTACTTCCAGCAACATTTCCACACCCCTGTTGACCTCACTTCCTCCTGAGGAGCCACCTCTTCTTGCCTCAGAACTATAAATCCTGAGCACTGCTCTTAATTTGCAGTCTCTGTTATGACTCAGTGCTTTATAACTGCTCATTTTTTGAGCTGTATTATTTTGCAGAGCAACACTAACCGGGGTGGAATACCCAAACATTCATCTTGTTTCTTATGTCTCATTACAAATATATATACAGTATATATACTGTATCTCCATAGGTTTGAATCACAATCTGATTATTTGGGTGGTCACCTACTAAGTAACGCTTGCAGTTGGTCGGCCAGTGGGCAAAAATCCTTCACACCGTCTTAGTTGTGAAAAGATGCCTGAGGTTCAATCCCTGAAAGGGGAAGCAACATACACCTGATGAGTCCCAAGTAGGGCAAAACATGTGTCATGTAATCTTTGCAATATTTGGCAGGTACTATATATACAGTATACTGTATATACAGTATATTTATATATATATATATATATATATATTGTGACACCAGTAGGGGGCGTGCCAGCCACCCAACCCGACACGGACAGACACAAGAGGCACACTTACAAAACTCACGCTTTTTATTTCTTCTTCTCTTTCCTAGCGTAGCACCTTACACAGTGCTCCAATCACCAACAATAACTCACTCCTTTTCTCCTTCTCTATTTTATTTCTCTTCTTCTACCGCCTCTACTCATCCCTTTGCAAGCTCTGTCCTCCAGCTCCCAACTCACACTCTCAGAATGGAATGATGCAGCCTCTTTTATATCGTACCCATACGTGCTCCAGGTGCGCCCAGATTGTCTTCCAGCAGCACGTCCGGGTGTGACAGAAGTGCTGCAGTCAATGGCTCTGGAATTGTACAGGAGCCCTCTCATGTCCCGGAGGAGGCATTGCCTCTGTCTCAGTCTTTTCATTCTCCAGGCGTTCCTGTATATATATTGTGAGAAGCAGCCCAGACACAGACAGACGGACTTCGTTATATCACCCAACACACGTTTGTTCTTTACACTATTTACAAAAATCACTGCACAAACCCAGTGCCTCCAGCACCAATCCCCCAAAGTCCAGGCCTCTCTTTACAGTGCCTGCTTCCTTCAGGCCACCTCCACTCCTCTCCAACACAACTCTTGTCCACTTCCACCCGACTCCAGTCATCGTTTGCAGGGAGGCGGCCCCTTTTATACACGCCCGGATGGGCTCCAGGTGCTTCCCAACACTCCTCCGCGGACACTCCCCTGTGTGGCGGAAGTGCTGGCTACGCTCCCGGAAGCCCTCCAGGTGTCCCCAGTCTTCTTCCCCCCAGCACTTCCGGGTGTGGCGGAAGTGCTGAGGTCCAGGGCTCTTCAGGCACTGGGGCGCCACCTGGCGGTGACCACGGGCCCCTACAGGGTTGAGCTTCCCAGCTCTGTACCCGTGGCCCCCAAAGGAACCAGGGCGCTTGCCCCCTCGTGGTCCGGAGGAGGTATGAGCCCTCCTCCTGTCCTCCTGGCTGGGTGCCACCCCAGCCGCGTGCCACAATATATATATATATATATATATATATATATATATCTCTATACTAATAAAAGGCAATGCCCTCACTCACTCACTGACTGACTGACTCACTCATCACTAATTCTCCAACTTCCCGTGTAGGTAGAAGTCTGAAATTTGGCAGGCTCATTCCTTACAGCTTACTTACAAAAGTTAGGCAGGTTTTATTTCGAAATTCTACGCGTAATGGTCATAACTGGAACCTGTTTGACTGACTC
This sequence comes from Erpetoichthys calabaricus, assembly GCF_900747795.2. Classification (NCBI taxonomy): domain Eukaryota; kingdom Metazoa; phylum Chordata; class Cladistia; order Polypteriformes; family Polypteridae; genus Erpetoichthys; species Erpetoichthys calabaricus. Next base: position 122,811,569 of record NC_041394.2, read on the forward strand.
ACTCATCACTAATTCTCCAACTTCCCGTGCAGGTAGAAGTCTGAAATTTGGCAGGCTCATTCCTTACAGCTTACTTACAAAAGTTAAGCAGGTTTTATTTCGAAATTCTACGCGTAATGGTCATAACTGGAACCTGTTTGACTGACTCATTCATCACTAATTCTCCAACTTCCCGTGTATGTAGAAGGCTGAAATTTGGCAGGCTCATTCCTTACAGCTTACTTACAAAAGTTAGGCAGGTTTCATTTCGAAATTCTACGTGTAATGGTCATAACTGGAACCTGTTTTTAGTCCATATACTCTAATGGAGGAGGCGGAGTCACGTATCACATCATCACGTATTACGCCTCCTACGTAATCACGTGAACTGAAAACGAGGAAGAGATTTACAGCACAAGTCAAACGCGGGAACGAAGGTAAATGACGTTAATTGTTGACTGTCTTTTAATACTGTGTACTTGTTGAGTGTCTTTTAATACTGTGTAAGCATACATATTAACACATGTGCAATTAAACGTGTGCATTTACGGGGTGATTTCTCAGGCTTAAAAGCTCGCCTTTTATTAAAAAGGTAAATGCAAACTCTTTTCATTCTGAAGGGCACAAACCACGTTAGATTTCAGCCGTTAAACGCGCAAAAATGTCAGTACACCAGATAAATAAGTGCAACATATTATCAGTTGTATTGTATGCTTACAATACATATAGAAATGCGTTAATCGTTAACTAATATTATGGGATGGTGTTTTTCGACTCGCGCTTTGATTTAAACAATTGCATGTCTTGGTGGGTTTGCGTAGCTTATTGTCAATATCTTTACAGCTCTTTTTAAGACTTAATTTAAAAAGGTTTTCTTTTCTTCTTAATAAAAATTTAAAAGCAGTACTTCGCCGGTGCGAAGCGCTCACGTCACTCCCTTACAGGAATCGAACCTCGGACGTCAGCGCTAGAGGCTAAGCCCCTAAAATTGCGCCACGGCGTGTGGTTCGTTTATTTGACAGCATGTA